>NC_074699.1:25781088-26134108 GCF_029448725.1 Salvelinus fontinalis
ACAACAAATAACCTGTTGATCACTAACCTGGTGCAGAGTAAGGCCTTGGATTACCACTCCTTTCAAGGGGTCCTCCCTCACTGCAAGAGGTCCCACATTAGCCAAGAGGTCCCGGATCTGCTCATTATAGACCTGCAAACCAGTTATGACAAAAACTTGACTGATTTCTATTGACAATTAAAATTCTGATTGTTCATTAATAAAAGGTGTTTCTTTAATTCCCAGGTATGATGGAGGAAGATTTTTCCTTGATTTCTGTGTAAATCTATTAATTGAAAAATCAGACAGACAAAACCAAAGAGTCACCTCAAGATAAGAAAATGCTACATCGAATATTTTCTCTTCCTTGACTTGATCCATACGGTTGAAGAGCTCCGTCATGGTGCGATACATCACACCCGGGTCATTGCTTGAGCCCAACATGGTGTGTGTCTTGCCTGCTCCTGTTGCGCCATAAGCAAAGACTGCAACGTTTCAGAGAAGGATTAGTAATTAAACATGATCAAAACTTCCACTTCAAATTAAAAATAAATCTGATTTGGTAGATTTAAATGTGACACCAAATGTATTGGAATTTAACTGCTAAATGGGGTACAAAGATGTAGGCTACTGTAGCATACTAATTACTATTTCTAAAATGGGCCTCTGTACTATGACATTCATTTAAATTAAGCTATTTGCAATCAATAAGCTGTTTTCACAAAGTCTGTCTCAATGTGCATATAGCCATAGGCCTACTAATCAGACAGTATAGTCCTGTAAAGATTAGCAGGCTTAGGCCTATTTTATTACCTGTACAGTTAAAGCCATTCAACACTCCATCAAGTATCCTTTTAGTGGTGTTCTCAAAGATATCCACCTGAGAAGAATCCTCCCCAAAAACATGATCAAAGACAAATTTCAGGTCCTTATTAGCTCTCTTGTTGACATCTCTGTTTCGAACTCTTGGTCCCCCGAAAGATGTCATTTGCTGTTCCTTGGGGTCAAATATTAGCATGTGGTTGTCCACAACTTGGACTACATTCCTGAAGTTCTCGCACTTCTCATTGTCGTTAGTTGGCCGCACACGAACAACCACTTTGACATGGCTGCACACGTCCATGACTCTTCTTATTGTGTATTGATCTAGTTGAGAAATCACAAGGAAGATGCTTTAGCTGACTAAACTCCACGGTGAAGGATGTTTCTGATATACTCCAATGGAGTGGCGCAGAGGCCAGGCTTTGTGGAATTGGGCGTGGCCAGATGTAATAACATAGCTAGCTACTTGCATTCGACAACCTTACATTTTAAGCAGTGAACATATACAAATATGTTGTTACATAAAGAACAGGGAGACTTGAATGTCTCGTGTATTCATCGCCCGTAGTGCCTTGTTGTGGCTAGCTAACATTAGCAGTCAACAAAGAGCCATATAAGCTCACCTCCGAGCGAAAACAGTAAGTGCTGCGAGTTGTAAAATACATCGTAAACATTACTTTTGCTCTGGAGCGAAGGATAATACACCCACAGCTTACCTTTGACTATAATTGTTTCACATTTGCAATTGTGGCTTGCTAGCAAGTAACGTTACAGCCACCGCTACTTTTTCTCCCAAGACCAGCGCGTCTTTTCAAAAACAAGCCCCCTCTTCCTTCGCAACAGCTGATTGGCTATGCACTTTGAGTGACGTCGATGAGCTTGGTGTTGCAGTCATTTGATTGCAGTGCTGGTGGAGGAAGTGGTTTAAAAACTATTTTCATATGCCAGCTATTTTCTAGCATTTTTTATAATGTAATTGAAACAATTATGACACATAGCTAACATAACAAAGTAAGTATAATATTGCGTCAAGACCAATGTCCTAAGTACGATTTGCATCGTCCAGTTGCAAGCTATTCAAGGTGTTGTAACCCTAGCTACTACAGCTGAACGGAACTCACATATCCGAACCCCTTTTTCCGAGAGTTTTTTATGAAGATGCACCTGAGAATAGCTAGCTATTAGCTGTCTAACGCTAGTAGCTACCAAGTTAGCTACACACATCATTGTTTCGCAGTACTCCACTTTGGAATTTGATAACTCTTCAACGTGGTTTCTTCTACTGAGTACTGTACTCTACTGTAAAAAGGTGCCCTGGAGCCCACTTTGATTTGGCTTACTGTGTAGTTGGCTAAGTAGCTAGCTATTTACTGTAGTTGGATAACTAGATAGAAATAATGGATCAATGCTTTATATTTTCTGATACCTAGCTAGCTTAGCTAGAAATGTTAGCTACATATTGTAGCTCTCCAATAGCATTATTTATGCCGTCCACAATTAGTGGCATTTATTGCATTAGCCACTAGCTAGAATATTATCTTACAAAGTTGCTGTGTGTTTGTCATGTCACTTTCATCATATGGCTTTCCCCTTCCAATTCTCTTCAGACCATGGCATGCCAGCATGTGTCTGCTTGTCCCACCTTGAGATCATCATGGAGAGTGGCTCTTGATGCTGCTTGTAGAGTCAGCCAGCCATGGAAGGGGAGTAGGTTGTCCTACTCTGGCTTTGCTCCCATGGAGCCAGGTCACCAGGACAGACGTAAAGATGACTCCACCATCTTGGCTGAACAGACACTGCACACACCTGTCATGCTCAAAGAAGTGCTCCGATGTTTAGATATTCAACCTGGCCAGGTAAGTCTTTCTTCTCTAACACGCTGTAAGTATGTGTCAACCCACCTTTTCTTAGTGAGCCCTTGATGGTTAAATATTCTATGGAACAGCAGGTAAGGTTTGTTGTGCATTTTGCCTGTTTTACCGCAATGAAGAATCATATGTAAATCTGCTTTCTTTGAAAGATTGGTCGTGGCCTAACTTCGCTTCTCAGTTCATAAGATGGGCTACTTCTATTGAGAGGGCACATTAAGTCACCAGGATCCCACTACCTTGGCTTTCCCTTACATACTACCAGGACAGATGGACATGAGTCAAAGGCCTTCTGTTTCTGGTGGGCAGTGCCGAGGGAGACTTTATGGGCCCCCTGGGTGGCCGAGAGAAACTGCACGGACAGGGCAGGTGGGGGCCATGGGTCAACATCTTAGTCAGGCATTGTGCCACCTTAAGGCTGTTGGCAGGACATAGAGTGCTGTCTGCAACACTCCTGCCTGAACTTTAGCGCCTCTTACTGTAACTCCTTCAATGTCCGCCCATTGGCCAACTGTCCAAATAAAGCTTGCCAAGAGCTTGCCATTAAAAACAAGTGTTACATGGATTTTTTTATGTAATTCTAGTCACTGCACATTGACAGGCTCTATCTAGGGTGTAGCCTAGTTGCATATATATTACGGTATTGCTTTATACAGTTTGTGCTTCAACTCCAAATGCTGAAATAAAACATATTAAAAGCTGGAAGACCGGCAACGTAGCACAGTAATTAAAAGCTGTAATACTTTACATTAAAGCAGCAATCTGCTGTTTAAACAATAATAAAGGTCTCCCCGCCACTGTTTTGGTAAAATGCTGAGGGATGGGGCTTGAGAAATGTAACCACTTTCAAATTCATAGACAGAGCTATGTATGAACTGACTATCCATGATGCAACATTTTGAGTTTTAACCATGTTTTGAGGTCATAGTGTTTTATAATTACATTATTTACAAACAAGTTTAGCCAATATTTTGGCTTCTGATGGGGTACGACAGTTGAACTAAGCTCTTGAGGAATTTATAAGGTATTCTTCAAGAATCAGTGGGTATACATCATTCATTTAAAAGGCCATGTGGGACAGGCCATGTGGGATGTAGTAGTCACAGATTGCCCCTTTAAGTTGTGCTTACTTGTGTATGATGCTGTAATTACACTCGTAGCAACATTGTCAAACCAGCCTTCCAGTATATACACATTGGAATACTCAGTCCCCTCCCCCATACTCAAATACATTAGCAGAATGTTTTGGGTACTGCACATCCATCTTACCTTCTTCAACTTTCAGACTGAGACACTTGTGTGTGCAGGAAGTAGGCTAGTTGTGTAAATAGAATCTACATAAACACTAAGCCTACTTTGGCATGTTTGATTGAATCCAGCTCTTACTGTAATTTCTCTTTGATGGAGAATTCAAATGCGTCATGTTCAGACTGCTCGCTGAAACATTGCAATGACAATGGCAACTATTTATAAACTGTAATATAAGGTCTCACAAACATGCGCTTAATAAATAAAATGTTTATTCATTCATGTGGTCTATTAGGCTATATGTAATAGCAGCCTTGGTCAAGGTATACATGTTAATAAACAGCTACCAGCACATGTAAACACTTAAGCAGTTTTACAGTAGAAATTCTTATGGTAGAGATTCTCTATGTGAAATCCCCCCACCATTTCTGTTAATGAACCAGTAAGGCAATCAGGTGTCTGCACTCTGTTTTCATCAGCTGTCCTGTAGAGCAGCTAGGTAGTGTAATCACAGACCCAGTTTGTTTAAGTGGGGGTTTCACTGACAAGTCAATGACTGGGAGGAAACCCACGCTCCATGTTAGCCAAATACTCACTTAAGTCACTGAACTGAGTCAGATTAATATTTTGATCCGCTATTGTAAAGCAATCAACCCTGCGTAGTTGCTCTTGTCAGGCTAAGCATAGTGTGTATGAATGGAGCACTTAGGGAGATGATGGGTATCTGAGAGCAAACGCTGTAATTACACCAAAGTGGGTAAATGGCAATGTAGCCTTTCACGCCCCGCTGCCTCCCACGCATGAAGTCCAGCACAGATATCTACACAGGTGGACTGTGATATTTCCCCACATTTCTCTCACACTGTCAGGGCTAGTAGTGATGCACAGCCCTTAAAATAACAAGTGATTCTACTACTTACAGAAATGACGATACGGTTGTGGGCTTAGGTCTTAATTGTGCTGATCAGTCTAGAGATAGTTGATAAGTCTAGAGATGGACCTTGTAAAAGCTTTTTATACTCCAGAAATTAGCTTTATCTCAAGCAGCCACAGTGTTGCTCTCCTGCTGGCCTTCCTTCCCTTCCCATCAACCATAAATTACCCAAACTAGATTGGCCTCATTAACCACCAAATTAGCTCTTAAAAGATTACAGTTTGTACAATTTAATATTTTTCTATTCACCTTGAACGTGAATGCGCTTAGCCAGCCGGATAACCATTTTAACCTAATTATCTTCACCATCTTGATGCAATTGTAGCATTTGGTTAATTGAATAATGGTTAGTGTGAGACCTAAAGGTGGTTATAAACCGAGATGTGGGAGACGGCGGTCGGGGGCTTGGAGAAGGATATCCTTTCTCAGGGCAGAATCAGGCTTTTCCTGACCTGGAGGTTATTACTTTACTCAAGACAGGAGGAGCTGGAGGATAGGGTATTTTCTTTACATGGAGGAACAGGATTTCTGTCTGCTTATTGCTATGAAAATAACTAAATAAATCCAATTGAATCAAAGTAAGAAGGTGTCAGAAGATGACTAACACTAACAAAGTGCCACTAAGATTTTTAAATGGATGAATAGGATGGCCATATTTTAAAAGTCCACATGATGTACGGTATCCCCTACTCTGTCACTCCTTTTGATACTTGCAAGTCATTAGTTTAATGACTGATCATAATACACTAGAGAAGGTAGTGTCAGTCAGCATCACCACATAATGTTAGGGCTGCCCCGTCAGCTAGGAACATACAGAGAGTATCTCTGTGTTCCTAGCCCATCAGTCAGTAATCATAAATCACTGTGGTACACCCTGGCTGATGATACAATTAGGCTTTATTACTCAGGCTAAGTTAATAGCCTTGATGAAACCCCCTGCATCATCCCTGACACTCCCTTTGTTGTAACTTAATTGTTTGAATGAAACAATGAAGAAAACTGTCTTGCACAAATGTTCTCTGCAAGTGTAGAACATAGCTTTTATACAATGTTTAAAAATAAATAATAAGTTTTAACTTTTCTCAGCAAGTTGAACCATTTATCCAGCCCCCATTCACAACCTCCCCAATCACTCTAAGGAAAAGAGACATCTTTTCAAAATGTATGGACTAAAAGCCTGTTGCCCAGCCCCGAAACTCAATATTGTTGAGTATTTTGTCTTTGTCAGGTCCACCCACGACCACTGCAATAGATTTTCTCCTCCAGCATCCCTCATTACCAGCCCACAGATGATAGTGGGTGAGTGTTTCTCTATGTGTGTGTGTCTCTTTCCCCCCCGCCCCTGTTTTCACACGCCCACTCACAGAGGACATCCCGGTGGCTCCACGGGCAGGAAGTGATTTCTTTGTTTTTATGCTGCCAGGAATCCCCCGTCTTGTTGTTGTGGCCCTCGTCCCCTCCTCACCTCAGTGGTTTGCGCAGGCAGGTGAGAGTGAGGACAAGGTGTGGGGAATCCTTTTCTCTGGTGCCAGGATTGGGGAGCTCCGCCAGGGCAGATTAATGAGCCGTCAACTGGGTGTCCAGGGAAAGATCCACTACTGCTTTAGCAGGGAAAACGAGGTGGCCACTGCAGTCTCACAACACTCCCCCTTGTGGAATTAAAATGGCCTCCCGCGTTGCATCTTCTCCTTACCTGAATTTAAATACATAACAAATACAATGTCCTTTTACAAGAGTGTTTTAGTTCCAATGATATTTGTTAGCCAAATAATGAAATAACTTTTAGGAAATCAAAGCACCTTTATACTTTCTGCTGTCTGAAAAACAGGGAGACAAGAAAGTGTATGTGCTGAACTGCGGAGATTCAACTTACTCAGCATAAATAGTTTTTTAAATCTATAGTTCAATCTGTTAAATAAAAAAATAAATAAGTGAAGAAATGGATGACCTAACTGGCTATTATCCAGAGACTTTTGCAACTGTTTGTGGTTGATTATGCATTTACATAAATAGCCCCATTTACATAAAGGCTACCGCTGCTAAATCGTTGCCTCCACTCCAAAAAATATGATAAAACATACATATTTGTTTACATGTTTCAGTGTAAACTTAAACCACTAAACCATATATAAAGTACGTAGAAAAGATAATGGCGCTATATCTACAGTACCAGTCAAAAGTTTGGACACACCTACTCATTCAAGGGTTTTTCTTTAGTTGTACTATTTTCTACATTGTAGAATAATCGTGAAGACATCAAAACTATGAAATAACACATGGAATCATGTAGTAACCAAAGAAGTGTTGAACAAATTAAAATATATTTTAGATTTTAGATTCTTCAAAGTAGCCACTCTTTGCCTTGATGACTGCTTTGCACACTCTTGGCATTCTCTCAACCAGCTTACATTTACATTACATTTAAGTCATTTAGCAGACGCTCTTATCCAGAGCGACTTACAAGTACATACATTCATACTTTTTTTTCACCTGGAATGCTTTTCCAGCAGTCTTGAAGGATTTTCCTTCATATGCTGAGCACTTGTTGGCTGCTTTTGCTTCACTCTGCGGTCCAACTCATCCCAAACCATCTCAATTGGGTTGATGTCAGGTGATTGTGGAGGCCAGGTCATCTGAGGTCATCTGATGCAGCACTCCATCACTCTCCTTTTTGGCCAAATAGTCCTTACACAGCCTGAAGGTGTGTTGGGTCATTGTCCTGATGAAAAACAAATGACAGTCCCACTAAGCGCCAACCAGATGGGATGGCATATCGCTGCAGAATGCTGTGGTAACCATGCTGGTTAAGTGTGCCTTGAATTCTAAATATATCACTGACAGTGTCACCAGCAAAGCACCATCACACCACCTTCTCCATGCTTGACGGTGGGAACCACACATGCGGAAATCATTCGTTCACCTACTTTGCGTCGGTTGGAACCAAGAATCTCACATTTGCACTTCTTATTGGTGTCCTTTAGTAGTGGTTTGTTTGCAACATTTTGACCATGAAGGCCTGATTCACGCAGTCCCCTCTCAACAGTTTATTTTGAGACGTGTCTGTTACTTGAACTCTGAAGAATTTATTTGGGCTGGAATTTCTGAGGCTTGTAACTCTAATTAACTTATCCTCTGCAGCAAAAGTAACTCTGGATCTTCCTTTCCTGTGGCGGTCCTCATAAGAGCCAGTTTCATCATAGCGCTTGATGGTTTTTGAGACTGCACTTGAAGAAACTTTCAAAGTTCTTGAAATGTTACGTACTGACTGACCTTCATGTCTTAAAGTAATGATGGACTGTCGTTTGTCTTTGCTTATTTGAGCTGTTCTTGCCATAATATGCACTTGGTCTTTTACCAAATAGGGTTATCTTCGGTATACCACACCTACCTTGTCACAACACAACTGATTGGCTCAAATACATTAAGAAGGAAAGAAATTCCGCAAATTCACTTTTAACAAGGCACACCTGTTTAATTGAAATGCATTCCAGTTGACTACCTCATGAAGCTGGTTGAGAGAACACCAAGACTGTGCAAAGCTGTCATCAAGGCAAAGGGTGGCTACTTTCAAGAATCTCAAATATGCGAAGGTTGAGTGATGCGTCCTCCGAAATATGACCCGCCAAACCGCGCTCCTTAACACCCGCCCACTTAACCTGCAAGCCAGCTGCACCAATGTGTTGGCGGAAACACCATTCAACTGACGACCGAAGTCAGCCTTCAGGCGCCCGGCCCGCCACAATGAGTCGCTAGAGTGCGATGAGCCAAGTAAAGCCGTCCCGGCCAAACTCTCCACTTCCCCGGATAACACTAGGCCAATTGTGCGCCGCCCTATGGGACTCACGGTCACGGCCAGTTGTGACACAGCCTGGGATCGAATCCGGGTCTGTAGTGATGCATTGCCTTAGACCTTTGCGCCACTCGGGAGGCATATATTTTTATTTTAAATTCATTTTTTAATAAGATCATGATCTATCACTATATAAATTAGAGGTTGACCGATTTATGATTTTTCACCGCCGATACCGATCAATCGGACGATTTTTAAATTATTATTATTATTATTTTTTTGTTATAATGACAATTACGACAATACTGAATGAACACTTATTTTAACTTAATATAATACATCAATAAAATCAATTTAGCCTCAAATAAATAATGAAACATGTTCAATTTGGTTTAAATAATGCAAAAATAAAGTGTTGGAGAAGAAAGTAAAAGTGCAATATGTGCCATGTAAGAAAGCTAACATTTAAGTTCCTTGCTCAGAACATGAGAACATATGAAAGCTTCAATATTCCCAGGTAAGAAGTTTTAGGTTGTAGTTATTATAGGAATTATAGGACTATTTCTCTCTATACCATTTGTATTTCATTAACCTTTGACTATTGGATGTTCTTATAGGCACTTTAGTATTGCCAGTGTAACAGTATAGCTAACCTGGATTTCTTTTAGCTAATTATACAGGTTTAAAAATATATACTTCTGTGTATTGATTTTAAGAAAGGCATTGATGTTTATGGTTAGGTACACATTGGAGCAACGATACGCACCGCATCGATTATATGCAACGCAGGACACGCTAGATAAACTAGTAATATCATCAACCATGTGTAGTTAACTAGTGATTATGATTGATTGATTGTTTTTTATAAGCTAAGTTTAATGCTAGCTAGCAACTTACCTTGGTTTCTACTCCATTCGCATAACAGGCAGGCTTCTCGTGGAGTGCAATGTAATCAGGTGGTTAGAGTGTTGGACTAGTTAACTGTAAGGTTGCAAGATTGAATCCCCCGAGCTGACAAGGAAAAAATCTGTCGTTCTGCCCCTGAATGAGGCAGTTAACCCACCGTTCCTAGGCCCTCGTTGAAAATAAGAATTAATCGTCCATTCCAATTAATCGGTCGACCTCTAATATAAATACTAGACAGTCAGGGAGAATCAAAAAATGTCATGGCAGGAGGCCAACATTGATTTTGTTATAATGTTTGAGTCACTCAGATGGCTTATGCTGTGTTCTCATGCTATGGCAAAATATGTAAAATTGCAGGAAACTAGCTTTAAAACTGTAAAATTCTCTTCGCAGGATGTTCTCCCACTGACTTGGAAAAACATCCTAGGGAAAAACAGGCATGGTTTTCTGTTTTTCCCTAGGATGTTTTTCAAAGTGTATTTTGGAAGTGGGTCATTTCATGACATGACACCTACCATTGTTCTGAAATAGTTTCCGTAGTTAGAACCAGATAAGACTAGCATTCCTGCAACATTATTTTGTTGAAATATAATTTGATCTCTGATAAATTAAGCTAATTAAATTGCTCCCAAATTGGCAATTTTGTATTTATAGAATTCATATACTATTCAATAAATACCTAACATCTGATTTGGACCAAACCTTTTTCTAACAGGGAGTAAGACATAAGGAATCCAAATAAATAGTCAAAAGCCACCCATGGACCCCCTGCACCCCACGCCAATCCCACCCTAACAACCAGTATACAGAATCTTATCAGTTTCTAACAACAGAAACAATTTCATAACAATCTGAGATGGTGGGTGTCGAAATCCTCTTTCTTGTGCTTTTTGAAGTAGAAGGACCTCAATATTAGGAGCACCTTCCCTTTTCCCTCAGAACAGCCTCAATTTGTTGAGGCATGGACTCTACAAGGTGTCAAAAGCGTTCCAATGCTTCCCATAGACAAAGGATGTCCTTTGGGTGGTGGACCATTCTTGACACACGGGAAACTGTTGAGTGTGAAAAATCCAGCAGCGTTGCAGTTCTTGACACAAACCAGTGCGCCTGGCATCTACTACCATACCCCGTTCAAAAGTACTTCAAAATTTTGTCTTGCTCATTCACCCTCTGTATGGCGCACACACCCAATCCATTTCTCAATTGTCTCAAGGATTAAAAATCCTTCTTTAACCTGTCTCCTCCCCTTCATCTACACCGATTGAAGTGGCTTTAACAGGTGACATCAATAAGGGATCATAGCTTTCAGCTGGATTCCCCTGGTCAGTTAGTCAATATTATGGAAAGAGCAGGTGTTCATAATGTTCTGTACACTCTGTGTATGTACAAGAGCAGGGGGTTAACTGTCCCCCAAGGGTAAAATTGGGCCCCCCTGTGGGCCATGGCCACTGTTTTTTTTTTCTCTCACTCATCCATTGTTTTTCGGCGCACAGTGTAGTGAAAGAGGAGGCTGGTGAATAATTGATCCTTGTAATTAAACACTCCAGCTAGGGACGCCGGGGCTGATTGACGGCCAGATATTAAGCCCTTGTCTCGTAAGGTTGCAAGTTTAGTCTGAGGTTATCAGTGGCCAGCAGAGTCTCTCTCCCTCCCTGGCTCATTACTTTCATGAGTAGACCATTTCATAGTGGTGATGGGGGCGTGGTGTGAAAGAGAGTCTGGGACTTCATTAGTGAAATGGGGTGCCTGAGTCTATAGAGCAGCAGGTGGTTCAGCATTGCTGAGCAGACAACCCCCTCGTGGGTGCTCCACCGGACTGTCATGTTGAGCTACTTTAACCCTTTCATCTTACACAGTCTGCGGCTTTAGTTTAATTTAGATACATGTACATCAATGTACTGTACATGCAAACTATTAGTGGCATAGGTCCATAATGTGTGAATATAGCCGTTTTTATCATATCACACCCAAACGTATCCTTGTGCCAGTTTTAGTTGCTTACATTACAAATGAGAACATTACTGTGTGCAGAATGTGCTTGTTTTGTCAACAGGTTCCATGAATTTGACTTCAGTTATTGATATCTTGAGATTCAAATGTACAGTTGAATATCTGCCTTGATGGTTCCTCATGTTGTCAATAATGAGGATGATATTTATACTAATGATGAAAATGTCAGGAGAGAGAGCATAAGGCACAGAATAGAGAGGAGGCTGCCTGTAGAAGGATCTCAGAAATCTGCACCTGAAATCCAGTTTTAATAACTGTTATTTGCGTACTTGCTCACAGTCATACAATATTGCTGAAAGTGGGAAAAATATACAAAGCAAAGCCTTTCCAAGACACGGGAGCAATGCTATTACGGAGGGTTTTATTACAATATTTACATTTGCGCCTGGTGTGTGAGCGTGCGTATGCTAATCAGATGCATGCCCCGTGGACAGCTGGATTGAGATGATGACTCATCCCTGCAACATGTCCTTGATTGGGGTTTGAATGAGGGCTCAAAAACGGCATTATTTGAATGAGGATTTCTCTTAAATGTATTACAGTAGATCTCCATAATGAAACCTTTTCCTGAAAAAGTACATCTCCAACTATGTTTGTGAATTTAATGTTATCATTATGTCCACTAATATTTCCTTTATTAGTTTTATCTTTGGGGTGAGGGAGAGTATGGGGCTCAGTGTTCCCCTATATTTATTTAGCAGTGACGCACGACCGCTGCCAAATCATTGCCCAACTGCACATTAAAAAACATATATAAATGTATTTGTTATAATAAAAAAATTCTGCCGAGATGTGCTTTTAAGATCAGATTGACAAGTTACAAGAAGTTACATATCTTCCTCATATTCTCATCAGATCGTCTGAGAAACTTAAAAGGTAGGTACCTAGCTAGCTTGTAATCCTGGAAGTGTAGCCAACCCATAGAGATGGATAGAGGACTCTAGTACCCAATAACATGTTTTAGATTAGGCAGTGCCATTCAGGACATGCACCATTCTGAAGTAGTCAATTGGTTGGGACTTCCTATGGGTTAAGGAAGGATCACTTAATTCCATCCAGGTCACCAGGAGGGATCAGCCAATGAATTATACACGTGAGCAAACATTCCATAACTGCAGTTGGCAGTAAATTGCCAACCATGGCTTCATACCTGTACAAATAACACACTGCAGGTGGCCATATGGACCCTTTCAGTTTGTTTACCAACTCATAAAGTAGTAGTAGAATAAGAAAATGTACTACTTCAAAATGGTGATGGCCTCAATTCATCTGACCATGCTCTCACAGATGCCATAATGGGACAGATACAATGTTTCGTCCTCTATCTATCTCTGAGCCAACCCTATGAATAGATGTATGTAATAATTGTTAGCTATGATACAGTAAAGTTACGGCAGATACATTATTTTTGGGGTTAATATTAGGGATGTAACGATTTACTGATACGCATCGGTCCCTAATTCAAATGTTTAAGATAGAAGTGCATCGGTCTGCGGACCCCAAACCGATCTAAATGTAGCATGCATCAGTCAGACCATCTATTTAAACGTTACGAATTGGTTCACAAAAATGTTTTCTTTCTACCTTCCGAAAATACTTCTTATCTTTTGTGACAACTGATGCGTCAAAATTCAGTGTCGAACTGCATGTAACTGTGTTAACAGTCATTGAGCTTCAAGTATTTTTGCATGTCAAACAACCCCAGGCAATATCAGTAGCCGAGACAGAACTTTCATCTTGGCTATACCTGCTGAACGGGGCTTACAATAGATTTTATTTTGATTGTTCAGGTTTTGCTTTAAACAATCAGTGTATATATTTATTTGAACTAATGGGAAACAGCCTCAGATTTAATTGAAGTGCAGTTGTTAGCCCATCACCTGATTTTGACAAGTCCTCAAAGTATGAACCCCTATTTATTTATTTCTTGTTGCAGGTATGCTCATGCCACCATGGATCCCCCTAGTGGTTTTGTGTTTATTTTGACAGTCATGGGGGGCAGCTAACAATGCATCGATCCAATAAATGCATTCATAAGTAATGGGGCCTGTGTATAGTGCATACACAGGTCACAGAGGTTTGGGTAAGCATATGGAACAATTGTAGTGCTTTGTAATACAGCGCTGGAAATTAAACTAGCTCTCTTGTCTGAGGCAAGTTCAGAGGGGGCGAGTTGAGAAGCCTGTCATTTTGTCTTGTTTAATTTTGTGATCCTAACACTGTGCTGTCATTTTCCGATCATACAGAATATGTCAAACATTGTGGCACTGTAATCATCATTGGTTATTGATGTACAATTCAACATTTTAAACTCATCACTGATGTAAAACATTTCATGAATTTGCCAGCAAACCCAGTTTAACTGATTGTTGACATAATGTAGTCATTTTGGCATGACCTTCAGTCTACAGTGTTATGTCTAGCCTACTTTAGACCAGACTGACTTTGTCTCATTTACACAGGTAGCCCAATTCAAATATTTTATTTTGTTCCTTTGACCAATCACATCAGATCTTTTCACATCAGATCCTTTTCAGAGCTGATTTGATTGGTTCAAAGACCAATTTAGTGAAACAAAATATCACAATTGAGCTACCTGTCTAAACGCAGCCCATGTCATCTAAATCAGTGTTTGCGAACTCCGGTCCTCAAGTACCTGAACAGTACACATTTTTGTTTTAGCCCGGACAAACGCACCTCTTTCAGCTCATCTGGGGCTTGATGATTAGTTGACAAGTTGTATCGGGTGTACTTGTCCGGGGCTACAATAAAAATGTGTGCTGTTATGGGTACTGGAGTTGGGAAACACTTCTACGTGACTGTCTATTGAGTTAATGGATAGTACTTGAATGATGGTTGAGTGTTTGGTAAACATACATCACTTTTGCCTATTTATCAGAATTTTCCTGTACTTGTGTCTTGTTAGTTCTCTAAGCATCAGCCATCAGCATCCACACAGCTCACTATCTCATGGGAATGAACTAATTGATTATTTGAATACATGACTAATTTATTTATGTAAAATATAGCTAAAAATAGGGTCCGGGAAAAATAAGGAATCACTTCACTGTTAGTGATATAAGAAAAAAATAGTAACTTTCATAATGATCAGGGAGATCATATCTTGAGAGAAAAGACGTTTCACTTAGCAATGTTAAAAAGTACTGCTGAAGGTGAATTTTTATAAACATGAATGTTTCACATTCATTAAAACCCCTGAAAAGATTATAGCAGGGATTTGGTCAATCTGCATTGGGCTTTAATATACCAATATGTTAACAATATTTTATCTGCAATACAAACACAATGTTTGTGATACAAATTCAATATTCAATAGGAGCTCAATCCAAGGCTTTTAAACCTCATGGCCACACAACGATACGATACAGTATCGATACTAACGGCAACAATACCATATGTTGGATTTATCTACTAACTCATACGGTCATATGCATTCACTATGCACATGATTGTACAAAGTTAAATAATGGTTTTCTAGTGCTTTAAATGTTCTACACTGAGCCCATTGAAAGTAGGATTATACTGCGGTGTTGGCCCTGTTCCTGCTCAGGCTGCTTAGTGGCCCAGGGTTCAGGTGGGGTAGGATGCATTACTCCTTGTGGTGCTGAATTACACCTGCAACTAGTCAGCTGTGGAAAAAATCTTATATATATATATTTTTTCTCACTCTGGCAAAACCAGAATGAAAGGATATGTGGTTAGCAGTCTTCACCAGCAGAAGTTAGTCTTCATAAATGATGTCTCACAAACCCAAATGGTTGCATCATGAAAGATGTGAGATTTTATATGCAGATTAAGCTGCAAGGCCACCAAAACAAAATCTAGGACTGCCCAAGCCAAAGTAGAACATTTTGGGTTTCCAACATTGTAAATGTTCAAGGCTCAAAGTGACAAACGAGTAATCTCTGTTAGCATATATTGTTGTCTAACAGAAATTGGGGCAACCGGACTAGTACCAGTTATGAATGGTCTACTCTACACACACATTGCCTTAGCTTGTACGAAACAGGCTCATAGAGCTCCCTGTATGCACTGTGATCATTGCTTATTGTTAGTTGGGTAGGTCATCTGTTTGCATTGTATCACACTCAATGCGGCTCAAACAGCCCCAGAATAAACACTCTGCTAGTGAAGTGCCACATATTTGGCTTGTAGGTAGGGTTGAGTTGGCTCTGTCATTCCCAGGATGATGCTGCTGTTATTGTGATTGGGGAAACATTGGTATGGGGTAGTGAAGGGCAGGTGCAGCAGGGCTTTTAACACAATGTCAACAAGCTGTCTTCAGTCTGATTTCATGCATAGTCACTTTACCCCTACCTACATGTACAAATTACCTTGACTAACCTGTACCCCCTGTATATAGCCTCATTATTTTATTGTTACTTTTTATTAAATTCTTTACTTGAGTTTATTTAGTAAATATTTTCTTAACTCTATTTCTTGAACTGCATTATTGGTTAAGGTTGTAAGTAAGCATTTCACTGTAAGGTCTACCTGTTGTATTCGGAGCATGTGACAAATAACATTTGATTTGATGTGCCTGCCAGCTAAGTATTAGAAATCTACATTTGTACTATAATTGTAATATGGTTTGATATGTTTTGACAACTTCAAAAGTCTGTTTCACAGGAAGTTCATATTCAAACATGCCTGTAAGCTGGAATACCCAGAATCTGTCACAATAATATTTTCTGAGACGTTTTTGTATTTTTAGTTGTCCAATAACCCTTAAAGCACTAGCCTTCAAGGGCGGCAGGTAGCCTAGCGGTTAAGGCTAGTAACCAACTGCTCCCCGGGCGCCAATGATGTGGATGTCGATTAAGGCAACCCCCCGCACCTCTCTGATTCAAAGGGGTTGGGTTAAATGTGAACGACACATTTCGGTTGAATGCATTCAGTTGTGCAACTGACTAGGTATCCCCCTTTCCGTTTCTCTAATTGGAGCTAGACCAATCTACTGCTCCCACACAAACAAACAAATAAGAGCCTTGGAGGGGAAGACCAGGTCTCTGAACACATGCAGTCTCCCCCACTGTTCAACTCCTACCCTGTGCACATAACATATACCTAAACCTGCCTCTTGATTGGGTCTTGAACATTTTCTCCCGTAATAATACTGATACTAAGTAGTATAATGTTGATGATAAGTAGCCTACTCTTTTTTGTATTTTTTAATTTTTTACTTTCATTCATAATTTTACACCATGTCTTCTATTTTTATGGCAGCATGGGCATATATTTTGTTTGTAATTTATCAAACTCCGATATAAACAGCCACATTAATATTTGTTTACTCATTAGATTACTCAGCTTTTCCAATGGTTTTCTTTGGTACAACTTTGGAAAGGGTATTTAGTACAACACCTAGACTACAGCTTGTTTTCCTTGCAAACTAATTATACTACAGTTATATTGGGGATAGTGCTTGCTCCAGAAACTATACTGAACAGAAATATAAACGCAACATGTAAACTGTTGGTCCCATGTTTCATGAGCTGGAATAAAAGATCCCAGACGCACAAAAAGCTTATTTCAAATCAAAGTTAATTTGTCACGTGCTCCGAATACAACAGGTGTAGGTAGACCTTACAGTGAAATGCTTTCTTACAAGGCCTAACCAACAGGGCAATTTTTAAGTAAAAAATAGGTATTAGGTAAGCAGAAGATAAGTAAAGAAATACAAAATAAAACTGTAAAATGACAGTAAAAATAACAGTAGCGAGGCTATATACAGGTGGTACCGGTACAGAGTTAATATGTACATATAGGTATAGTTAAAGTGACTATGCATAGATGATAAACAGAGAGTAGCAGCAGCGTAAAAGAGGTTGGCAGGTGGGGGATGGCAACAGCCAGCTACCATAGCCTCCAAAGTCGGTTTAGAGAATTTGGCAGTCTGTCCAACCAACCTCACAACCACAGACCACTGGTATGGCGTTGTGTGGGCGAGCGGTTTGCTGATGTCAATGTTGTGAACAGGGTGCTCCATGGTGGTGGTGGGGTTATGGTATGGGCAGGCATAAACTACAGACAACGAATGCAATTGCATTTTATCTATGGCAATTTGAACGCTCAGAGATACCGCAATGAGATCCTGAGGCCCATTTCCAGGCCATTAATCCACCGCCATCAACATAATAATGCATGGCTCCATGTCGCAAGGATGTGTACACAATTTCTGGAAGCTGAAAGTGTCCCAGTTCTTCCATGGCCTGCATACTCACCAGACATGTCACACATTGAGCAGGGTGCTCTGGATCGACATGTACAACAGCATGTTCCAGTTCGTGCCAATATCCAGAAACTTCAAACAGCCGTTGAAGTGAGTGGGACAACACAGGTATCTGTGAGATTTCCTTATATAAATTATAACTCAGTAAAATCTTTGAAGTTGTTAATTGTTGCGTTTTTATATATTTTTTTCAGTATAAGTGCGCTGATGAAAATTGTCAAGCTCAACGGCCCATCTATTGTTGAAAGGAGCTTCAATACGAAGGCTGTTTACTGTGGATCAATGCTTGCTTTGTGGCTTTAACAGATCAGGCCCACAACACTCTTTTCCGGCCTACTCCTCATCCTTGCTTATTCTGCCCAGTCCCATAGCACATCCAGGAATGCCAACCTCTGCATATTATTGCCAACATTGGATTATGTGTCATTTAGCATATTGCTAGACGATACAACTGTACCATACAAAACAAATAAAACACAAAACAAAGATAATAGATTAAAATCTGAGGAAGTTTTGGTGCCTTAATGACTTTCAGGGGTTTCTAAGGCTTAAAAAGTGAAAATTCTCTTGTGTTTCGATAGTGTCTGAGAGGTTGAACTAGAAAAGCTGTGCACTTAGTAGGCTACACCCTACCCCATTTCTAACAGCTAGATGTATACAAAATAGCTAGCTTTGGACTGATGATAATTCCTGTCTTCAAACTGCCTGGGGCATCCACTTTATCAGGAAATCTTTAAACCGTTGCAGTACATGATGGATGGCACAGTCTCTCAACCCATCCAACACTCCCTGCCCCCAATTCTATTTCTTTCATCGGTTATTGTGAAAGCAGCCTTCAACTACCAGAAGCATCTCTTCATATGCCTCTAGATTATTATTTTTTTGAGTACTCTTTCACTGGGAGGTCTTCATTTAGCTTGATGCCACACTTGACACATACTAATGGACATGACCCCGTTCTTCTTTTGTCTTCCTTTAGTAGCATAAAATTCACCTTCAGGAGGGAAGCCATTTCTCCTTCTGCTTCTTTACATTTTGTGAATATACAGTAGTTAGAGGATTCTACCCCCGAACCCCCTCCTTTCAATTTGGGCTATAAATAGTTTGCGTTGTTTCCTTTGCACGCCGTGTTGACAATACTGTTACACTCTCTCATCCATTTGACAAAGTGGAGTCTCTTAAAATGGGCACCAACCGACCGCATAGTCATTTTGAAAGGATCCGCTGTATCATGTTTGACCCTGTTTTTGTTTTGTTCTTGTTAAAATGAATTAAGAAGAGCTTTTTGGCATTGCCATTTCTTTTAAATCCTTCCCCTCATCCCCCAACCTCTGGAGCTTTTCTCATCTCTATAGTCTCAAGAAATATTTCAAATTGATGGCAATCAAAATATCTTGGTGCAATATTAAGCTACGCCCCTAGTTCAAGCTTTATAATAAATTATTTGATAGTGTCAGTTCCACCCCTTCCCAGAGACAGCAGGCATGACTAACATCCTTTCCGTACCTCAAAGCTATGGCTTGGATTCAGCCTACTCACCAAATTTCACTCTCGTTAGACTTTCTTTTTTCTTCTTCAAATCAACACTTCCTTCAGTCGAGTGATGTCTGCGTACATCTGTCGACACACTTTTTCACAAGCCTTTTTATTTTAAATGTTTTATCTATCTGCATATTATTTGATGGTGATGATATAAATGAGTAAGTCCAAATTTATTTGGAAATAAGTGGTGCTGGTGAATAACTAACCTACAGGGCAAACTCTGTCTAGAATTCTGGGTATGGGGTGATGACTCATGCACACACTTAGAAGAGTTTGCTCCTTCTCCTTAACCTGGAACATTCAAATAACTCATTACCTGTTGCCATTCATTGCCTCCAGACTAGATTGCCACCATATTGGACTTTTACCTGTGAAACATTTTGGCTTGTATTTGACAGAGGAAAACAATACTCTTCACATCAGATATAGCTCAGACATTTGTCTAGCAATGTATTTTGCTGACAAGTTCAGTATGTGATTCATTGCAGTCTATTTTAACGGTAGAATTAAGTGCTTCATATACAGGCTCCTCCTTACTTTTCCATCCACCACTGTATCTGTTAAGGCAGTCTCAGGGCACCTGCCGTGGGAGGCAGGGTTGACAGGGGCTTTATGAAGAGGAGGCTCGGACAGGAGTTGTCGATGACATTTGTAACATCTAGAAACATCTTTGGGGGCGTTGATGGAGAGAGAAGATTTATCTCCCAATTCCCTCTGTCCTCCTCCACTCAGTGTGGCTTGGGGACACGACGTGGTAGCCTCATGATCTGTAAAACAGCAAGTGATTGTAGGATCATTAAAGAGTTGATCACCCGAATGAGACAATTAATAAGCCATGAATTTATGACAGAATTGGTTGCCATAAAAAAACGAAATCCTTTGTTTGTTCTCACCCCATGTCCTGTGATTCTGAGAAAGATGACGTAGGCCTATGTGGTTTGATGTTAGGCTAGATTTAAGGGCAATGCAAATTAGTTTAAAAATACACTAGATCCCTCACCCTAAGCCCTAAAGGAATTAATATGGATTTATTTGATTATGTAGAGTCCAGCTAATAATGAGAAAAGTATTAAGTGCAAATATATATTTTTAATGCAGCTTGAATAGCCTATGTGGTGTAGTAAAATGTAGCTATTTTCCTTGCTAGCAAAGGGCGAAAGATGATGGAGTTCGTCCACTGACTGTGTGCTAGGTAGAACTGACTGAAACATTGGATAGCTAATTTCACCTCCGAGTCCCGGGGACAGTTCCTCTTGCACACTAGTCCATTTCTTTCTTGCAATTAATTGCAGCATTACCACAAAAATGGAAGAGGCAAGTAGAAGGGGAAACAAGTAAGGAACTTGTATGTCGGCCCTGTATTAAAGAACATAAATGGTTAAAGAAAAGTGTGATAAATATAAACATATACCAATTTCATTTATGGACCAAAAAACTGACAGCTGTGCCATATAGATTGCAAAGTAGTTGGGAAGAGATTTTCGATGTACCCATTCCATTGCACATTGTTTATGAATTCATACGCAAAACAACGCCGGATTCAAAACCTCAAATTGTTAGATTTAAATTACTATACAAAATTCTTGCTACCAATAGAATGTCATGTATATGGGGGATACAATCTTCCCAGCTCAGCAGATTCTGCTGTGAGGAGGCAGAGTCATTAGATCATTTATTTTGGTGTTGTCCATATGTACCTCGTTTTTGGTCACAGGTCCAGGAATGGCTGAAGAATTGCAACGTTTGCCTAGAACTAACGCTGCAGATAGCAATACTGAGTGATTTGAAAAGCCATAGTCAATCAATCAATAATATAATCATTGTTTTAGCAAAAATGTATATTTTTAATTTACAATCTGTAGAAGCTATGCGAATAGAAAGGTTCAATACTTTTGTGAAGCATCACAGCACAGTTGAAAAATATATGGCAAATAGAAATCCAAAATGGATGATGTTGAGAGATAGATGGGAGGGGTTGAATGGAGCTGAAGGGTGGGACCAATAAGATAACCAATGTAAAACATATGGGGTCTGTAAAATGTATATAGGTTCTGAACTTTTGTGAAATAGCACAGTTACAAATTGAAATCAAACTGGACGGACATCAGAAATAGAGGAAGGAGTAAAAACAAACAAAATATAACTATTGTAAAATAGATTGTCTGTAAAATGTGTATAAGATATATAAACTGAAGGTAGAAGCCTAAGTGGTAATTAGTTTAAGTAAATTTCTGAAAAATCATTCAAAAATCAAACTTGTTTTTATTTAAAAATAATTATATTGTAGTTTTGCAATTGATTTGCATGCAATTGGTTTTTTACATGCTGACTTTTTGGACTGAAAAATCTGTCTTGGTCTACAACAGGCAGTTACGATTTTGTGAACATCGTGATGGGTCTAATCTCTCGTAACAGACATTCATATAAATATGAAGATACAGTTAGCTAGCTACCTGGCGAGAGATGTGCTAATGGGTTCCGAGGTTAGGATGGGTCAGATCTCTAGTATGGCAGCCATTGGCCGGACTCTCCACAGAGGGGTTATGGTAGGGTCCTAAAGACTGTGTACTCTGGGCCTCTGACTATTTTTCCTGATGGAATTCAGCTGCTAATGTTTTCATTTCTTTGGGAAATATTCCCTAAACCTACTCAGACAGGGTGGTTATAGTAACAAATGTTTTGGCTCATGCAGTTCTGTCTTGTCCTCGCTAGCTTAAAAGCTTTCTCCAAAATAAATCTTTACTTAAAATCTCTAGAGGTTTGAATAGACAAAGAATATTTGTATTTGTAACTCTACTGCATTCCATTAACAAAAGGGAGATTACCTATACATACAGCAAGGTAGTCGAAGACGGCCCTTTTGCCATCTCATTTTTTGTCAGGCGGCGCACGCACGCACGCACGCACGCACGCACACACATACACACACATACACACACACACACATACACACACACACACACACACACACACGGAAGTTTTTCAGGTAGGTCTATTCAAAGCCTGTAGAGACAGTTGAGGCAAGAGACCACATGTGTCTTGGCCACGAACAGCAATGAAGCCGATCAACATAATAACCTCAGTCTTGACAGAGTAATTGCTAGAAGTTTTCTTGTCCGTGAGATATTCACCTCTCATTTGCCTTCTGCGTTGCTGCTGTTCAAGCCTTGGTGTATGGAGTTGATGCCCAGACAATTATTTGTTTTCTGATGTAGCTTGCTATTTCTTTTCTGTAACATTTTAAACTTCCACTTGGTTTGTATTGGATTCCGTTAAGAGTTTCTGTGACACGTTTGAAGATAGTAAGTTATCCTAGTGGGAATGAGTCTGACCTTGATTAATAATGTGAAATGCAGATACAACATCTTGTGCTACAAAGGTCCATACTGTATATTAGTGCAAGTTCTTCAGCGTGGCTCCGGCTTGCCTGTTCTGAAGCAAACCTATTTTAAATTAAGTGTGAACTCTGTTTCAGTGTGCTGGGTTGTAAATTATATGTGCACTTGGAGCAACAGAACTTGGTTTAATGTAAAGGGAAAGTGGGATACCTAGTCAGTTGTACAACTGAATGCATTCAACTGAAATGTGTCTTCTGCATTTAACCCATCCCTCCTGTATCAGAGAGGTACGGGGTGCTGCCTTAATCGACATCCACATCGTTGCTGCCCAGGGAGCAGTTGTTGTTGTTGTGGGTTAACTGCCTTGCTCAGGGGCATAACAACCGCTTTTTACCTTGTTGGTTCTGGGATTCGATCCAGAAACCTTTTGGTTACTGGCCCATACCCGCCAGGCTACCTGCCAATTGGCTTGTCCAGACACTGTACATCTTTGTTTCAGTATTATGTTTTATTCCCTCCCTGTGTTCGGCCCAGACTTATTATAATTCCTGAACAGATGTGCAGCGAGAAATACTGATTGAGCACTAAGATGTTTTTTCTTTGTGAGATCTGCACGTGTCTGTGATGAGAGGTAAATGTTGACCCTAATAAACAAAACATCTTCTTCTGTAAAGCACATTGACCTTATTCCAAGATTTTATCTCCAGTCTTCAAGATTCAGTGTAAATGTAAATGTTTAACAGTTCTTTACAGCTTCTTAATAGCCTTAACCAGTAAGTGCCAGTTGGCTGCCTGCCTTCCGTGCAATTGAGTGAATCCATGGGCAACGGCTATACAGGAGACACTTCTGCTTCTCAACCATAAAGTCATCCAGTCGAGGACAACTGCCCTCACCCCCATAACATTCTGCACCTTTATTAGCCATTGAAGACCCTGAGTGCCCTACATAAAATACACACACTCCATCACAAGATTGACAAATTTATGTTTACTTAATCTTGCTCTGAACTTTGAGTGACGGGGGAAATGCAAACCCACTCCCCCATCCCTGTCATGGCAACAGATGCGACAAGGAAAGCGATCCTGTACCAGTGGATCGGTCTCCCTAATGGTCTGTCTGTTAGTGTAACAAGATATTTAAAAACTCCCCTCAATGACATTTTAGATCCCTCACTGTAACTGACCCGGGCTGGGGAGTCACAAGTAGGATTTTCGTGAGTCCTCTGCCATCTCTCAGGTTCCTGTCCCCTTTTCCTAATGAACTGAAGAGGGAGATTATGGAGATGTGGCCTTTTTTTCCATATAGCCAGACTGTCATATGTCTTCATGAACTAAATCACTAATGAACTCAATATGTAAAACCATTCTATAAAATGCAAGGGCATCCCTGAAGGATTTTCATATAGGCTATTGTGTAACTTTACCCTTTAGCAGTATCTAACTCTTCTCCTCTGTTTCTCTTAGGATGTTGAGCATAGAAGGTGTTTAGAGGAATGCAGTGAGGTGACTGTGCCCAACTGCCCTGCAAGCTACAGTACCACTGCCTTGTAGTTTCAATGGCCAACTGCCCTGCAAGCTACAGTACCACTGCCTTGTAGTTTCAATGCCCAACTGCAACACTTGGGGCGCTCCTGACTCTCCTGTTCCCTCTGCTGGAAAAGGCAGATATTACATCCCTTAATTAGTGGACATGCAACTGTATATTGACGATCATTCATTCACAAGGCTAAGGTTCAAGATGTATGTCTCACCTGTTATGATTGCTTTACCTTTCCTCCTGCCTTGTCAAATCAGATTACAACCTCATCATTAACATATGTTAATCTAAGACAGGGATGTCAAACTAATTTTGTCTCGGTGGCCGCCTTCGATCTTCAACGGGGTCTGGGGGGGCCGCACTGAATATTGGTTATATTTCCGCGCTGTCAAAACTTGCGTAGTTTTTGAAAATTTCTATACTCTTCGACTGTGTAGCTTTAATTCCGGTGATTATTAGTGAGCTGGACACAGTCAAGAAACTGTATAAATGTAGGTCCATTATCATTTCTACACAGTTTGATGTTGGTTTTAGTAATTTTAAAGTATACTGAGTTACAGTTCATATAAGGAAATCAGTCAAATTAATTAAATTCATTAGGCCTTTATCTATGGATTTCACATGACTGGAAATACAGAAATGTATCTGTTGGTCACAGATACCTTAAAAAAAGGTAGGGGCGTGGATCAGAAAACCAGTCAGTATCTGGCTCATGCAGTTCGACACGTCTCCTTCGCATAGAGTTGATCAGGCTGTTGATTGTGGCCTGTGGAACGTTGTCCCACTCCTCTTCAATGGCTGTGCGAAGTTGCTGGATATTGGCGGGAACTGGAACACGTTGCCGTACACGTCGATCCAGAGCATCCCAAACATGCTCAAAGGGGGACATATCTGGTGAGGATGCAGGCCATGGAAGAATTGGGACATTTTCAGCTTCACGGAATTGTGTACAGATCCTTGCAACATGGGGTTGTGCATTATCATGCTGAATGAATGGCATGACAATGGGCCTCATGACAATGTCTCTGTGCATTCAAATTGCCATCAATAAAATGCAATTGTGTTAGTTGTCCGTAGCTTATGCCTGCCTATACTATAACCCCACCACCACCATGGTGCACTCTGTTCACCATGTTGACATCAGCAAACCGCTCACTCACATTATGCCACGCACGTGGTCTGTGTTTGTGAGGCCGGTTGGACAGACTGCCAATTTCCCTAAAACGACATTGAAAGCAGCTTATGGTAGAGAAATGAACATAAAATTCTCTGGCAACAGCTCTGGTAGACATTCCTGCAGTCAGCATGCCAATTGCACGCTCCCTCAAAACTTGAGACATCTGTGGCATTGTTTTGTGTGACAAAACTGCACATTTTAGAGTGGCCTTTTATTGGCCCCATCACTAGGTGCAGCTGTGTAATGATCATGCAGTTTAATCACCTTCTTTATATCTTTCCCCCTGCCTGATCCAGGATGTCTTGGTCCAGGCAGACTTGGCTAGAGCACTACACACACCCCTTTGTATGTATGCGAATGATTTGCTCCAACTTCAGTGTCAATCGTCATTGCAAATGCCAAGCCCATTATAGCCAAATCCTTCAGGGAGTTGTTTGGTCCGTCTGGTTGCCGAGATGGCAGGTTGCTTAAAGGGGAAGGATCATATAAAATGATGGCCTCTGTAGATGTTACACAAGGCATTCATATTTGAGGCTTTTTCTCGTTTTCTTTTTCAAAACAGACGTCATACTCTAAAAATACATCACAGGAGGAGAGTTGTGGGTCAACAAATGAAAATACCCTCCAATGACACTGCTGGATCTGGTAGACTTGTTGCATTGCATGCTCCCTGCGTAGTAGGATATATTTCCATTTGTCACATGAGGTTTAACACATAGGCAGGGTTTTTTTCTGTATCAAAATGGGGCTTAGGTATGTGGGTGGTGACAATGGGCTTGGCCATTGGTGTAGCCGCCGACCAGAATTTGTTGCGGCACTTCTCTTGGCCACAGAGACAAAATGTTGCTTTTTTTAAAGGCAATTTCTTGAAATTCTACACATTTTTCAATGGAGCATGGAGAAACAATTGCAGTTTTAAAGTCCTAATCCAGTTTCCTGAAATTCTACACATTTTGGCATGGCTTATGCTATCTGAGTGACTCAAACATAACCAAATCCTGCCATGACAAAAATACTCCTGAATGTATGAATTTTTGATTCTCCTTGACTGTGCCTTTTTTGGTGTTGGTGATTGATAGTTCTCAAAGAGGATCTTATTAAAAAATATATAAGTCAATTTTCTTTTCTATGTAGTGTATATCTGGTTTTAGTTGATGTAGTGTACACTGAAAACGTTTTACCATTCCCCCCCAAAATTGGACTGTGGGGTGTATTTGGTGCCCGAAGCTTGAACGGACCCATATGTTCACACACCTAATCCACAATGAGCAGTCATGGTGGTGATCTTCCCATCATACATCTAAAGCATGGATTAAAAATGTAATATATTATCTGTTCATGCCCAGAGGCAGTCCTTGTTATCCTAGACTGGGCTAGGAGACATCATGAGGATTGGTGTCTAGACTGGAGTGGGTTGTGCTGGGATTACATTAACAGGTTTACTAGCTTCAGGTTAGTACTGTATTAGAAGGCATTTTAAAATAATATTAGTTGATGCTCATAGGTAGATTCCTCCTTATCTAACTCTGATTCCAATACTGGCACATAGCCTAGTAAGCCTACACTGTTTATTATCATATTTGACTTGATCAATCCACATCACCTAGGCATGATCAGCATTGTTGCTTCTATGGCCACAGTTCTAACGATTTAGGAGGCTTGAGCTGAGCTGAGGTAGAGTTCATGAGATTGGATCCCCTGCTTGCCCCAATAGAAGACTAGTTTTCCTTTTTTTGTGTACGATTTTATTTTTAACAATACAAAACATAAATTTACAAACGACATCATACAGACTCACACAAACATCCACAACATCACCCTGCCCAGACCCACCGGCTCACTCACTCGTATCACTCTCCGCCACATGGCCTCAAACGGCACCATTTTGTTTCTCTCCATCGCCCACACACTTAAAAAATGTAGATAATAGAGCATTTGACCTTTCCATTGTGTTAATGATGCAGGATTGGCTGATTTCCAGTGTTTAAGTACATGTTTTTTCAAGATGATTGATGAGGAAAGTATTGCCCAACCCATTGGGTATCTTACTGCACCCTCAAATGCCATGTCTTGACATATGCAGACAAACAGATTAAAAGTACATTTACATTATAATACTTCTGACAGCCAACTTTCTAACTCCGCCCATAACTTTTGGATTTTAGAGCATTCCCTGTGTCATTTAAGCAATAAGGCCTGAGGGGGTGTGGTATGTGACCAATATACCACGGCCAAGGGCTGTTCTTACGCACGACGCAACGCAGAGTGCCTGGATACTGTCCATAGACCACAAATCCCTGAGGTGCCTTACTGCTATTATAAACTGGTTACCAATGTAATTAGAGCAGTGAAAATAAATGTTTTGTCATACCCGTGGTATACGGTTTGATATACCACGGCTGTCAGCCAATCAGCATTCAGGGCTCGAACCACAGTTTATAATGTTAGTTTTACACTTAAGACATGACTCTGCCGTTGTGCTGTAGAATTTGTCAATTTTTGTTTAGTCTAATAACTAGTTTGCCTTTTACTAGCATATGCTTACCCTTTTGGTTTTGAAACGTTTGGTTTATTCGGATTTAGCTTTTGCCATTTAGCTTTTGCCGAAGCAGCAACTATTCTTCCTGGTGTCCACACAAAAACAAACCAAAACACGACATGAACAGTCACACAAATGTTAAATACAACAATATACAAATAATACAACAAAAGAAGGCGTGAGTAGATTGTGTATGATAGTGTTTGTGTGTCTGTGTGTCATTTCACAGTTCCTATTGTGCCATACGATGTTCTCTTATAAAACATGTTGGTTAAAGGCCAGCAGACTTTGCAGTTTGTATTTTTGTTGTTTTTTCTTTTTTTTGTATTGAATGGCACAACAGGCGAGTTCATTATGCGTGTGACTCATCCCACTAGCCCACACCACCTCCCCATCTGCTGCTGTGCTTTAAATGGGGAGATGGGAGATGGGAGAGGGAAACGCCATTGATCACCTCTTCTCTCACATGCACGCACACACCCCACCTCCGACGTCACTATCGATCGGCATGTTTAATGTTTTTGTGGGGAACGGAAGACATTTCCCATTATCATTTTCCATCTGTTGCCCACCAAAAAGCCCTTTTTGTTGATGCAATGTGACAAAAGGCAGAAGTTATAAGCCACAGACAACTTGACTGCAATGTTTTCCTTTCACTTTCTTAAAAAATGCAATGGTTAGGGAGCATCCACTGTTGAGACGCTGAGAACAATTTTCCTTCGAACCCAAAATAAATAGGCATATGGTTGTAAAGGCACAGAAAGCAAAAAAAGATATTGAAAGTACAGTATGGCTAAACTTTGTGGTTACTGAATACTTATGGTTATGTACATGTGACTGACTGAGTTCGAACCCGGGTTTCCTGCACACCACAAGACTGTGTTTGCTCACTGAGCTGAATCGTAGGCATTAGCTCGGGATGTATCACAAGTCCTCAACTCTCAGGCAATGCACAAGCATGTCTTACCAAACCATCTTTATTCAACTTTACCCCCTTTTGAGGATCTTCTTGCAAAGACCGATCTGAGGCATGGCACTAATGTCAACAAATAGGTTCAAACCCGGCTGTCTCATATGCCACAAGACGGTTATCCCGCTGAGCTAAAGCCTAGACATACACTTTGGGAGCTAACACAAGTCTTCAGGCAAAGTTACTCTTCACACAACCACCACGAACCACCTCATTCAGATGAGCTGAATATGTTGGTAGGAATCTACACAAACTGTTATAACACAAACACAAATCTACACAAACTGCTAAATTCTATTCAAAATGATTTGTGGTCTAATCAAAAAATGTGATGCTTGCCGTTTTCTTTCTTCCGTCATAAATATTTTCCAAAGCCATGCCCCATTTCACTGGGAGCATAACAATATGACCACAGCTGCTGTAATTGGATGCAAGTGCAATGTAGATAATTGTACTGTAGGCCGCTCTGTAATTGGGCATTTGTTCACTACATCAATCATTTTTACATAATATTCTTTATAGTAGAAAAAGAAAATGAATGGAAAGGCAGTAAAGTAACATTTTGTCACAGTTTGTGTGGATAACTTGGCCCCCATCTTCTGTTTGACAGTCACACAAAAAAGGCAAGCAAGTCCTGACAGGGAAAGCTCTGTCTCTGTGACAGAATCAAATAAAAAAACATACCTAGTGACATTTAACCCCCTGGTAAACCCCTGTCCCCCTGTTCTTCCTTATAGCAATAGTGGATCATGTCTGAAACAGTTAGAGGTATCAAGACTAGAATTTTATGGTCGCTCACCCAGACTTTGCAGACAACCTTAGTCTTCTGTCCCAAATAAGACACAAAAGTTGGCAACTTGTTTCCTTTCCAAAATGTAGAGATATATTTTTGGGGGGTGTAAAACATATAAAACATATACAGTACCAGTCAAAAGTTTGGACACCTACTCACTCCTACTTATTCTTTATTTTTACTATTTTCTACATTGTAAAATAATAGTGAAGACATCAAAACTATGAAATAACACATATGGAATCATGTAGTAACCAAACAAGTGTTAAACAAATCAAAATATATTTTTCAAAGTAGCCACCCATTGCCTTGATGACAGCTTTGCACACTCTTGTCATTCTCTCCTTCACTCTGCGGTCCAACTCATCCCAAACCATCTCAATTGGGTTGAGGTCGGGGGATTGTGGAGGCCAGGTCATCTGAGGCAGCAATCCATCACTCTCCTTGACCAAATAGCCCTTACACAGCCTGGAGGTGTGTTTTGGGTCATTGTTTTGTTGAAAAACAAATGATAGTTACACTAAGTGCAAACCAGGTGGGATGGCGTATTGCTGCAGAATGCTGTGGTAGCCATGCTGGTTAAGTGGGCCTTGGATTCTAAATAAAACACTGACAGTGTCACCAGCAAAGCACCCCCACACCCTCTCACATCCTCCTCCTTCATGCTTCACGGTGGGAACCACACATGCGAAGATCATCCGTTCACCTACTCTGCGGCTCTGGACGGTTGGAACCAAAAATCTCAAATTTGGACTCATCAGACCAATTTGGACTCATTCCACCTGTCTAATGTCCATGGCCAAAGGACAGATTTCCACCGGTCTAATGTCCATTGCTCGTGTTTCTTGGCCCAAGCAAGTCTCTTCTTTATATCGGTGTCCTTTAGTAGTGGTTTCTTTGCAGCAATTTGACCATGAAGGCCTGATTCATACAGTCTCCTCTGAACAGTTGATGTTGAGATGTCGGTTAATTGAACTCTGTGAAGCATTTTATTTGGGCTGCAATCTGAGGTGCAGTTAATTGCCGTTTTCTGAGGCTGGTAACTCTAATAAACTTATCATCTGCAGCAGAGGTAACTCTGGGTCGTCCTTTCCTGTGGTGGTCCTCATGAGAGACCGTTTCATCATAGCGCTTGATGGTTTTTGCGTCTGCACTTGAAGAAAAGTTCTTGACATTTTCTGGATTGACTGACCTTCATGTCTTCAAGTAATGATGGACTGTGGTTTCTCTTTTCTTATTTGAGCTGTTCTTGCCATAATATGGGCTTGGTCTATTACCAAATAGGGCTATCTTCTGTATAACACCCCTACCTTGTCACAACACAACTGATTGGCTCAAATGCTTTAAGAAGGAAATAAATTCCACAAATTAACTTGGCACACCTGTTAATTGAAACGCATTTCAGGTGACGACCTCATGAAGCTGGTTGAGAGAATGCCAATAGTGTGCAAAGCTGTCATCAAGGCAAAGGGTGGCTACTTTGAAGATTTTTTTTGTTGATACATGATTGCCATATGTGTTATTTCATAGTTTTGATGTCTTCACTATTATTCTACAATGTGGAAAATAGTAAAAATAAAGAAAAACTGGAATGAGTAGGTGTGTCCAAACTTTTGACTTGTACTGTATACACTCCCGTTCAAAAGTTTGGGGTCACTTAGAATTGTCCTTGTTTTTGAAAGAAAAGCAAAAAATGTTGTCCATTAAAATAACATCAAATTGATGTTACACTACAAGGTTCTTACTGTGGAATGCAGTGTTTGGTTTTTGCCAGACATAATGGAATCCATGTCATCCAAAAAGTAATACTTTTGAATAATCTGTCCAAAATCATTCTTCCAAGAGTCTTGATGTTCATCCAGGTGCTTCCAGGTGCTTGAGTCAAATTTTGGATGAGATTGGTCCCATCATGTCTAGCTAAAACAAAACACTGCATTCCACAGTAAGAACCTCATTCCAACGGTGAAGCATGGTGGTGGTAGTGAGATGGTTTGGGGATGCTTTGCTGCCTCAGGACCTGGACGACTTGCCTTAATAGAAGGAACCATGAATTCTGCTCCATAAATTCTGCTCTGTATCAGAGAATTCTACAAGAGATTGTTTGGCTGTCCGTATGTGAGCTGAAGCGCAGCTGGGTCATGCAGCAAGACAATGATCCAAAACACACAATCAAGTCTATATGAAAATGTCTGAAATTTAACAAATTTTAGTTTTGGATGTTCAAGTCAAAGTCCAGACCTAATCCCAATTGAGATATTATGGCCGAACTTGAAACGAGCAGTTCATGATTGAAAACCCACAAATGTCGCTGAGTTAAAGCAGTTCTGCATGCAAGAGTGTGCTAAAATTCCTCCACAGCGATGTGAGAAACTTATCAACAACTACAGGAAGAGTTTGGTTTCAGTCATTGCAGCTAAAGGTGGCTCAACCAGTTATTGAGTGTAAGAGGGCAATTACTTTTGTTGCGTAACTTTGTTAATAAAATAAGTATCCCATTTTTTTATTTATTTGTAAACTCAGGTTCTCTTTATCTAATATTAAGTTTTGATTGAGATCTGAATGTTAAAAAAATATGCAAAAATAGAGAAAATAAGCAAATACTTTTTCACAGCACTGTATGTGGTAGTTGTTTACAAGATAACTTTATTAGTTGTTTTGTGTTCTAAATTAGCTTGAGAATGAAGCCAATAAGTATTTGGCTAATGATATAGACTGGAAGTAAGTGTATATTTATCTGCAGCCATTCATTTTCTGCCGGTCGACGTTCCAATTCTACGGCACATTTTGCGTAAGGTTTTTTTGGAGCACATTTGCAGAACTTTAAATCAGTCGCTTGGAAAATGGAAAAGGATGCCAAGCTTCGGCCTTAAAACCTGTTCAGGACTAATTCTCGTACCTTTATTAGTATGCCCGAGTAATTATTTTTCTTCATGTGAGGGCCATGAACAGTACCTAGTAATGCTGTGTACTGTTAGAAAGTTCTGATCCTCTGATCTTTATTTAAGCAATAGGGCACAGTCACAGGTGAATGGCATTGTTCCGCCCTACACGAAAGCAATAAGACACTGCCTCGCATGTCTTATTGCTTCTATAAAACGTTTACCAAATATTAAAACAGCAATAAATTATACAATTCATAAAAAATATATAAGTAAAGTAAATTGATACAATTGAATTATTCTACCAGAGGAAGTAGTCCAGACAGAAATCTGGTCTTTTAGTTATTTTCGTCATGTTGCTACAGATGCGCTCCAGTCGTTAATTATTTTGCATCGTTGCTATGTAAAAGTACTGGTCGTACATTCTAACAAAAATGGTTTCTATGCAGGCTGACTTATGTTTCTGACCATTTCTAGCTAGCTAGCCAACTTCAGCTAACTCAGTCACGTCAAACATTGCACCTGGAATGACTAGCTGCGTTTTCATTTGTTTTAGCTTCTTTTCTATTGGAATTTACTTGGCTATATCCATAATAATGACGTTGATGCATGATATCGCCTGGCTCAAATAAAGTTGACTTCCGTGTAGACACCCGTCCACTCTCTATGTAGGCTCCAAGGGAGTTTGCAATTCAAAAGGGAAACAAATTTTCAGAGGCCGGACAGGCAGACTTCTGGGCTTATATTAACCCCAGCTGTACCAAACCAAATGCTAGGCTGGAAGCAAGGGGAAATAATGTGCAAGTGGCGATAAATACAATCAGGGATTTGGACAGCAATGTGAACATAATGAAATTCTTATGGAGGCACAGTGTTATTTCAGATGGAATTGTTAGCAGGCATAGTGGTTTCCACTAGATTATATAGCCACAAGGTCAAAATTGTTTATGTCATAAAAATGTATGAAAACCTAACATAGCAGGCGTAAAATAAACACCTCAAATTAGATCCCCTACATACTGGTCTTGAGGAGAAGAAAAACATTTGTTGGGAGGTTCTCTTCTACACTGTTCAACCAATCCAGTAAATGTGGAGGAGGAGTTAAGATGGAGTGTCACCTTGTTAACTTCTTACGGCTGAGATCCCGTTAACAGGATCGACTTGACAACAGCCAGTGAATGTGCAGGGCGCCAAATTCAAACAACAGAAATCTCATAATTAAAATTCCTCAAACATACAAGTATTTTACACCATTTTAAAGATAAACTTGTTAATCCCACCACAGTGTCCGATTTCAAAAAGGATTTACGACGAAAGCACACCATCTGATTATATTAGGTCAGTACCTAACAGCTACCTCTCATGTGAATGCGCGTGGCCAGCTCGTGGCACTCAGCCAGACCTCTGACTCAATCCCCTCTCATTCCCCCCTCCTTTATAGTAGAAGCATCAAACAAGGTTCTTAATACTGTTAACATCTAGTGGAAGCCTTAGGAAGTGCAACATGACCCCATTGTCACTGTATCTTGGATAGGCAAAGAGTTGAAACACTACAAACCTCAGATTTCCCACTTCCTGGTTGGATTTTCTTCTCAGGTTTTTGCCTGCCATATGAGTTCTGTTATACTCACAGACATCATTCAAACAGTTTTAGAAACTTCAGAGTGTTTTCTATCCAAATCTACTACTACTATGCATATCTTAGCGTCTGGGCCTGAGTAGCAGGCAGTTTACTCTGGACACTTTATTCATCCAAGCTACTCAATACTGCCCCCAGCCATAAGAACTTAACGTCCAAAAACAGAAGTTGTGTCACAGGCTCTCTTTCCATTCTTTCCACTCGGCAGAGGCAAGGGTTAGGCATAAGGTTAGCAGTGTGTTTAGGGCAATGTTTCAAATAACATTTTAAGAGGCTTCATGGTAGAAATAGGTGGGGTTTAGCCATAATTATAACTTTGTGGCTATAGGTCATTATCAATAAAATGTCACAATAAGGTGCAGAGCGTTCGACTTGCCTGCTGGGGTCAAGGAAACCTGCAGCTCCGCAAAAACAATTGACATCTGTGTGCTGTTTTCAAGGGATTGTTAAATAAATGTTAACTATTTGGTTGTAATATCATCCATCACCTATTGAAGAGCATAGTCAGAACTACAAATTTCAAATTATTCCTTTCAAAAGAATTGCACACATTTTGCTCTATCGTAAGTTATAGGCCTACAGCAAGTAACTGTATGCTTTTCATGATCAGTAAACATCAATTGAGCATGTCATTTCAGATAAATGAGGGTAGCCACAAACTATCTTTCAGTATTGGCCACCATTAATTGGATATTTGAGTGATATAAAATGAAAGTGAACAATACCTGACAAGTATGAGTGGTTTAGGTCCATTTCCCATCCCTTGTGGGGTCTGCCTTTCAAACCGCAGAAGAGTGCATTTGCCAATGTAACATTACTGTTAGCTAATGTCTACTTTGCAAGCTACAGGTAGAAACTTTGTGCAGTTGACTAAACATAGTGGTAAGTAGACCTGGGGTACTTTTTACACCAACGTAGGCCTACCCAGTGGAGTTGGCAAGCAGTATCCCCTTTCAACGTTGTTTTTTGTGTTTGATCATGATTGCTGCTGACAGACATGATAGCTAGCTAATAACAGATCAGATCAATATGGCTAGTTAACAAGCTCACTTTCAGGAGATTAACTAGATGGCTCTATCTAAATATTGTTTGATTTGCTTTCCATCTATAGTGTTGATGACAGTAGTCCGATTTGACAACTTTACCAGGACAATGTCAAGCTCTTTCCAAAATCCTAATCTCTGATGAAGCAAGCTAAATGACACGTTGTTTCCTTTAGCTAGCTAGCTACACGACGAATGGTTCTGGCTACCCTCACATATCTGAAAATACATGATCAATTAATGTTTACTGATTTGCTGTATTTTTTTAAATTAACTTTTATTTAATCAGGGGAGCCCAATTTGAGACCAGGGTCTCATTTTCAATGGTGGCCTAAGACCACAAAGCAAAATATAAAAAATATAACAAGATACAATAAGAAGTACACTACATCGAACATCACAGCCATCATAAACAAGTTATTAAATCAATCAAACAATTTTACGCCTTTGTGAACTCATTCATCATCAGGGGTTTAAAATGCCCTAGTGACACCAGGGAATCCAGATGTAATGCATTTTGTAAGTGATTCCAAAAATGTGAAGTGTGAAAACGGATTAACTTAATTCCGAGTAGACCCTAGGATTCTAGGCTGGAACCCACTCGATGAGAGAACCATCCAATGAGTAAAAATGTAGTCCAACTGTGACATTTTTGCCTGAATTATAGAACAACATATATTTAGTTTTGCCCGCATTAAGTAAAAGTTTTAAATCAACAAGGGCCTTCTGTGCAGCTCTAACATTGCAGCTCTAACAGCTTGGTCAACAGTTGGTGCAATGGCATACATAACTGTATCATCTGCATACAGATGAATATTACAGGATTTAATATACCTATATTATTTATATAAATAGTAAAGAGAATTTGTCCCAAAATCGACCCCTGCGGTACACCTTTCATAATAGAGGAAGTTTTACAATTTCATATGCATTGAACAACCTATTCAACAACATATTAATGAAAAATGGGTGAATAGGGCCTGAATATATATATATATATATATATATATATATATATATATATATATATATATTTTTAAAAAAAAGTTGGGACACATACTCATTCCAGAGTATTTCGTTATTTTCTACATTTTTGGCTACTTTTGTTGGCTGCTTTTCCTTCACTCTGCGGTCCAACTCATCCCAAACCATCTCAATTGGGTTGAGGTTGGGTGATTGTGGAGGCCAGGTCATCAGATGCAGCACTCCATCACTCTCCTTGGTCAGATAGCCCTTACACAGCCTGGAGGTGTGTTGGGTCATTGTCCTGTTCAAAAACAAATGATAGTCCCACTAAGCACAAATCAGATGGGATGGGATGGCATATCACTGCAGAATGCTGTGGTAGCCATGCTGGTTAAGTGTGCCTTAAATTCTAAATAAATCAGACAGTGTCACCAGCAAAGCTCCATTACACCTCCTCCTTCATGCTTCACGGTGGGAATCGCACTTGCGGAGATCATCCGTTCACCTACTCTGCGTCTCACAAAGACACGGCGTTTGGAACCAAAATTCTCAAATTTAAATGTCACCAACAACCGGAACGTCAGCACTCCCCGATGCTTTGTATGAAGCCGTCTGCATTCTGTAAGGACCAACGCCGGGGATGAGAAGCAGGTACGGGGAGTCAAACATTCAATCAGGAACAGATATAAAACCAGACAGGAACAGCGTCAGCACACGGGTATACAAGGACATAAGACAATCAATACAGAAGCCTTCATACGAAGCATCGGGGAGTGCTTTCTTGCCCCGGTTGGCGCAGGAAGGCGCCCATCCCATGTCATGCCTCAGCCGGATCGTCAGGTTTTTACGCCCAGCCAGCTCGTCAGGCTGCTACGCCTCCGCCGGATCATCGGGCTCCCACGCCTCAGCGGGATCGACAGGCCTTCATGCCTCAGCCGGATTGTCAGGCTCTCACGCCTCTGCCGGTTTGTCGGGATTTCATACCCAGCTGGCTTGTCCAGTGCCCGTTCCTCGGCCGGCCCGTCAGGCTTGCCCAGGTGGGACGCCGGGTGGTGCCCCAAGAGAGAGGGGGGGGGGGGGGGGGGGAACTGTCACGCCTGCTCCCCCTCCCTGGAGCTCAAAGATGCCAGGCTCCCCAGAATTACGCACTCCTGCCACCATCAGTACACACACCTGCCTTTCCCCGTCACTCGCATCAGTGTATTATTGGACTCACCTGGACTCAATCACCTGTTTTATTACCTCCCTTATATATTTGTCAGTTCCCCATCTCTGTTACCTGCTGCTGCATTGATTGATGATTGTAATTGTGTACCCGTGTGCTGACGCTGTTCCTGTCTTGTTCTTTGTCAGTTCCCCATTTAAATGTTCTACTCCCCATACCTGCTTCTTGACTCCAGCGTCGGTCCTTTCACTGTATACCAACCCTACCTTGTTACAACACAACTGATTGGCTCAAAAGCATTAAGAAAGAAAGAAATTCCACAAATGAACTTTTAACAAGGCACACCTGTTAATTGAAATGCATTCCAGGTGACTACTTCATGAAGCTGGTTGAGAGAATGCCAAGAGTGTGCAAAGCTGTCATCAAGGCAAAGGGTGGCTACTTTCAAGAATCTAAAATATATTTTGATTTGTGTAACACTTTTGTGGTTACTACATGATTCCATTGTGTTATTTCATAGTTTTGATGTCGCCACTATTATTGTAAAATGTAGAAAATTGTAAAAATAAAGAAGAACTCTTGAATGAGTACGTGTCCAAACTTTTGACTTGTACTGTATATTTACTATAAACTTCGTAAATTACATCCTATAAGAGTTCAGCTGCCTTTTTACTGTAATAATTCATCATATAACTAGTGGGTTGGAAAAGTATCCTTATTTCTTGCAGCACTGCCTTGATTCTTTCTTTCCTCCCCTCCTGTACATCTCACAGAGTTGGTTAGTGACTCTACAAATTTGTTAAGATCTCAGCTTTTGTCTCCTATAAATGTTGTCCTGCTGTAATGAAGTACGAATTATGACTGTCTACAAATTGTTCATTTTTTAGCTGCTATCCACCCTAACTAGCTGCTATCCACCCTAACTAGCTGCTATCCACCCTAACTAGCTGCTATCCACCCTAACTAGCTGCTATCCACCCTAACTAGCTGCTATCCACCCTAACTAGCTGCTATCCACCCTAACTAGCTGCTATCCACCCTAACTAGCTGCTATCCAAATGGAAGGTTCTTAGTGATTTTCTCAGAAAATTATCAAGGGTAATTTCTACAAAACTATGTAGTGATTTTCACAGACAAATACTTTTGAAAAAGGTCATACATTTTATTTACTCAGTTAAACCATTATACCATTTGTTGATTTGAATGCTCATTCACAGACAGCCATTTTCCACAATCCCCAGATGACGCAGTGATCAATCAATCAATCAAATGTATTTATAAAGCCCTTCTTACATCAGCTGATGTCACAAAGTTCTGTACAGAAACCCAGCCGAAAACCCCAAACAGCAAGCAATGCAGGTGTAGAAGCAAGGGGGCCAAGAAAAACTCCCAGAAAGGCCAAACCTAGGAAGAAACCTAGAGAGGAATCAGGCTATGAGGAGTGGCCAGTCCTCTTCTGGCTGTGCCGGGTGGAGATTATAACAGAACATGGCCAAGATGTTCAAATGTTCAGAGATGACCAGCAGGGTTAAATAATAATAATCACAGTGGTTGTCGAGGGTGCAACAGGTCAGCACCTCAGGAGTAAATGTCAGTTGGCTTTTCACATCATTCATATCATTCCGATATTTCAGAATATCTCTACCGCTCCTGCTGTCTCTAGAGAGTTGGAAACTGCAGGTCTTGGACAGGAAGCACGTCCGGTGAACAGATCAGGGTTCCATAGCCGCAGGCAGAACAGTTGAAACTGGAGCAGCAGCACGGCCAGGTGGACTGGGGACAGCAAGGAGTCATCATGCCAGGTAGTCCTGAGGCATGGTCCTAGGGCTCAGGTCCTCCGAGAGAGAAAAAGAGAAGAGAATTAGAATTAGAGAGAGCATACTTAATTTCACACAGGACACCAGATAAGACAGGATAAATACTCCAGACTGACCCTAGGCCCCAGATACACAAATGTCTGCAGCATAAATACTGGAGGCTGAGACAGGAGGGGTCGGGAGACACTGTGGCCCCCGTCCAACGATACCCCCGGACAGGGCCAAACAGGCAGGATATAACCCCACCGACTTTGCCAAAGCACAGCCCCCACACCACTAGAGGGATATCTTCAACCACCAACTTACCATCCTGAGACAAGGCCGAGTATAGCCCACAAAGATATCCGCCACGGCACAACCCAAGGGGGGGGTGCCAACCCGGACAGGAAGATCACGTCATTGACTCAACCCACTCAAGTGACGCACCCCTCCTAGGGACAGCATGGAAGAGAACCAGTAAGCCAGTGACTCAGCCCCAGTAATAGGGTTAGAGGCAGAGAATCCCAGTGGAGAGAGGGGAACCGGCCAGGCAGAGACAGCAAGGGCGGTTCGTTGCTCCAGTGCCTTTCTGTTCCCCTTCACACTCCTGGACCAGACTACACTCAATCATAGGACCTACTGAAGAGATGAGTCTTCAATAAAGACTTAAATGTTGAGACCGTGTCTGCGTCTCTCACATGGATAGGCAGACCATTCCATAAAAATGGAGCTCTATAGGAGAAAGCCCTGCCTCCAGCTTTTTGATTCGAAATTCTAGGGACAGTAAGGAGGCCTGTGTCTTGTGACCGTAGCGTACGTGTAGGTATGTACGGCAGGACCAAATCAGAAAGATGGGTAGGAGCAAGCCCATGTAATGCTTTGTAGGTTAGCAATAAAACCTTGAAATCAGCCCTTGCCTTAACAGGAAGCCACTGTAGAGAGGCTAGCACTGGAGTAATATGATCAAATTTTTTGTTTATTGTCAAGATTCTAGCAGCCGTGTTTAGCACTAACTGAAGTTTATTTAGTGCTTTAGCCGGAAAGTAGAGCGTTGCAGTAGTCTAACCTAGAAGTGACAAAAGAAAGGATTCATTTTTCTGCATCATTTTTGGACAGAAAGTTTCAGGTTTTTGCAATGTTACGTAGATGGAAAAAAGCTGTCCTTGAAACAGTCTTGATATGTTCCTCCAAAAGAGAGATCAGGGTCCAGAGTAACGCCAAGGTCCTTCAGTTTTATTTGAGACGACTGTACAACCATCAAGATTAATTGTCAGATTCAACAGAAGATCTCTTTGTTTCTTGGGATCTAGAACAAGCATCTCTGTTTTGTTCGAGTTTAAAAGTAGAACATTTGCCGCCATCCACTTCCTTTTGTCTGAAACACAGGCTTCCAGGGAGGGCAATTTTGGGGCTTCACCATGTTTCATTGAAATGTACAGCTGTGTGTCATCCGCATAGCAGTGAAAGTTAACATTATGTTTCCGAATGACATCACCAAGAGGTAAAATATATAGTGAAAACAATGGTGGTCCTAAAACGGAGCCTTGAGGAACACCGAAATGTACAGTTGATTTGTCAGAGGACAAACCATTCACAGAGACAAACTGATATCTTTCCGACAGAGAAGATCTAAACCATGCCAGAACTTGTCCATGTAGACCAATTTGGGTTTCCAATCTCTCCAAAAGAATGTGGTGATCGATGGTATCAAAAGCAGCACTAAGGTCTAGGAGCACGAGGACAGATGCAGAGCCTCGGTCTGACGCCATTAAAAGGTAAATTACCACCATCACAAGTGTAGTCTTAGTGCTATGATGGGGTCTAAAACCAGACTGAAACGTTTTGTATACATTGTTTGTCTTCTGGAAGGCGGTGAGTTGCTGCGCAACAGATTTTTCAAAAATTGTTGAGAGGAATGGGAGATTCGATATAGGCCAATAGTTTTTTTTATATTTTCTGGGTCAAGGTTTGCCTTTTTCAATAAAGGCTTTATTACTGCCACGTTTAGTGAGTTTGGTACACATCCGGTGGATAGAGAGCCGTTTATTATGTTCAACATAGGAGGGCCAAGCACAGGAAGCAGCTCTTTCAGTAGTTTAGTTGGGATAGGGTCCAGTATGCAGCTTGTGGGTTTAGAGGCCTGATTATTTCCATTAATATGTCAAGAGATAAAGTACTAAAACACTTGTGTCTCCCTTGATCCTAGGTCCTGGCAGAGTTGTGCAGACTCAGGACAACTGAGCTTTAGAGGAATACGCAGATTTAAAGAAGAGTCCAAAATTTGCTTTCTAATGATCATTATATTTTCTTCAAAGAATTTAATGAATGTATCACTGCTTAAGTGAAAGCCATCCTCTCTTGGGGAATGCTGCTTTTTAGTTAGCTTTGCGACAGCATCAAAAATAAATTTTGGATTGTTCTTAAAACTTCTTGTCAATAGGGGGTGCTGTTAGCACTTTTTTTCTTGACGTTGCCAAATTAAACTGCCTAGCACTCAATTCTTGCTCGTACAATATGCATATTATTATTATTATTGGATAGAAAACACTCTCTAGTTTCTATAACCGTTGGAATTGTGTCTCTGAGTGAAACAGAACTCATTCTACAGCACTTTTCCTGCCAGGGAGTGAGATTTCAGAAATCTTGGCCTCTGTTCCCAGGTCAGTTTTTAGGTCCCTGTGAATGCTATGGGGCTACAAACCCTGCCTACGCCTTCCTCTAGATGTCAGTAAGTGGTGACAATTTGAATGGAGTCGATTGCGCAATCCGGGACTTTTCTTCCCTGCGCTTGACCCACGATGGACGTCGGACTGGCCTCCTTCCAAGCTTTGGTTTAGCCAGTAATATATCTCCGGTCATGTTTTTACTCGTTATAGGTGTTAAAGACATCATAAGGTAGTTAATTTAAACCGTTTTATAGCAATTTATATCCGTTTAGTGCGATTTTCTGGCATTTCTTTGTGACGCACTTCCAAGAGTTGGACATTTTTCCAGTACATGCCGAACGTTAGTGGCCATTTCGACAGGACAAGAGGACATCTTTCGACCAAAAGAAGATTAGACCGGAGAAAGGATACATTGCCCAAGATTCTGATGGAAGTTCAGCTAATAGTAAGAACTATTTATGATGATAAATCGTTGTTCTGTTGAAAAATGTTAAACCCATATGCCGCCATTTTCTTTGGGGTAGCTTCGCTTTGGCGCACCCTGTATTGCACAGTAAGGATAATTTAAAAAATGTAATTCAGCGATTGCATTAACAACTAATTTGTCTTTCAATTGCTGTCCACCCTGTATTTTTTAGTCAAGTTCATGATTAGTTATTCATTAGACTAGATCACTGTCCAAGATGGAGCCCGACATTTTCTGGCCAGTTTGGCTACTTTTCTCATTGTATAACCACATTTTTTTGTGGCTAAATATGCACATTTTCGAACAAACTCTATATGTATGTTGTAATATGATGTTACAGGAGTGTCATCGGAAGAATTCTGAGAAGGTTAGTGAAAAAATGAATATATTTTGGTGGTGATAATGCTATCGCTCTTTTTGCCTTGAATCAATGCTGGGGTAATGTTTGCACATGTGGTATGCTAATATAACGATTTATTGTGTTTTCGCTGTAAGACACTTAGAAAATCTGAAATATTGTCTGGATTCACAGGATCTGTGTCTTTCAATTACTGTACGCTGTGTATTTTTAAGAAATGTTTTATGATTAGTAATTAGGTAATACACGTTGCTCTCTGTAATTATTCTAGTCGAGTTGTGATGGTGGGTGCAATTGTAAACTATGATTTCTACCTGTAATATGCACATTTTTCTAACAAAACCTATGCTATACAATAAATATGTTATCAGACTGTCATCTGATGAGGTGTTTTCTTGGTTAGTGGCTATCAATATCTTTATTTGGTCGAATTGGTGATAGCTACTGGTGGAGAGAAAAAATGGTGGACAAAGAAAAATGGTGTCTTTTGGTAACGTGGTTAGCTAATAGATTTACATATTGTGTCTTCCCTGTAAAACATTTTAAAAATCAGAAATGCTTGCTGGATTCACAAGAAGTGGATCTTTCATCTGGTGTCTTGGACTTGTGATTGAATGATATTTAGATGCTAGTATTTACTTGTGACGCTATGCTAGCCATGCTAGTCAGCTTTTTTACTGGTGGGGGTGTTGGGGGGTGCTCCCGGATCCGGGTTTCTGAGGCGGTAGAAGTTAATTTCCTCAATTAAGTTGGAAAATAGGATGATCGAGCAGCAGTGAGGGCTCTTCGATACTGCACGGTACTGTCTTTCCAAGCTAGTCAGAAGACTTCCAGTTTGGTGTAGCGCCGTTTCCGTTCCAATTTTCTTGAAGCTTGCTTTAGTGCTCGGGTAATTTTCTGTTTACCAGGGAGCTAGTTTCTTATGACAAATGTTTTTGTTTTTAGGGGTGCGACTGCATCTAGGGTATTGCGCAAGGTTAAATTGAGTTCCTCAGTTAGGTGGTTAACTGAGTTTTGTACTATGACATCCTTGGGTAGGTGGAGGGGGAGTCTGGAAGGGCATCTAGAACTCTTTGGGTTGTCCGAGAATTTATAGCACGACTTTTGATGATCCTTGGTTGGGGTCTGAGCAGATTATTTGTTGCGATTGCAAACGTAATAAAATGGTGGTCCGATAGTCCAGGATTATGAGGGATAACATTAAGATCCACAACATTTATTCCACGGGACAAAACTAGGTCCAGAGTATGACTGAGGCAGTGAGTCGGTCCGGAGACATGTTGGACAAAACCCATTGAGTCGATGATGGCTCTGAAAGCCTACTGTAAACAGTAGCTATAAAAAGTGATTGAGTAGGCTGCATAGATTTCATGACTATAAACTCAAAAGATGAAAATGTTATTTTTTTTTTGTAAATTGAAATTTGCTATTGTAAATGTTAGCAACACCTCTGCCTTTGCGGGATGCGCGGGGGATATGGTCACTAGTGTAACCAGGAGGTGAGGCCTCATTTAACACAGTACATTCATCAGGCTTAAGTCATGTTTCAGTCAGGCCAATCACATCAAGATAATGATCAGTGATTAGTTTATTGACTATAACTGCCTTGGAAGTGAGGGATCTAACATTAAGGAGCCCTATTTTGAGATGTGAGGTATCACAATCTCTTTCAATAATGGCAGGAATGGAGGAGGTCTTTATTCCAGTGAGATTGCTAAAGCGAACACTGCCATGTTCAGTTTTGCCCAACCTTGGTCGAGGCACAGACACAGTCTCAATGGGGATAGCTGAGCTGACTACAATGACTGTGCTAGTGGCAGACTACACTAAGCCGGCAGGCTGGCTAACAGCCTGCTGCCTGGCCTGCACCCTATCTCAATGTGGAGCTAGGGGAGTTTGAGCCCTGTCTATGTTCGTAGATTAGATGAGAGCACCCCTCCAGCTAGGATGGAGTCCGTCACTCCTCAACAGGCCAGGCTTGGTCCTGTTTGTGGGGGAGTCCCAGAAAGAGGGCCAATTATCTACAAATTCTATCTTTTGGGAGGGGCAGTTTTTTTTTAAACCAGCGATTGAGTTGTGAGACTCTGCTGTTGGAGATCCTCAATCCCCCTAACTGGGAGGGGGCCAGAGACAATTACTCGATGCCGACACATCTTTCTAGCTGATTTACATGCTGAAGCTATGTTGCGCTTGGTGACATCTGACTGTTTCATCCTAACATCGTTGGTGCCGACGTGGATAACAATATCCCTATACTCTCTCCACTCGACAGTTTTAGCTTTAGCCAGCACCATCTTCAGATTACCTTAATGTCAGTAGCCCTGCCCCCTGGTAAACAGTGTATGATCGCTGGATGATTCATTTTATGTCTAATACTGTGGGTAATGGAGTCGCCAATGAATAGGGTTTTAAATTTGTCAGAGCTAATGGTGAGAGGCTTTGGCGTCTGAGACCCCGTAACGGGAGGAGTAGAGACCAGAGAAGGCTTGTGATTAAGTATGTGCAGGGGCTGAGCTTAACTCCAGAAAGAGATTGGCAGTCAAACTAATTGTACATTTTTGCACAAGGTACTATTGGGGATAAGTCTTTATTTTTCAGTGGCGTTTTTATTTATCAGGACACATATTGTGTGATGTGTGGGTGTAGCTTAGATCGTCCAGGGAATTTGGGGCTGGGGTGTAGCTTGGACGGCAGGCTGAGTTGAGAAAGATCTTTCAAGAGAGGCAAGGATGACAAAAAAATTGACTTTTGGATGCGAATGGAGAACTGTCTAGCTAGATAGCTGTTGTGTGTTTTGTGACAACTAAAAGAGACTCAAACAGTACCGTTGGTTAAAAGGTTCTTCAAATGTTTAAGTGCATGATAGCAATTATTACAATGGCAATAATATATAATTGCAATTATATGATTGGACATTTCATGATTATTTAGTCTTTCATAGTGTACTAGTGCATTATGAATTGAGGTATGCTAACTAATCATTCTCTGAGCAATCACCTTAGAAATGAGGACTATGTATAGGCTAATTGATAGAGGGTTGTCATTGTAAGGCCTCTGAAAGCACTGTCCTTGACATCAGACTACCTATTGTCTGTGTCCATAGGTTGTTCTGGACATGACCTTTGGAGGTGGAGGTCACACCAAAGCCATCCTGAAGGCATCTCCTGAGGTGACAGTAGTGGCCCTAGACCGAGACCCCACAGCATTCAGCTTAGCTCAACAGCTGGCCAAGGAACACAGGTGATTGCCTTTTTTATAATAATTACAGTGGTATGTATAATATTGGAACAAATTGTACTTAAGTCACATATTTCACAGATTTGCAAGTCAAAATACATTTGTTTGCAAATGTAATCTGCATGTAGAAATGTCAATGAACATCAAGGGATCCTTTGGGATTTTGGCAATGAGGCCTTTTCTTCTTCCCCAGAGTCAGATGAACTTATGGATACCATTTTTCTGTCTCTGCGTGCAGTATGAAGGAAGTTGCTAACTAGTTACAAATACATAAAAATGGTACACACGAGTTCATCTGACTCTGGGAAAGTAGATAAAGGTTCTCATTGGCAAAATCCCAAAGGATCCCTTTAACACATCTTAATATGCAGTAACACAAAAGTTATTGTAAATTGTGTAGGCTACCTACAATGCAATTAATTGCACTGTACCTGCTTACATTATGATTAATATATACATGCTTTAGAGACAGTTATTTGAAGTGACACTACAAAACAGAATAGACACTCTAATGAAGTCTGATTCACAATATCTCTACGGCCGAATGTGATTGGTATGTGCTTGCATTGTTAATGCTGTTATGTGGGTTATTTCCCCTCAAAGTTATACAGTCAACAATTTATGGATCATAGTTTAGATTGAAGGTTAGCTAGATCATGATACAGCCTTTTGCATGCATCCCACCTCCCAACCCTCTCCACCTCCTTGCCAACCCTCATACCCTGAAAAAAAATGAATCATTGAATAACTGCTGCTAAAGCCCCTCGTTTCACAATCCATCCACATCCATTGTGTCAGGGAGACTTAAACCCAGTCCCCCCACGCTTAGCTGGTGGGCCTGGTGTCTCATTTGTCAGAACAGAGGCCCACAGCCCCAGTGTGAGGGAGATGCTGCCTCCCACTGAGGTTCCGTCAGTGGTGAGTGGGAGGTAAAGAGAGAGGAGAGCCCAGCAAACTTCGAAGAGAGAGGAGGGAGACACCGGGCCACTGTGTTTAATAATGAGGGAGAGAAGGAGTGTGTGCGAGCGAGAGCGCATGAGGGAGGATGAAAATGAGATGTTCCTAAGACCATGGCGTGGGTAGGAATCCTTTTACGTAGATTCCGGGGAAACCTCTCTCTGGGGGAATGTCTGCTACAGATACGCGCCCATGAGAGGGGGATGAGACGGAAGAGAGAAAATCAGAGTACACCATTCTGTCAGCAGCAATATACCCCAGCTATAAACCCTTCCACACCCACTCACGATTTGAGTTGAGAGAAGAGAGAAATCTAGCAATTAGCTAATATTATTGGAAGCCTGTATAAAAGACCCTTGCAGCCCACGCAATGCCTCCACACAACAGGGCTGGAGAGCGTTCTCTTCTCTCTCGCTCGTATTTCTATCCTCACTGATTTCACTTCTCTTTAGCCTTGCAAAAAGTACAGCCTTGATGCAAACTATTGAAGAGCGATGTGAATCTGCACTTATGTAATTGCTTAGATTAGTTCCCAGAGGAAGAGTTAGATTTTCTAGCGTAGTAGACGCCCTGACAACTTTCACATTGGTTGCAGTGGTCTGAGGGGTATCCTACGAAGGAAGCTGGATCTACTCAGTGTTTTCTAAAGCTAACCAGCTTCAATTAGCTTCAGATTCCAACTCAGGCTTCATCCGTACTACTACGGTATGAAGCCTGCCGCAAACTCTATCAGGCTTGTAACTGCACGTACATGTCACACATGGCTAGTCGAACGCTGAACTCTTCATTGAGACAATGCTGAAACATCAAGCAATGGGCAAATCAGTTGCACATTTTCATTTGTGCCAAAAATCAAAATGAAAGAAGGCCTGGGACGATACCAGTATCGCAATATATATCGCAATATTTCCTTGCCAAAAATGGAAACGCGAAGCAGATCAAAGTCTTTGGTCCTTTATAAACCTGCTGTATGTGAAATAGTGTGTGCTTGAGCTTGAAAAATCAATACATGTAACTCTGAATGACATCATGTTGTTGTTTGTTTCCAATATTAGGGCTGTTTTCCTAAAGAAGGTAAATCCGCTTTGTGTTTTGTTTCCTTGCCACGACACTGAGTATTGCGATACTGTTATTGTCCAGGCCCTAATGTTGAGACTTAATTCTCTATTCTGGGTGTGACAATATTGTGGAGATTCTACGCACTAGTCTATTACCAGAGATATCTTTGTTATTGCTATTACTTACGTATAGGGGGCTTTATGTGTGTGCAACTTTTAGGTAGAAAATTAACTAAAGCCACATCTGGGGGGAAAAAGAGAAAGTAAATTAAAAATGTGTCTGTATGTAATTGATTTGCATGGGGTGATTAGCATTTAGCAAATAACCTGATGTATCATGTTTACTATAGACACCGATCCACTCTCCTAGGGCGACAATCCATAAGAAATCTAGTGAATAGGCCTACCAGGGAGAAGAAAGAGGAAACGACATTAGTTGTGGCACTCTACTGAGACTCTACGTAGCTCGAACTCTCTTTAGTCTTAGGCTTACATCTTAAACATGCTACATTTGTTTATTTTTAAGTTTAGTTTAAACTTCTAGAGTTGAGGTTGCTTAAGTTCACATTCCAAACCAAACACAAGCATCTTTCGCCGGTGGTACTTTGTGTGTGTTCTTTTTTCATGTCCTGTAGATATTTTCATCACTGCTCCCCTGCTGAAAGCAATCAATCAGCATCTTGTCTTAGGCCTTAGTGACGCAGGTAGAGGAGCTGAGCAGGTCAGCACTGGGGAATATTTCAGACTTGATTTGTGGAGAAGCAGCGCGTCACGTTGGACACACACACACACAAACTTAGCACTCAATGGTGAGGACTCCTACCACTTTTACCTCAAGATGGGGCGTTGGAAGGGGAATGGCATCTGCGGATGTGTGTTTTCAAGTGCTGCTGAAAATAGTGCATTTTTGTGTAATGTGTTCAGGTTACAGTCATGAAAATGGAAAACAAAGGACACGATCTTTACACAGTACATCCGTACTGTGCATTTGTGTCATCCGTCAGAGGAAGCGCTTAAAAGATTAAACAAACCAACAGAGGAATTGTATTTTTAATTATTTTTTAATTGAACCTTTATTTAACTAGGCAAGTCAGTAAAGAACTAATTCTTATTTACAATTACAGAATATGTGTAGGCAAACCCTTATCTGCTCTACTTCAAACCTAGATAAACAGGTGACAGACGTTCATATGAAGAAGACTGCAGCAGCTCAAAGCTCTGTTCCTTTATTAAGGTCCTGCTCCAGGGCACCAATACTACCACCAATACTTACTCCCATGATTGGCCTACAGTACACAGACAGGGGAAGGGCTTTCTTTATCACATTTGTGGACAACTGGGGACATTTTCTGGGGCAAGTAGCAAAAATAGATGCAGGCTGAGCACTTGTGGAGAACCTTGACAGAAATTGGAACAGGGTGTTGATTAAGAAAGACGGAAGTTTCGCCATTTAATGGCCAATCTTCACACTTCCTGAAGACCCTAATGGAACTTAAATGGAAGCAGTTCCCAAAACCCCTTTTAATGTGATACGTGACATGGAAGTTGTAGTGACTACAGATAGTCAGAGCCTCAGTGTTAACATCTCCTCTGACGAACGGCGCTCTTTGCAGGACAGTAACCCCAGTCACCACCCTGGGGCATTGGGGTCTACCTTGTCCAGAGGGAAGAGTGTCCCTACTGGCCATAGTTTGACACGTGCACGTGAAGGAGAGTGGTTGTAACAATAACCAGTTCATCATTATTTTTTAAACAAGGTTGCCCTGCCTGGAGCCCTGTTACCTCACTCAGCAGGGCAGGGCATCGTCCAGCATTACTTAAGGTCATTCAATCCACCATATGCCCCAATGTGGCCTTTTCTTCAATCATTTAACATGTTGTAGGTGGACCAGGGGAGATGGCATTTAAAACAACAACAACCTTTTATTCAGTTATAAGTTAAGAATGATGTCAATGTTGTGGGTTGCACAATTACATATAGATCAGTTCTCTAAATGTAACGGCTTTCTTCTGTGGACGAAGAATCGGACCAAAGCACAGCGTGGTTAGTGTTCATCATTTTTAATTAAAGCCAATAAACGTGAACACTACAAAACAACAAAATGTGAAAAAAACGAAACAGTTCTGTCTGGTGCAGACACATGAAGACAACCACCCACAAAACCCAACACAAAACAGGCTACCTAAATATGGTTCCCAATCAGAGACAATGACTAACACCTGCCTCTGATTGAGAACCATATCAGGCCAAACATAGAAACGGAAAACTAGACACGCAACATAGAATGCCCACTCAGCTCACGTCCTGACCAACACTAAAACAAAGAAAACACAAAAGAACTATGGTCAGAACGTGACACTAAAGCAAATATAAGCCTATACTTGGACCATCCACACACACACACACACACACACACACACACACACACACACACACACACACACACACACACACACACACACACACACACACACACACACACACACACACTACCGAAACTGGTCTTGTTTAATAATATAACACCTTACATAAGGCATTTATATATCCAACCATGTTTCTAAGCCACATAAAGAAGTTAATCAATAAAAAACGTTGTGACTGTTTTGCATATTCTTAAATCCTTCTGTGGCTCACAGAAACAGAGCATCGGAGCCTCCTCAGCGTGTTGGGGAGTTCAACCGGCATAGCTGAGGGTGTGTGGAAAAAAAGTACCAGGATCTTAAATATAGTAACTGAAAATGGTATGATAAGGAAATTGCCCACTTGGCCAGTGTCTCATCTCTTGCAATTATCAATTAATAAAGTCCATAGATTAAAATCCCTTACTAAGAAAGCTCCATTATAATCTTTTGTAGTTCAACACGTTTTAGCCACAACTACTATAAGAACAGCTTGTTAGGGTCTTTGTCTCTTCAATGCTTTATCCACCTCCTCTCATAGCCTGCCTGCCTTATTGCTGAAGACAATGTAAGATTTGTGGAGGAGGCTAGAAGAGTTGACACGACACCATCTGTACCAAACCAAGTTTATGATTAAACCTCACGATGCATTTAAACAAGTCAACTACCTGGATGAAATTAAATGTATCTCCACACACTGTGTTGTTTACCATGGTATCCAAGTTTAATTGAATTAGGGGGATAACAAAGGTATGTCAATTTTAGATGTTATGTCCATGAAACAATGTATGGATAATATGATATCCCTTCAGTTTTCCTACACTTTATTACATTTTATAGCCAATGTAACTTTTTAGGGGTCTTCAGTCTCTGAAGGGAGTGAAATGCATCAAGAGTCCTGATTGATGAAAACGGCCTTAAACCAATGAGCTGCAGAAGCCATAAATTCTCAGCATATTGACATAAGGTCTTACTGTATACTGCATTGGTACACAGTAGGCATGGTTGCTCTGTCTGGGGGCACTGCTCTGTTGAGATGGGACCGGGAGAGGGTGGACGGGTCTGTGAAGCACGTGGGTGTGGAGAATGCCTTGCTATAGATTTTACAGCATATTAATGACTGCAGCAAAGAATGAAAAACTTCTAGAGCATGATAAGGAAAAGCCCTGGCCTGACAGCGCGGGCGAGATGCTCCACTCAACCCTTGGTCTCTCAAGCGTCAGTGGGTGTATATACACAAGGACCCCAAGGCCTGCTTGCTAAGCCGTTAGTGGGAGAGACCTTATCGAGATGGCCACTGCTATTATATCTTTATTGCAGCAATGGGGGTCTTTTATTTTATTTCAACAAGACTATTGAGAGGAGACTAGAGGAGGTTAGATGAGGAGGAATCGCAATTGTCTGCGGTGCTGAGATGTGGAAGACGTTATATGTCAGGTTGGTGTGGTGTCTAAGACCCTGCCTCTGTCTCTCCCTTTCTGTCTGCCAGTGTTGGGTGACCCCTCAGGCTGATTTATGGCTGCCCCTCTAGCTCACACCAGCCATCATCTCGGCTGACTATCTGAAAAGGTCACATGAAAAATGCATCCCACTACCTGTGTGTGCGGCAGGAGGCTGTGTCTTGTACAAGGCTGTCTGTGTGTTGAGGCAGGAGGCTGTGTCTTGTACAGGGCTGTGTGTTGTACAGGAAGGATTTGCATGGGGATGGGGTCCAGAGGAGACAGGTGTTGAACAGCAAGGAAAGGCTGACTTTGTCTGTCAACCACTTTTGCTTTAAAGGTTTTTATAGTGCTTTTTATTTGTCTCATTAGCATTCATAATAAACAGGAAGTGTCAACAGGAGTTTTTGTACAAATTCTTGTACAGTATTTCTGACCTGTGTCCTGAATGTGTTTACATAATTTGTACCCATTTCTCCATGTCTCTTTCCTGACATTTAATTATCTGATGAAAGGTTTTCTCCCCCCCCCCCTCCCTCCTTCCCTGCCTCCCCCAGTGGCCGGGTGCACCCGTTACTGGGGCGCTTCAGTGAGCTGGGAGCCCTGCTGTCTAGACTGAGGTTGCAGTCAGGTAGTGTGGATGCTGTTCTTCTGGATGCTGGCTGCTCCTCCATGCAGATGGACTGTCCCGAGAGAGGCTTCTCCCTCAGTAAGGATGGCCCTCTGGACATGAGGATGGATGCAGAAAGGTGGGACCACGCATAATCACCCCTACACTGCTGATGCGCTCTTAAAGTGGCAGCGCACGGTGAAGGCTCCGTGCAGGATTTCGCCACAAGTTGCACAAAGCATTATTGTCATTTTCTGTCCATCACTATGTATTATAGGGTAGTATCAGTGATTATTAATGATATAGGCATATGTGTCTGGAGGATACATTGAAATACCTTCAGCCCAGGTTACTCTAACATAGTATGTGTTCCTCAACACACATACGGCATCTCCTTCCTACTGCGTGCTTGGAAATGTTATAATCTGTGGTGGTAATTTTATTTCCCTGCTTCTGTCACTGGCATGAGAGGAAAGTAATTTGGGTCAACAATTTATTCCCATAGGTGTATGTATGTATGTATGTATTTGAGCATTGAGCACTCATAAGGCCTGGAACTTGTAGTCTATCAATCTATCCTTGCCTCCGAGGACTTTGACAGTGATTTGACATGAGCTTTCAAATGGACAGGTATTATGTTTCTGCGGAGAGGAACGGCAATTGTTATTGTATAATCAGTAGGATTCCGCCGCATCAGCCAACCCTTACAGCAGCAAAATGAAAATGATCGATACATCTCACAGTAGCAAAGCAGAGTGGTTCATGAACTAGTATATCATGTTAGTGTTCGATGAAGGAATGAGTCACTCTTGCTGTTGTAGATGGACAACATATAAGGGCTTGCATCTGTTCTTTATCTTTACCTCCCATTTACACTGTAAAAACCCATCTCGGTCAATTATGTGGTTTATTTTTTCCCCATTTGAGGAACCTCGTAGGCAATGTATTTTAAACACCATTTGAAGCTACATATTTTTATCTTTTATGACAACATAAACAGACATGGAGCAAAATATCCTTTGTTTTTAGGTTATGATAAGGTATGACAATTGTACTAAACGCACCTACTCAAGGCATTTTATTGTAATTCATATTCCTTTAAAAATGATTTATTATATTACCCTCGTTCTGTTATCCTTAGTTGAAATGACCAATGAAGCTCGTTCAATAATTGTTCATATGGCAGATCTCAAGTTTATACAGTTGAAGTCGGAAGTTTACATACACTTAGGTTGGAGGCATTAAAACGAGTTTTTCAACCACTCCACACATTTCTTGTTGACAAACTATAGTTTTGGCAAGTCGGTTCGGACATCTACTTTGTGCATGACACAAGTAATTTTTCCAACAATTGTTTACAGACAGATTATTTCACTTAGAATTCACTGTATCACAATTCTAGTGGGTCAGAAGTTTACATAAACTCAGTTGACTGTGCCTTTAAACAGCTTGGAAAATTCCAGAAAATGATGTCATGGCTTTTGATGTCATGGCTTCTGATTGGCAAATTGACAACATTTGAGTCAATTGGAGGTGTATCTGTGGATGTATTTCAAGGCGTACCTTCAAACGCAGTGCCTCTGCTTGACATCATGGGAAAATTTAATGAAATCAGCCAAGACTTGGAGACCTCCACAAGTCTGGTTCATCCTTGGGAGCAATTTCCAAACACCTGAAGGTACCACGTTCATCTGTACAAACAATAGTACGCAAGTATAAACACCATGGGACCACGCAGCCGTCATACCTCTCAGGAAGGAGACTCGTTCTGTCTCCTAGAGATGAACGTACTTTGGTGCGAAAAGTGCAAATCAATCCCAGAACAACAGCGAAGGACCTTGTGAAGATACTGGAGGAAACAGGTACAAAAGTATCTATATCCGCAGTAAAATTAGTCCTATATGGACATAACCTCAGCAAGGAAGAAGCCACTGCTCCAAAACCGCCATAAAAAAGCCAGACTAGGCCTCCCGGGTGGCGCTGTGGTCTAACCCAGAGTCTCTGGTGGCACAGCTAGCACTGCGATGCAGTCATGTGCTACCAGATACTCTGGGTTCGAGCCCAGGCTCTGTTGCAGCCGGCCTCGAACCGGGAGGTCCATGGGGCGACGCACAATTGGCCTAGCGTCGTCCGGGTTAGGGAGGGTTTGGCCGGTAGGGATATCCTTGTCTCGTCGCGCAGGTGTTTCCTCCGACACATTGGTGCGGCTGGCTTCCGGGTTGGATGCGCGCTGTGTTAAGAAGCAGTGCGGCTTGGTTGGGTTGTGTTTCAGAGGACGCATGGCTCTCGACCTTCGTCTCTCCCGAGCCCGTACGGGACTTGTAGCGATGAGACAAGACAGTAACTACTAACAATTTGATACTACAAAATTGGGGAGATAAAGCCAGACTACAGTCTGGCAACTGCACATGGGGACAAAGATTGTACTTTTTGGAGAAATGTCCTCTGGTCGGATGAAACCGAAATAGAAGTGTTTGGCCATAATGCCCATCGTTATGTTTGGTGGGGAGACTTGCAAGCCGAAGAACACCATTCCAACTGTGAAGCACGGGGGTGGCAGCATCATGTTGTGGTGGTGCTTTGCTGCAGGAGGGACTGGTGCACTTCCCAAAATAGATGGCATCATGAGGTATCATGAGGTAGGAAAATGATGTGGATATATTGAAGCAACATCTCAAAACATCAGTCAGGAAGTTCAAGCTTGGTCGCAAATGGGTCTTCCAAATGGACAATGACCCCAAGCATACTTCCAAAGTTGTGGCAAAATGGCTGAAGGACAACAAAGTCAAGGTATTGGAGTGGCCATCACAAAGCCCTGACTTCCATCCTATAGAAAATTTGTGTGCAGAACTGAAAAAGCTTGTGCGAGCAAGGAGACCTATAAACCTAACTCAGGTACACCAGCTTTGTCAGGAGGAATGGGCCAAAATTCACCTAACTTATTGTGGGAAGCTTGTGGAATGCTACCTGAAACGTTTGACCCAATTTAAAAGGCAATGCTACCAAATTCTAATTGAGTATATGTAAACTTCTGACCCACTGGGAATGTGATGAAAGAAATAACAGCTGAAATAAATCATTCTCTCTACTATTATTCTGACATTTCACATTCTTAAAATAAAGTGGTGATCTTAACTGACCTAAGACGGAATTTTTACTAGGATTAAATGTCAGGAATTATGAAAACCTGAGTTTAAATGTATTTGTCTAAGGTGTATGTAAACTTCCGACTTCAACTGTAGATAGTAGTCTACACTGTTTATTTCAAGGTCTACTGTACAGGTGAATTTTGTATGCCTGCTCCTTTTCTATGCATTCAAATCTGAGGCGTTTGTGGAATTTTAATATGCAGAGGTCAGCATTGATTTTTCCTCTGACATAACCTTTCGCATTTGTTTTCTCCAGCACCAACTAAAACGACACTTGATATGTATGATCATTGGCACATTATTCATCTAAAGCGTTAAATGTCTTTCCCACCCAACACTTTGTTGTAGTTCTATTTATGTATTTTTATCCATATTAATTATGTTTCTCTAATGAGATGTACCCGAGAACCTGTCGATGAGTAAATGGAGACAAATGAACTGGCAAAATAGACATATGGCTCTGCCACTGGCTACATCTCCCTTGTTAGCCACAGAGGTTTTCAGCTGTGTCTGAGATATGTCAGACTTCGCCGCTGTCAGCAAGGACGTGACGTCAAGCAGTCTAATTTGGCTCTTCTTTGTGCGTAGGTACCCCGACATGCCCTGCGCCGCTGACGTTGTGAACGCCTTAGATCAACAGGCTCTTGCGTCCATCCTCACTGCCTATGGGGAGGAGAGGCACGCCAGGAAAATAGCCTCGGCAATGGTGGAGGCACGCAGTGTCTACCCCATCACCCGGACACAGCAGCTGGCCAGCGTGGTGGCAGGTACCCTCATTAATTCCCTACATCGTCTTAGAGGCTCAGGGCAGAAACGGTAGGGAAATATTAAGCCCCTGTCTCCCCGTGGGACCTATTTGTCTGGGGAAAAATCACGATGGCTCTAATCTCAAGCATCATCCTCTCCTGTCTGGGTTTTGGATGCCTCACACCCCTTTCCTGATGAGATTACTATTAATAAGGAGGAGAGATGCGTCTGGCGTAGAGTGTGACTACCTCTCTTTTTCACACGAGCCCCCATTCTCATCTTCCTCCTCCCCTTTGTTGCTTTTGATTTCGTTTCCCACCCTACCTCATTTTATGCCCATCCCCGCAGCCCGTCTCGTTCACACACATGCACACACACTCATGCACAGATTGAGGATGGATCATCATTTTTTAATGCATTTTTGTAAATGTTTTTTTTGCCTCCCTCTGAGAGCTAGAAAGAGAGGTCTTCTCAATGGCTGTTACGGAGCTAGGCGCTACGTGCGTCACACAGGGAGAACAGGTGTGAGGGAGGACAGTTGTTTGATCTCTTGAAGAGCAGAGCGAGTCACCAGCAATCTTTATTCCAATCAATCCAAGAGGTCCTGACTCGTGCGGGTCCCAGGGGGTCAGCTAGGCTGCTGGTGACACCGTTGCCTAGGGAAGAATGCCATGTGGGTGGAGGGGAGGGAAGGTTGTATTTGTGTAAGGGGGCACACTTTGTAGCGCAATGGTTGGGGGGTGTTCAGGACCGAAATGATAGTGTGCTGTAGGTCTATTGGACGGGTCTTTCTTTTTCTCTCTCCATCTCTCTACCTTTTTGCAGGCACACTTAGATCAGGATGCAGATCTCTTAAGCCCCATAGACTACAGTGGCAGGAAGGGTTCCAGACTGTTTGGCCATGTTGGTGTGCAGAGCTTGTTTTGAGCCAGGGCTCAACACTGTGTTTGCTACCGATAGCCCTGCAGCTCTTCTATAAGGACTAGTAGCCCTGCAGCTCTTCTATAAGGACTAGTAGCCCTGCAGCTCTTCTATAAGGACTAGTAGCCCTGCAGCTCTTCTATAAGGACTAGTAGCCCTGCAGCTCTTCTATAAGGACTAGTAGCCCTGCATCTCTTCTATAAGGACTAGTAGCCCTGCAGCTCTTCTATAAGGACTAGTAGCCCTGCAGCTCTTCTATAAGGAGTAGTAGCCCTGCAGCTCTTCTATAAGGAGTAGTAGCCCTGCAGCTCTTCTATAAGGAGTAGTAGCCCTGCAGCTCTTCTATAAGGAGTAGTAGCCCTGCAGCTCTTCTATAAGGAGTAGTAGCCCTGCAGCTCTTCTATAAGGAGTAGTAGCCCTGCAGCTCTTCTATAAGGAGTAGTAGCCCTGCAGCTCTTCTATAAGGAGTAGTAGCCCTGCAGCTCTTCTATAAGGAGTAGTAGCCCTGCAGCTCTTCTATAAGGAGTAGTAGCCCTGCCTCCTTCATTTCCTTTCCATTCACCTGTATTATGAAAATGTAGTGACGTACTAAATCAAATAGTTCCTGCCTCAATAGAGCCATTCAGAGTTAATTGTACTGAACGTAATTCCGAAATTTGAATTTGATTAATCTGTTTATTAACCTCTTTAGCAGAGCTAGCTAAAGGACATGGATCTGATTTCATGAGGAGAAAAATACCACAGAAATAGACAAACCAGTCAAATAAATATGACTTAACCAACCCATAGGTTATATAAATTGATATGAATACAACTAAACATTTTCGACGTGTGATGAACAAAAGCAACAATCCACTAACAGATCAAATATTAGACTATTAGAATTCATTTTGTGTTTAGCTTACATACATTTGCATAACACAATCATACAGTTTTGCTTCAGTTATGGCTCCAATATATTAATTCTAAGCCGATTGTCGCCCTCCCCCTTCCCTGCCAGAGTCAACAGTAATGCCTAATGAGTCCTACCTACCCCCTCTCGCTTGCACCCCAGCATCTATTTTGTTACAAATTAAGCAGTGGTGGTTGGGTTGTTGAAGGTGTTGAGACACCATAATGACAGGTGCCTTGAGAGCCTTTTACTCCCCCCACTCACTTCCTCCCTCCATACATCCCCTTGTCTCTCTCTTCCTTCCTTTGTGTAAACCCACACAGCTGAGGCCTCTAAAATGTTTTCATATATACATATATTTTTTAAAGAACTCCTAACATAATATTCTGGAGTGCAATCCATTTAGCCCATATAGCAGGGGTCAGCAACACGTTATTTTGTCAAATAAGACCTTAACATCCAGGAATTCAGCTAAAAATGGGTTTAATTCTTAACAAAAAAAAGTTTTATATATATGTCATGGCTCAATGTAATCAAGATATGAAATGATTGTATTTGAAAATAACAATCTCTTTTTAGGCTTAGATGTTGTCACGCCCTGGCCCTAGTATTCTTTGTTTTCTTTATTATTTTAGTTAGGTCAGGGTGTGACATGGGGAATGTTTGTGTTTTGTCGGTTTTGGGTGGTTATATGGTAAAGGGGGTGTTGGGTGTAGTGTATGGGTTTGTGTTGAGTGAATGTGTCTAGCTGTGTCTATGTTTGTGTGTAGTTGTCTAGGAAAGTCTATGGTTGCCTGAATGGGTTCCCAATTAAAGACAGCTGGTTTCAGTTGTCTCTGATTGGGAGCCATATTTAAGGTAGCCATAGGCTTTAGTTTGTTGTGGGTAATTGTCTATGTCTAAACGTTAGTAGCTTGTGTGTGCACTTTCGTTTTGTAGCTTCACGGTCGTTTGGATGTCCTGGATGTTTTCCTTCTTCAAAATAAAAAGAAGATGTCTTATTTTTCACATGCTGCGTTTTGGTCTGTCTCTCCCCCACACGATCGTGACAGATGTGGTCATATTTGCAGTGTAAAATTATTCTAATTATGTTCTGGCCCCCTGACCATCCCCTCCGACAAAAATAGGCCCGCGGATGAATCTAGTTGTCTACCCCTGCCATATAGGCTCTGTTATTCACTGGGTCAGAGTGGTGCAGCCAACCACTAATGCATCTCAAATGGACTCAAGGTGTTGAGAGTTAACGCAGCAGAGTGAACAATCACATCCTTGATATGGTGATGGACACCGCTAGTGAGGATAACATGATTGACTGTTGTAGGAGTGTGTGGCCTTTCAACCCAACATTCACTCACGTGACGGATGTGGTTAGTAATGGCTGTTTGCCTCGCAATAAATGCATTGTGTCAGTGTGAAGTTTGCCCAGCTAAATGGACACCCTAGTTTTCTTCAATTACAAATGAACAGCCCTTAGAATTGCAATGCTGTGTTGATTTCTAAATCACACTTTTCCAGTGTTAAACAACCTCAAAAGAATAACATTCTAATGTGAATTCTAAGTCAAGTCGAGATAATGTTTTCTATCCTCGTCATGGTGTCTGCAACTTGGTGACATTTGGCGGTGGTGTTTCACTAACCACAGACCGTGAATGTTGCGGTGGTTTCAGCTCACAGAAACAAATAATCACCACGGCACAAGCCCAAGCTCCATGGAGAGTTCACGAGCAGTCCGTTGAACTCATGCCTCAAGCGCTGACAATATTAATGATGTAATACATCCTCAAGTGCCTCACTGCTTTATAGAACACAGGATTTATGAAGTAATAATCAAGCATCACTCTGAAATACTCTTGTGCATAAACATGCAGCGTATGGCTGCCTAGGAATGGTTCTTCCACGACTCCAACTGAAGCCATGTAATTTGGATCCCTTATCTTTAGTGGTGTGTTGTTCCACAGTGCAGTACTGTCCTTATTGAGAAGCAATTGCTGTAATATGATTGTGAAGTGAATCCCTTTCCCTGACCCCCTTTATAGAAACAAATGAGATGGAAAAGAACATATACAGCTCAGCGATACCCTTTCATTTCATAGCAAGACAGAGTCCATCACATCAGCCTTCGGACCAGACAATCACCAGGGATAACATCACCTGGAGAAGAAATGTATTTAAACATGGGCATTCTTATGTTTCTTAGACTAAATTCTTCGTTAATAATTATGCTTTTCTGTCATTCTTCCAGATTTTATGTCAGGGTTGTAGCAAATAACATTAGACAAAAGTATTTTTAGAATATTATTTATCCATTAGCGATGAAGACAAAGTGATTGGTCTTATAAAATGGTAATAACCACTACATCCCAGAGGGGTTTCAGAACTCCGCTGCCTCCAACAGGTCTGGAGGATTTGGTGTCTGTTTGGCAATGCTATTTGTTCAGCCTGTTCAGTTGATCAATGAGATTGTTCGGATGTAGCTAGATTTGTGTTAGCTTTCCCAGTCTGCTGCTTTGTGGCATCTTTGCTTTTTTTTCTCTCATGCACTCTAGCTGTGGGACCCTTGAAAGATGAATTAGAGAGAGAGAGAGCACAACTTGGTGAAGCTGGGCCACGGCCGCAGCGCAGGTTTTCTATTGATTGCTGGGTGACTCACAGTCAGTGCTGTTGAACGCAGGAGGAGAGAAATGCCACACTGCTCTCTCTCTCTCTCTCTCTCCCCCTCTCTCTCTCGCTTTTTCTCTCTCTCCCCCTCTTGCGCTCTCTCTCCCGCCCTCCCTCTCTTCTCCTCTCACGTACACACATGGGCTGGGTCCTACGTCAATGCTGGCATTACTCTGGACAGTGGACACCAAATCTCCAGATAGGAAACAGAGCAGTGCTTCAGCAGCCAGGAAGGCACTGCGGTCTGGACCCCTTGACTATCAATCAGTGCCAGGGAGCAGGGAGAAGTGGTCGTGCTCTTCACCCAGCACAGATTGTTTTGTGGCACTTCAAACAGTACCAAATGCAAACATGACCATCTGAGCTTACTTGAACACAGTCTGTCTGAACATGGCTGAAAGAGAACCACAACTTTATTTTCAATATTATCACAAGCACCTGTTTATTTACAGGTTTTACTTACTGTCATTGTCAATCACATATTAAAGCTGCAGCCTGGACAGGATATGGGAAGATGTGGCTATGATTGGGGCTTATTCAGACTGGGAGTTAGGTTAAAAACTAAGAGTCATTAGAGAGCTGTGAGACTTCTGTTCTGGTCTGTTGCTGAGAAGCATGTGTCTCCTGGATAGAATGTGAAACATTTCAGATATGCTGCTCTCCAGGTGAATAACATGCTTCCTGCGCTATATAAATGCTTCATGTCATTTGTTTGATTTATTTCAAATAAAAGCATTTCTTTGTCTCTAGGATCTTTTGCAGCCAGCGCTCTCTATGCCCGCAAAGATCGGCTTCAGCGGCCCTCACACGTTGCCACCAAGACATTTCAGGCGCTGCGTATGTTTGTCAATGATGAGCTGAATGAACTGCATGCTGGACTCTGCACTGCTCAGACAATGCTTAAACCTGGCGGCCGCCTCTGTGTGCTGACCTTCCATTCACTAGAGGACCGCTTGGTAAAGCGTTTTCTCCATGGAGAGGATGTAGGTGCCCCACCCCGTCGGAGTCTCCGTCAGAGAGTCCAGCGATGGGAGGAAGAGGAGGAAGAAGAGAAGGATGGGGAAAAGGACAGTGGTCACTGGGTTGACCTCCAGAGAGGGGTGCTGATGCCACAGGCAGAAGATGTACTGGAGAATCCACGGGGACGCTCAGCCAAACTCAGGGCAGCATTCAAACAATAACCCTCTGGAACTTGGCCTCAACCTGCACCAATTAAATCTTCCTTGTTTTTTAACTAGACTACAGAACCACAGGCTGGTCTTCGTCAGACACGAGCATACTGATCATATCCAGGCACAGTCTCACTGGTGTCGGTCGGGTGACATACAGAACAAGTGCCTTGTTAATGGTGGAACTCTGAGGCTGACTGGTATTTAACTGCCATGCACTAATAGTCAACAATCCATGTAGGCATGTGCTCTGTAGTTCGTAGTATACTGTGTGTTGGCACTGAGTATTTATTTCATTTAGTTTAAGTGACTTGTGTACACTACTTGAAGTATAGGAAACACAATTGTGCTGAGTTGAAGATATCAAAGGTTAAGACAAGGATTCTAATATCCCATAACTCTTTGCATAAATGAGAAAGAATTGGAAAACAAAGGGGTCAGCTATGCTAGTTAGCAACGGCGCTGGTCCCATGAATCTATTTTTCGAAATATTCTAATCTGGGTATCTTCAACCTTGGCTGAAGCCGGGTTTGTTCAACCTAGGCTGAAGCCGGAGATATGGAAGACAAAAAGTCTCTCTCCCACTCACTCACTCAATTTGTACTGCATTACTTTATGGCTGAGCTGACACAGTTGCATACAGTAACAGTTCTGTCTTGAATTCTGAGTTTCCTCAGTTCTCCCCGTTGGCTGAACCCATAATGTCTTTGCTCTTTTGACTAATTAATTAATCAGAACAATGTTGCCTCCAACCGACTGATGAGTATCCAGATCAACGGATGTAGGCACTAACCTCCCTCACTGATGTCTGTATACTCCAGCAATGAGATGACAACTTCCTAGGTAGTTTTGGCCGAATGTGTACTGCACTGCACTGCATGAATCAGTAATGTCTTTAAATACCAAGTGACTCAAGTGTCACAAGTGGCGGTGAATGAGCGGATGACTGTTTCGTTCATGAGCCTTCTCCTCCAACTGTTAACAGATGAGGTGTTTTGATCTGTACTATTGGACTTTGTCTATTTGTAATTGCTCCATCAAGAGGATCAACACTTTTCTTCCCCTCTGCCTCGTTCTGTACACTCTAAATATACACTTCTTGTTACCTTGGAAACTAAACAGCACAAGTAACATTTAACTGTGTTTAAATGCGTTTTCTGTTTTAATCTTCTGCGAAACAATGCAATGTAAAATTTTGACGTCACACAATCGTCATGGTTATTTGAATTCAATTTGAAATAAGAATGGTAATCCTGTTTGATCTGTTCTTTAATGGATGTTCCAAGGGTTTTAAGCCCCTTACTCTGTAGACCCCCATTTCTCCCCTCTAATCAGGAATGATTCAGACATGTAACACCTGGTGTGTGGAATCGGAATTCAAAACTCAAAATGTGACTCTCTCCCTTTTGATGACCACTATATAACTATGACTCATAATCGTGCAACTGGTGACAATTCAAACCATAAATTCTTCTGTAGATATCCGCCAGCACCTGTACACATCATCTGCCTTTTCCTTCCTGTACACCCTCTCTGCCACCTGACCAAATTAAAGCTTTCTTCAGTTCTCCCAAGTTTGTCTAACTTTAACCAATTTAACAAACGTTGCTTTGTTTCCCCCCACTTCTCGTAACCTGTCAGCTTTTGTCTTTTACTAGTAAGGAACCCCTCAACACGTAGCAAATTCCACATTCTTCTTTACACTCAAAACTATCAACAAGTATTTTGTATTAACTAAAGCGGTCAAAAATTGTTGTCAGTTTTCTCTGTTTTAGACTGCATGCTCTTGTTCATGGATCCTGATTTGTTAATATTAAGACTTGTAATGTACAGTTGTGGCCAAAAGTGTTGAATGACACAAATATTAATTTTCACAAAGTTTGGACCCAAAATATCGATGTTTTGTTCTCCGAGCCACATAGTTATCACTTTTGCCTTATGGCAAGGTGCTCCATCATACTGGAAAAGGCATTGTTTGTCACCAAACTGTTCCTGGATGGTTGGGAGAAGTTGCTCTTGGAGGATGTGTTGGTACCATTCTTTATTCATGGCTGTGTTCTTAGGCAAAATTGTGAGTGAGCCCACTCCCTTGGCTGAGAAGCAACCCCACACACGAATGGTCTCAGGATGCTTTACTGTTGGCATGACACAGGACTGATGGTAGCGCTTACCTTGTCTTCTCCGGACAAGCTTTTTTCCGGATGCCCCAAACAATTGGAAAGGGGATTCATCAGAGAAAATGACTTTACTCCAGTCCTCAGCAGTCCAATCCCTGTACCTTTTGCAGAATATCAGTCTGTCCTGATGTTTTTCCTGGAGAGAAGTGGCTTCATTGCTGCCCTTCTTGACACCAGGCCATTCTCCAAAAGTCTTTGGCTCACTGTGCGTGCAGATGCACTCACACCTACCTGCTGCCATTCCTGAGCAAGCTGTTGTACTGGTAGTGCCCCGATCCCGCAGCTGAATCAACTTTAGGAGACGGTCCTGGCGCTTGCTGGACTTTCTTGGGCGCCCTGAAGCCTTCTTCACAACAATTTAACCTCTCTCCTTGAACTTCTTGATGATCCAAAAATGGTTGATTTAGGTGCAATCTTACTGGCAACAATATCCTTGCCTGTGAAGCCCTTTTTGTGCAAAGCAAGGATGACGGCACGTGTTTCCTTGCAGGTAACCATGGTTGACAGAGGAAGCACAATGATTCCAAGTACCACCCTCCTTTTCAAGCTTCCAGTCTGTTATTCAAATTCAATCAGCATGACAGAGTGATCTCCAGCTTTGTCCTCGTCAACACTTACACCTGTGTTAACGAGAGAATCACTGACATGTCAGCTGGTCCTTTTGTGGCATGGCTGAAATGCAGTGGAAATGTTTTGGGGGATTCAGTTAATTTGCATGGCATAGAGGGACTTTGCAATTAATTGCAATTCATCTGATCACTCTTCATAACATTCTGGAGGATATGCAAATTGCCATCATACAAACTGAGGCAGCAGACTTTGAAAATGAATATTTGTCATTCTCAAAACCTTTGGCCACGACATTGTGAACATCAATTGAGTTAATCTTGTGTAGAGGGGGATGAGCATAAAGCAGATATGTCAGTGGTTGTAAATGAGACTGACCTGTGCTTGTATGTTCTCAATTACCATGGAAACAGTGGCTTAAGTGAACAGTCGTTGGGATAACTTGCTCTATTATTAACAGCCATGTATCAATCCATGGATTGAATTACTACCAAGTAATAAGTAATACCTACCAGGAAGATGTTAATCAGTTCTCAGAAGCCCGTTTCTGGCTAAGTCTTTCAGTTTGCAGACAAGAGTTACACACGTCCGTTCCCATGTACTAACAAAAGGTGTGTATTGGGTCAGTTGCCATAGGAACAAACTCACAAAACCGATTTCTTAACTCACCTCAGTTTTCTGAGAGAGGATTTACAGAGGAAAATTGTAACTGAATGCAAATAATAAATGAAATCCAGTCCTTTTCTCTGTGTATGCTTCGGTTGTTTATTATATGTCTCAAAAAGGAATAGATTTGACAGCCTTGACCATATTGGAATAAGCCTTTCTGTCAGGAGACAAAGGATAAGGCTATGAATGGATCTGCTTTCTACATTAACAACGATTTGACACTTTTCCAGATGTTTCCACAAATTTGGCTATATTTACAATGGGAGGGGCAATGAAAGAATGCTGTTACCTGCTCTGTGCATTAGCTTTGGGCTGCTCATTCTAGACCAAAATGAATACATTCATCGCCTAACTCCACCCTGACTTTGCGTGCTGTTTCTTTTAATGTACCAATTAAAAATGTGAGTCAACAGAATATCTGGGCAAGTAATGAGATACCTGCTTGCATTCATTCTAATTAGCCATAATTAGACACCTTTTGTCCATTATGTGAAATCCTGAGTGGGCTGAGTGGAGATGGTATGGTGGTGGGGGGTGGGCTATTTGTGGAGGTTGGGCGTGCACGCTGGATCCCCGCTGTCGAGTCACCTTGGAAAAGGGACATTTTATTTATGATAACAAGTCTTGGAACACTATCCATAGCTTTGAAAAATGGAGTATAGAATGAAGAAAATAAAAGAAAGATAATATATGAAATATGCATTTAATGAGAAAAGCAGGTAGAATCATGTTAAGATTCAATGAGTATGGCTGAAAAAATGACATCCCCTTGAAATTGGGAAAACGTCAATGATTGAAGACATGTCCATGACCCAACCAATGGAATCGGAGCTCTACAGTACATGAGTGTGTAGGCTGTGTGTGTGTGCGGTGCATTCTTGCTAAACTGGTAGATGAACAAAGGATCTGAAGTATTTTTGCCTGTTCCCAAGACAAGCTCACTGTTTCACTCAACCTGTCTGCACTGCTGTAGCTTAAGCCAAAAGCCTTCTCTAGCCAATCCCTAACCAGAGGGCTATTCCAGCCAATGGTTTACTGTTCAATAGTTGCACGGTCTGACTGATGCTTGCTCCAGACAATTTTTCACTATCCAAACCAGAAGAGATATGTATCTTGGCCAATAGCTCGTCACACGAGATGAAACAGACACATGTGCCGGCCAATGGCTCCCCCTCTGAGAGATGCAGAGGAGCAGAAGCAGTGGCTCAGGTAAGGACAGCACAGTCTGCAAACCCTCTCCCCCCACAACTCCCACCCTCCTGCTCTCACTCACTCCCGCCTGTCTCTGCTGCTCCTGCTATAAAAAGATTTCTCAATGAAAAAGGCTTTGAGGTCAAAGCCATTTGAATTATTTTTGTGAATGACGCAGGGGCTGTGGGAGGAGACAGACATTGAAGCGGAGCCGGGGAGCACAGCTACTGTAGGGGGGGCTTCTGCTGCATTTTGCTGACTTTCAATTAAAACTTGGATATGGAAAATAAAATATGAAATTAAAATAGTATTTATGAAGTCCTCCCCCTCCTGAGAATGCATAGCTAATGCCTTGAACCCAACCATAAATATCCACCCTCTGATGGTCTGTTCTCAAAATAATCTATTTTATTCTCACCTGTAATAGAATGCACCCCTCTGCGTTGTCAGATGACATAGTAACCTGAGGTAGTATGGTCTCGTCTCAGGAGAGTAGATACCCTGGACAGATCACCGACTCCCCAGTGGACTCTATGAATGGACTGAATTCCACATCACTCTGCTCATATAATAATGATCGATGACATAGTAACCTGAGGTAGTATGGTCTCGTCTCAGGAGAGTAGATACCCTGGACAGGTCACCGACTCCCTAGTGGACTGTATGAATGGACTGAATTCCACATCACTCTGCTCATATAATAATGATCAACATACTGGACAGGCTGAGAAGTCCCAGAGCTAGAGGAATAACTTGTGCTCAGTCTGTAATGTTTACACAGGGCACAGACATTACTATAGGATTTGGGGCCAGGAGTTTTTCCTCATCAGTAAATTCTCCAGGCCTGAGGTTAGATGTGCTCTAGCTTGTAAGCACAGTATGGCTATTGGAAAAAGTATGTTGGTTAAGGCTTCACCAAAGTCCATTTATGAATTTGGAGTTTTGAAAAATGCAATTTATTTTCGTACATGGGAATAGATTAATTGAGATGGGTTATTTTTTACCAATCTCTTTTTATTGGTCGTTTGTTAAAATAACAAAATTGTCAGGTGCTTTAAAGGAAATCACACTGACAAGAGGATTCTTTGGCACAGTGGGGAATGACAAAGCCCAGAAACCAGGAGCTATCAGTAATCAACACCAATGAGGCAATGTATTGAATAGTGGCGGCAGAATAAAATCATCTTCCTCACAGTGGGGGGCCCTGACTCAGTCCAGCGGCCCCTCCACTTTGGCTGTATTATCCTTCTCTAGGAAAATCACATTTGCACTGCGACCTGTAATATTCCAAGTGGTTGTCCATGGGCTCTCACCACGGCACCATTTTAAGAGGACAGTGATTTGGAGGTTGCAAACATAACAATCACCCTTAGGTAATGGCAGGGTTTGTTGCAGGTGTCATTTACTCCATACAAAGCAGCACATCCTCCTGTATGGCCCAAATGGAGTCCTCCTCAGCCTGGTCTCTCCTGGCAGCTTATCAGCAGCTACCCTGTTGGTGTATCAGATTGCTGGAGCAGTGTACCAATAGGAGTCCTGTGGTCTGTCTATAATGGTCACGGCATCTGTCTCTCATCGTTAGTGAACTCTAATGCAGTTAGCGGGGAGGGTGATTCCTTTTTTAATCAGGGCCAAAGAGACTGTTAATGATCCCTGGTGTTGGATTTGTGAGCTGTGATGGAGCATGTAATTAGATGATGAGAGGGAAGGTTCCTATGATTCCTCCACTCCTCTGTTAAACCTTTTTATGTCTTTATGATGACTCCTTCCTCGTTTTACACTGTCACCTTGTCTGTTTGATCCACAGTGTTACCAGAATCAATCTGGTCCCAGGTGAATTGAAACACTTGTGATCATGCCTATATTATTCCACTGTGCTGCATAGTGTAGCTGAAATGATTTATGCAATAGCATGATCAAGTGTCAAAGATAATTTAAAAAATGTGTTCGCTATGGTTCAAAATCACAGGAGGTTGGTGGCACCTTAATTGGGGAGGATGGGTTTGTGGTAATGGCTGGAGTGGAATAGTATCAAACACATGGTTTCCATGTTTCATGCCATCCCATTCGCGCCATTCCAGCCATTATTGTGAGCCGTCCTTCCCTCAGCAGCCTCCACTGGTCAAAATATGGAGGATAAATAAACATGACCAATGAGGACCCTCTTGGCCAGATGGTCATCGGCTCCTTGGCCGCCACAGGCCTGAGTCATAGCACAAACCAACAGCTGCCCCACATGAAATTAAGCTCCACTTTAACAGCGCTCTGCTTTGTAACCGACAGAGAAATGGGTGATCCTAATTGGTCAAAAAATAAGGATCTCCAGTGGAGTCAGGAACATACAATTATTGTAATAATATATTTTATCCTTAAAACATCTTATGGCTGCAATCCCGTTAACGGGATGATATGACAACACCCAGTGAAAGTGCAGGGTGCCAAACTCAACAACAGAAATCTCATAATTAAAATTCCTCAAACATACATGTATCTTATACCATTTTAAAGGTAATCTTGTTGTTAATCACACCAAAGTGTCCGATTTCAAATAGGCGTTACAGCGAAAGCACCACAAACGATTATGGTAGGTCACCGCAAAATCACAGAAAAACAGTCATTTTTCCAGCCAAAGACAGGAGTCACAAAAAGCAGAAATAGAGATAAAATGAATCACTAACCTTTGATGATCTTCATCAGATGACACTTATAGGACTTCATGTTACACAATACATATATGTTTTGTTCGAGAAAGCTCATATTTATATCCAAAAATCTCAGTTTACATTGGCACCATGTTCAGAAATGCCTCCAAAGTATCCAGAGAAATTGCAGAGAGCCACGTCAAATAACATAAATACTCATCATAAACTTTGATGAAAGATACATGTTTTACATAGAATTAAAGATACACTTGTTCTTAATGCAACCGCTGTGTCAGATTTCAAAAAGCTTTACGGCAAAAGCACAATATTCAATAATCTGAGAACAGCGTTCAGCCACAAAAGGAAGCCATACAGTTACCCGCCAAATTGTGCAGTCAACAAAACTCATAAAAAGCAATATAAATCTTCACTTACCTTTGCTGATCTTCATCGGAATGCACTCCCAGGACTCCCACAAGAAATGTTTGTTTTGTTCGGTAATGTCCATCATTTATGTCCAAATACCTATTTTTGTTAGCGTGTTTGGTAACACAAATCCAAAGTCAGAAAGCGCGTTCACTAAAAGCTGACGAAATGTCAAAAAGTTCCGTAACAGTCAGTAGAAACATGTCAAACGATGTATTGAATCACTCTTTAGAATGTTTTTAACATAAATCTTCAGTATCGGTCCAACCTGAGAATTACATTGACTTCAGATATGCGATGGAACAGAGCTCCCTCATGTGAACGCGCATGGTCAGATCATGGCCAGGTCATGGTAAACCTGACTATTTCCTGTCTCCTTCGGCCCCACTTCACAGTAGAGGCATCAGACAAGGTTCTACAGACTGTTGACATCTAGTAGAAGCCGTAGGAAGTGCAAACTCATCCATATCCCACTGTTTGTTCAATAGGGGCTGTGTTGAAAATCTACCAACCTCAGAATTCCCACTTCCTGTTTGGATTTCTTCTCAGGTTTTTGCCTGCCATATGAGTTATGTTATACTCACAGACATCATTCAAACAGTTTTAGAAACTTCAGAGTGTTTTCTATCCATTACAAATAATAATATGCATATATTAGCAACTGGGACTGAGGAGCAGGCAGTTTACTATGGGCACCTCTGTGCACCTTTCATCCAAGCTACTCAATACTGACCCTGCAGCCATAAGAAGTTAACCGACTATATTTTTGTAGTTTTGAATGGCCTTGTTGAACCGAAGCTCTGTCAATATCTTTGGATAATAATGGTTCATTGAGTGGCTACTGTCTTTGATGCATTTGAAGTACAGTACAGTATGTACAACACAAATATGGAATCCAGCGGAGGCTGGTGGGAAGAGCTATAGGAGGATGGGCTCATTGTAATGGCTGGAATGGAATAAATGGAATAGTATAAACACATCAAACATATGGAAACCACATTTTATTCCACGGAAACCGCCATTTTCTTCCATTCCAGCCATCACAATGAGCCTATCCTCCTATAGCTCCTCTCACCAGCCTCCTCTGACTGAATCACATCACATGCACACACTCGTACACACACACAGCTAAAACTACTGTATCTTCCATCTCAGTTTTAACACAATGATTTTTAGTCTAATATTCCACATCAAAACATTCACTCTTACATTCACTAAGACTGTTCTTATTCATTATTAACAGATACAATTACCATTGAATCAGGCAGTTGGTTATTTTACAGCATGCTTGACATTTTACCAGAGAGAAAGAAAGGGAGCAAGAGGAGGCAGGGCAAAAAGAGGGCAAAAAAAGAGACCGGAATAGTCGTTGGTATTTCTGGTTTCTACCAGGCAAATTATATGATTATTGCTGATTACAAGTAATTGATCAAAACAAGTCGTAAGTGCCACAGCAATTACCACTGATGCATTATTTGCCAGGCGAGATAATAATGTACAATTTCCACGTTTGAGGATGCCCACTTATGATTTAATTGCAACTTACCCCTGCCTCTTACTGTTCTATGCTTTGTTAACTTGTGGTGTTTGTGTGTGTTGTTCTCTTGCATAGTTTTCATTCAAAAGGAGAGGCCACCAATGTACACAAACCTGCAGCATCATGGTCCTTTAATGCACAGTACATTCATTTTCCCCTGAGTAGTAAAAACAGTGACGATTTCACCAACTTAACAAAAGGTATAAACCAAATTGGTCAGCCCAAACCCCATTGAATAATGTGATGCAACTATTGCATCATGAGACCTGTGCGTAGGTGGCAAACAGACTAAAACTGTCACTTTTCTAGAGAAAACAGTTGGTGATCTAGTCCAGTGTGATTGTTTTTCATTTAATTTCATCTTGGAGACATGATAAAATGGTATACCCAGCCACTCACATCTGTTTCCAGCACTAAGTAGCCAGAAGGTTTTGGCTGAGGGTTAAGAGGGAATCATTAGGTAGACAAGAGTATTGACATGAGCAGCAATAAACAGCAATATGCCAGAAAAGAGGCTGTGCGTGAATGAGACTGCAGGAGGGAGTGTACACATTTGTGTGAGTCTTTTAGAGGAGAGGGCTTGAGTGCGCCTGCCTGCAAGTGAAGTTGAAGCAGAGAAATGCCACAGCCCGCCGAGTGACGTCAGCCAGGAGGCCTCGTGGGGATGAGGTGAGTCAGAGCCAGGGCCGCGGCCTCGCCAGCTCTCCGCAGCCATGAGCGCGTCATCACCAGTCTCACTGACACCCTCTCACATTTCTCTGCATCTGCTTCAATGTGCCTCCTCCTCCTCACGAGGATCACTTCATCTGTGGCGTACGCCAGTCCTCTGTCTCCCTATCCTCCTCACAGGCAGGCATGCTCACAGGGGAGAGAAGTGCACATCAGCCTCCCCATCCTTATTATTCTTCAAAGCCAGCACACAAGCTGTTAAGTTTCTGTTTGTGAGCTCAAATAGTGAGGAGACTAATAAAAACAAAAGAGAATATCTGGAGCTGGACAGGATGTTTCATTGTTTTCAGGTGTTAGGTAATAACGCATTGTCACACTCGAATATAGGTGTGTACTGTACCCTTTTGCTTAAAACAATAAATGTACTGTACAAGGGCAAGCAGTGGGAGTTGACAGGTGTGGTGTGGAGGTGCTTTCCATATTGATATTTATTTTACATTTATTCTTTGTAAAGAACCTGTTTTGCAGCCCAAAGTGCATACTGAGACATTACTACCATCCATTATTGTTGTTCTGCTGTTGTGTTGGGATTCATATGCCTTCTGATGATTACAGCTAGCTTTCAATCATAGGAGGGATTATTGTTCAGAATGTTAGGCCACTAAACCTTGATTAGGCTGATATCAATCGTTATTTTGTTTTATGATTTTCAATTTGATTGTCATTTCTGTATGTCCGACACTTTCTCATTCTGAACTAACGCGGGTGGGATATAAGGATGGGTGTGGTTTCGTCACAATGACCCCAACAGCAGCCACTCACCAATTTGACAGCACCAATGCAGTTACACCTCCGACATCGCCTAAACAAAAGCAATGATAAGCTATGCGTTTGTCGGTTATTGCGGGTTAACTCTAATCTGATTGAATCCTGGCCTTAAAGAGTAACTTTCATAAAAATTAAAAATAAATGTTTTGGGCTTAGTTATAGTGAAACACGTCAATTCTGGTCTTCATTTCGACAGTTTGTTGCAAAAGTGATATAAACTCAGCAAAAAAAGAAACGTCCCTTTTTCAGGACCCTGTCTTTAAAAGGTAATTCGTAAAAATGTAAATAACTTCACAGATCTTCATTGTAAAGGGTTTAAACACTGTTTCCCATGCTTGTTCAGTGAACCATAAACAATTAATGAACATGCACCTGTGGAACGATTGTTAAGACAGTAACAGCTTACAGACGGTAGGCAATTAAGGTCACAGTTACGAGAACTTAGGACACTAAAGAGGCTTTTCTACTGACTCTGAGAACACCAAACGAAAGTTGCCCAGGGTCCCTGCTCATCTGCGTGAACGTGCCTTAGGCATGCTGCAAGGAGGCATGAGGACTGCAGATGTGGCCAGGGCAATAAATTGCAATGTCCGTACTGTGAGACGCCTAAGACAGCGCTACAGGGAGACAGGACGGACAGCTGATTGTCCTCGCAGTGGCAGACCACATGTAACAACAACTGCACAGGATCGGTACATCCGACCATCACACCTGTGGGACAGGTACAGGATGGCAACAACAACTGCCCGAGTTACACCAGGAACGCACAATCCCTCCATCAGTGCTCAGACTGTCCACAATAGGCTGAGAGAGGCTGAACTCAGGGCTTGTAGGACTATTGTAAGGCAGGTCAGACATCACTGGCAACAATGTTGCCTATGGGCACAAACCCACCGTCGCTAGACCAGACAGGACTGGCAAAAAGTGCTCTTTACTGACGAGTCGCGGTTTTGTCTCACCCGGAGTGATGGTCAGATTCGCGTTTATCGTCGAAGGAATGAGCGTTACACCGAGTTTTTTTTAAAGTCAAGTTTTAAAAAAATTATACATGCAATGACTTGTTCAACTACAAATCTTTGTTTATTTATTGAGGCTACCAGATAGCCCTTTTGATTATTTTGTCTACAGCACATTTTGATGATGTAATTGTAAAATAGGGACCTTGTAGTAGTGGTAAGGGAATGACATCAGCAAAAGGCAAGGCAGGTTGACTACTAATTATACTAACCTGCTATGCATTTTAGCTAAGCCTAACCCTTTTCCTAACTCTCCTAACCTGCCACGTTAATTATCCTAACCTGCTACGTTCATTCTCCTAACCTGCTACATAAGTTCTCTTAACCTGCAATGTACACATTAAGCTGACCAGCGGTGATCCTGACTATGGCCGGTCTGACCAATAATGGAGCGCTGATTTTACACCCATCACTGTTGAGCCACCCACTTATTTTGCAACGCCCACTTTCAGAAACAATCCAAGTATGCAGTTACCCATAGTTGGAGCCTCCTCTTGAGAAACCAAATCGAATCTGTGTAATAGGAGCTCAAACGGGTTCAGTACATAAGCACTTGGCCCCTCCCAGGATCATACAATTTCAACATTGGCAATTACAACCAATGAACTGGTTCTACATTGTAAAATACAATTTCCACATCCATTGTTACATTGGTAAATTCATCTTTATCAGATTTAATGATTATTAATGATATTTCATCCCCATTCATACATGGAACAATAATTGTATCTTGTTCAATGTACTGATTCCAAAGCGTAGTCACAATGGGCCTCAGGATCTCGTCATGGTATTTCTGTGCATTCAAATTGCCATCGATCAAATACAATTGTGTTCGTTGTCCATAGCTTATGCCTGCCCATACCATAACCCCACCGCCACCATGGGGGCACTCTTTTCACAACGTTGACATCAGCAAACTGCTCGCCCACACGATGCCTTACACGTAGTCTGCTGTTGTGAGGCCAGTTAAACATACTGCCAAATTCTCTAAAATGACGTTGGAGGTGGCTTATTGTTTAGAAATGCACATTATCCTTTCACTCTCATGTTCACAATGTTTATACTCGAATTGACTACTTTTTGGTTGATGCTAAACTACTCCCCTATACCTGTAATGTGAAGTATCATGATATTATAATCTCGGACCACAGTCCACTCACCTTCTCCCTGAGATTGGGTGACATGGTACCAAACGAGAGGGTCTGGAGGTTAAATCCTCAGCTCCTCACAGAACCAACATTCTGTGAACATCTTAAAGACCAAATAACATTTTTCTTTGATACCAACGACAACACAGAGACTTCCCCAGCATTACTGTGGGAAACACTTAAGGCTTATTTGAGAGGCTGTATCATCTCCTATCAGACTGCCAGGAGTAGGCAAAACAAGGGAAAATTGGTAGAACTGGAGGGACAAATTCACTTACTGGATAGGGAGAATGCTAGACATCCATCTATGGAGAAACATAAAAAAATTACCTCTTTAAAATTTGAATATAATCAGACTCTCTCAGCTAAAATTGCTAAATCTTTTCTCTACGCCAAGCAAAAATATTTTGAGTTTGGTGACAAACCACACAAATTACTCGCCAGACAACTTCGAAAAATTGTGAGTGACCGAATGATTCACAAAGTTAAATCTGCATCTGGGGAATTACTCTCTTCCCCCAAAGACATCAATGACAGATTCCGTCAGTTTTATGAGACTCTATATACGCCAGGTCAGCGGAGTCAATCACCACCCTCCGGAGACACCTGAAACCCCACCTCTTTAAGGAATACCTAGGATAGGATAAAGTAATCCTTCTAACCTTGTAAAGTGGTTGTTCCACTAGATATCATAAGGTGAATGCACCAATTTGTAAGTCGCTCTGGATAAGAGCGTCTGCTAAATGACTTAAATGTAAAAATATACATCTAAAGCCGATTCTAACCCCTTAATTATGCAAAACTTTTTGGATGACTGTAATCTTCCTGCCCTGAACCAGGAAGATTCTAACTTCCTGAATAAGGAAATATCTCTTGAAGAAATTCGAGAAACAATCAAAACTCTAAAGAGTGGCAAGACCCCGGGCCCAGATGGATACCCGGGTGAATTCTATAAAACATTCAGCAACATGCTCTCTCCCTACCTGCACAAAATGTTGGTTCAGTCCAGAGAGGATGGAGCTCTCCCATCTACTTTGGATGAAGCATTCATTACAGTTATACATAAGAAGGGTAAAGATCCGGAAGAGGTAGGGTCGTACAGACCAATATCCCTCCTCAATACAGACCAAAAGATTTTAGCAAAAACCCTGGCTAACAGGCTTAGCACTTTAATTGGCAAACTGGTCCATTCGGACCAGACCGGCTTTATCCCGAACAGAAACTCATTCTTCAATCTCAGGCGCCTCTTCAACATTATGTATTCTCAGAGGTTACCAAACATGGACCTTGCCGTTATATCTCTTGACGCCGAGAAGGCTTTTGACCAAGTTGAGTGGTCCTATCTATTCAAAGTCCTACAGAAATGTAATATTGGAGATGGGTTCATAAATTGGATCCAGCTTTTATATAGGAACCCCTGTGCGAGAATACTCACTAACCAATCATTGTCGCCCCGATTTAACCTTTACAGAGGGACAAGGCAGGGTTGTGCGCTGTCGCCTATGCTCTTCGCCCTAATCATTGAACCTCTCGCTCAGACGATTAGATCTGATGCAGCAATACACGGCTATAATACTAAAGATAATCTAAATAAGATTTCCCTATACGCAGATGACATTCTCCTCTATGTAACAGAACCCCAAGCTAGTATTCCAGCTATTCTTGATGTGATTAATTTGTTTGGTACCTTCTCGGGATACAGAATAAATTGGAACAAGAGTGAATTAATGCCCATACGGTTACAAAACACCTCCTGGCTAGAACATCTTCCACTTAAGTTATCTTCAGAAAAATTTACCTATCTAGGAATTGTAGTTACCAAACAATATTCCTTACTATTTAAAGAGAATTTCCCCTCGCTGATGCAAAAACTAAAAACAAACATACAATTTTGGAGAACTCTCCCAATTTCTCTGCTCGGAAGAATTAATGCCATTAAAATGGTCTTCCTCCCACAACTGCTCTACCTATACCAGAACATCCCAGTATTCATACCTAAATCCTTTCATAAACAACTGGACTCAATTATCAATCCTTTCATCTGGGATTATAAAACACACAGGATAGGTAAAAAACACCTCTGCAAATCCAAGATGGAAGGAGGATTGTCTCTCCCAAATTTTATATTTTATTATTGGGCCGCTAACCTCCGTGCGGTTACACTTTTGCTGGATGACGCACGTCCGTCACCCACCTGGCTTGGTATGGAGCGGGAGGAGTGTCACCCCTTCTCTATTGGTGCTGTGATTTTGTCGCCTGTCAATCTGGAGAGGTCACTTTATCGTAACAATCCTATTATACATTGCACAGTCCGAATCTGGAAGCAAATTAAAACCCACTTTGAGCTTAGACCAATGTCATTCATGCTCCCTGTTGCCAGGAACCCCTCCTTTGCCCCCTCCAACCTTGATAACACCTTTGAGCAATGGGGAGAGTTGGGGATAAGTACCATAGGGGATTTATATATAGAAGGGACCTTTGCTTCCTTTGAGTTGCTGAGGGAAACTTATAATCTTCCCAGAAATAACTTTTTCAGATACCTACAAATCAGAGACTATGTTAGGAAACACCTCCCAACATTTGGGAACGCTAAGCCCTCCATGTTTGACGGATGCATAAAAACATCCCCCACCTCAGACAAACTGATATCTCGTTTATATGATTCTTTTCAATCGGTTAGCACACCCTCTACAGATGCCATTAAGGCAAAATGGGAGGAAGAACTAGGGACTGACATTTCGATGGCAGACTGGGAAGATAGCTTGGAGTATATCCACACCTGCTCCATTAACTCCAGACATCGGCTCATACAATTCAAGGTATTACACAGATTACACTATTCCAAAACCAAACTGCATAGGATATTTCCTGATACATCCCCTTTGTGTGATAAATGTCAGGCTGCACAGGGTACACTTCTCCACTGCTTTGCCCTATGCTCTAGCTTGCATGGTTACTGGTGTGGAATTTTTAGGATCCTCTCTGAAGTTCTGGAGACTTCATTTGACCCAGACCCGCTTCTGATAATCCTGGGAGTGTCTGATTCCCTAATCGGACTAACCAACCCCCAAAAACAACTCATTTCTTACAGTCTCATTTCGGCAAAAAAACTAATCTTGTTGTTCTGGAAAAAGAGGGAAGCGCCCACTACCAAATTATGGCTCAGCGAATTGGCAAACACTGTACACTTAGAAAGGATTAGATATATTCTGAACAATAAATTATTAACATTTGATCAGATCTGGCAGCCTTTCCTCTCTTACTTAAACCATTCGGCGCTGTGAATTTGTACTTTTTAACGCACTCTCCATTGTAATATTTTAATCCATCTCTGGGCAGCACGTGTTGGCACCGCCACCCGAGCAGCGGGGAGGGGTATAAGGGGAAGGGATAAAGGGGGGGAGGGATAAAGGGGGGGAATAAGGGGGGGGGGTGACACCCACCCTCTTTCTTTCTACCTGTCCTTGTTTTGTATGTCTTGTTTTGTAATAATTGTTTTGTACCCAGAACTCTGGATCTTTTTATTTCTATCTGCTCTTTTATGTTTAGTTAAAAATTGTATACCTGCCTTTCATACCTATACACCATTCCTGTGTGTGTTCAATAAAAATATTTGAACAAGAAATGCACATTAAATTCACTGGCAACAGCTCTGGTGGACATCCCTGCAGTCGGCATGCCAATTGCATGCTGCCTCCAAAACATGAGACATTTGTGGCATTGTGTTGTGTGACAAAATTTTAGTGGCCTTTTATTGTCCGCAGCACATGGTGCACCTGTGTAATGATCATGCTGTTTAATCAGCTTCTTGATATGCCACACCTGTCAGGTGGATGGATTATCTTGTTAATGGAGAAATGCACACTAACAGGGATGTAAGGAAATTTATGTACAACATTTGAGAGAAATAAACTTTTTGTGCATACGGAACATTTCTGGGATATTTTATTTCAGCTCATGGAACATGGGACCAATACCTTACATGTTGCGTTTATATTTTTGTTCAGTGTAAATAAACAACGTTTACCTCATGAGCCTTGCGAATATTTATGTGCACAATAAACATCCCACCCACTCAGGGTAAGAAATGGTAAATTAAAATGTATTCTATCAAACTTGAAACAGAAATGTCGAAGTGTTGCAATAAATGGTATAGGGATGAATGATGAAACGCTAGCAATTATTGTAGTATTGGATGGACTAAAGATTTACCACATATGCATTTAAACATGTGAAAGCAACAGCAAATATTTCAACAAGAGAACAAAGCACTCTCCACTGGCGGGAGTTTGGAGAGCACAATTGGAGCGACACCTACAGTAGGGTGCTTCTTCACCACAGTTCAATTCATTTTAACAACAAATTCCATATGCAAGCTTTTAAGTAAATTGCCACTTTCAACCAATTTTGACATACCAAAAAAACAGTAGGTAATGCTGAGCGATTAACCCGAAATTTCTGTTATTTTTTGTTTGACCAAAGTCGATTCAATTATTTGAATTCCATTTCCTTCAGGGTTTTTTTTCTGGGAGCTCACAGTGCACATAGCAGTTTCTCTAGAGATAAATCAGATCCAGCCTGAACTGTGCGATGTAGTATGGAGTTTCCAACAGGCCAATATTCGACATAGTTTAGCGCATAAAATGTGATAATAACCTACAATGACCATAATCCACCTTCTTGTCTGGTCTGTGTTCTTTAAAACTGTTAAGGAAGAGAGAAGAATGTGCGATCTTGAGATGATATAAAGAGCAGTTTTTGATTCGCCAGGTATCTCTACCTGAAAATACATGGTCTAAGTGATTGATAGTTGGTATTCAGCAGTCATAAAAGTGTGCCTTATTAACTTTGAAGAACTACAAAATAGGGATTTTGTCAGACAGCATAGGCAGAAACTCTATAGATATGAGATGATTTGGAATGAAATAAAGTCATCAAATAAAACAAATGTAATATACACAATAAATGAAATACTGAGTCCGCTAAAATAGTTGGCTCATAGATCAATGGTTCAGAGTTTTAATCCCACATGGAGCAGATATATTTTTTCAAATCCTTTATTTGAAATATTTATCCCGTGCCCACCCACTTCTAATTCTGAAAAGTGAAAGCATACCTGTGAAAGGAGTTGGCCTGGTAGTATTTGTAGGTTTTTATACAGAACCCAAGACCAATCTGTGAGTGAATTTGACAATTGGAAAAAGAGCTACTGGATAAATACTGCCTTGCAGGTTGGATTGAATTGAGCCCCTAATCTTCATTTTCAAGGTGATGATTGCACTTTTCATCCCAACATAATACCGCAATAAATGTGAGTCCACATAAAATAGTTTTTTTGTGGCCCATGAGTGATTAGAATTTACTCCGCAAATGGCAATAGCTCTCAGGAACTCAGCACCTTACCACTCACTGTGAACTAACTGTCAAGAGCCATATTTGCTCTCGATGCACATCATTTTATTATCAGACCATGCCAGTGGACTTCTGGTAAGTATGCTTTAGTGAGAAAGTGTTAGGATCAGGTGCAACTACGTTTACCCACCCCAAAATGTATATTTATGAGCAATTCTCCTCACCAACAACTTCTCACCTAAATGCATCCATTTTTATTTTTATTTTGAGGGGTTGGGCAAAGGCTGTAATTGGGGTTGAGAGTTACCCATGATTACATTTAATTTTGGTAATGTTCTAGGAACACTGGTTTGAAACAACATTCTTCTGTACTTCAGTATACCACAGTATAATGTTTCCTAGAGGTTTCCTCATGGTTCTATTGAAAGTAATGTTCTCAAGTTCAGGGAACTTTAAGAAAACTTTCTTTAAAAACCACAAGAAAACTGTAGTAACATTGAGAGAATGTTCTAAGAATGTTATTTAAAAACATATACGTTCTGTTCTCAGCATCAACAACTCTCTATCATCTATCTTGTTAATTGTGTTCAGGTGTGTTGGCCGCGCCCACTAATTGGCCTCACCTGATCTTAAAGCTGCAATATGTAACTTTTTGGGCGACCCGACCAACTTCACATAGAAATGTGAGTTATAGATATGTAATTGTCATTGAAAGCAAGTCTAAGAAGCGGTTGACTTGTTCTATGGGCACTATTTCTATGCTTCCTGTTCTTACGTTTAGTTTTTACGTCTTTTACTTTTGGTGTTGTACACCAGCTTCAACCAATTGAAAATACTATATTTTTTTGTAATATTTTACAGCGGTTTAAATGGTACATTGATTCTCAACACTATCCATTGCTTGTTTTATCACATAAACTGAAATTAGGTGAACTATTAGAATTTTAGCAACCAGAAAATGGCAGAGCAATTTCTGCATATTGTACCTTTAACGAGTGCTTGTTTCCTTTGAAATTCGGTCTGTTTGAATAGACGAAAATTAACAGCGTTATATGCGTGAAGAAAAATGGCATGCTAGCTCCATTCTGGTGGGGCAGTGGACTAATTCCATTTGTAGAGAACAGAAGATAGGTTTGAATCTGTCTGTAATGGGCGGCAGGTAGCCTAGTGGTTAGAGCGTTGGACTAGTAACTGAAAGATTGCAAGTTCGAATCCCCGAGCTGACAAGGTAAAAATCTGTCGTTCTGCCCCTGAACAAGGCAGTTAACCCACTGTTCCTAGGCCGTCATTGAAAATACGAATTTGTTCTTAACAGACTTGCCTGGTTAAATATATATCTATCCAATTTGTAAGTTGCTCTGGATAAGATCGTCTGCTAAATGACCTAAATGTTAAATGTTAATCTCTCATGCCATGTCACAATAAAAAATACATGATTAATGTCTAAGGAAATGCATTTCCATTTGTCCTATCTTTGCTTGGAGCTCAAAAATGTTAACCCAAAATAAATTAACAGTGTTATTAAAAGTCTTATTGAAAAATTCTGTTAAAGTTTTAAGGAAGTTATTCAAAAACCTCAAAATAACCTATACTTTTCATTCTCAGAGTGTAGATTAAACGTTCCAAGAAAACTTTCAAGGAACCAGAGTAAAACATTATCAGAACCTCCCTGCAACCTAAAAATAAACATTCCCAAAACAGGCAAAGCTTTCACTGTTAAAAAACATTTAAAAAGTGTTCAGTTTTACCGCCAGGAAACGTATGGCTTTATTCCGACAACTAGTGTGAAACCAAAAACATACGTTCCTATAACTTCCGAAGAACCAAATGTGCTAGCTGGGACACCCTTCATGTTGCTGCTGATGGCTAAATGTTAATATGTACAGCAACAGCCAACATATTATTCTCCAGTCAGAATTTCTATGGATTTACCAGGTTAGAGAGCAAATGCACATTTACGTGTGACCAGAGTGTAACTTGATGCTGATAAGGAGCTCATTAGTAGCTTGTATGGTACTAGTGGTGGACAAGGGGCAGGAAGGGGGGGGGGGGGGGGGCGAGATGATTCACCCATCATTAACAGAGATAGGCACTTTTAAAACAAGCACAGACACATAACCTTCCCTCCTCACCCCCACCGCCCCTCAGAACAGTTTTCCCTGAGCCGGCCGTTGGTTGTCAATAATGAATATAAAAGGATGAAAAGATAAGTGACTCCAGGATTACTCATCATCAGCATCAGTAGCTTGTCATATGTCCCTCAGCCTGTTTAGCATAATTTTTATGAGCTCTCTTCAACAGTCCTTTAAGCGCTTGAGTCTCCTTCATCACTTATTTCAGAGAGCCCATCTCTATCTTCAGTGTGTAAAATGCCCTAATTGGTGTTTATTTTCGTTATGTTTATTGGAGGACATTGCAGTCCTCATTACAGACAGGCCATCTAGAAAGATACATCTTTCTACCATTGTTTATTAAAACTCTAAAAAGTGATGCTATGAAGAGATTAACCCTTGGTGGCACTCCCCCAGACAACTGAATTAAAATGTCGAATCCATTTTCTTTTCCCTGTGGCAAATGTGACAAAGTGATGATGCAGGAGGACCTTAGTCTTCCAAAATGAAATTAATCTATTATCAAAGCCCAAGCACCTCTTTCACAAGCTCACAAAAAAACTTTCATTTGCGTTACATTACCGAAATGATATAATAAAGAGTTAAAAATGTTTATCTCTGGATTGCTACAGTAACAACATAGTTAAACACCTATAGACAATTCAAACGCGTTTGAGTTTCATTATGCAAGAAAGTTATTTATAGAAAGTGTCGGCCGGGGCAACACTTCTAACTGGTAGTCAAGCGTATGGATCACACCTTTAATCTGTGAAATAGTGAACATACGTAGTTGCGTACTTGTGCGGTAACTCAAACTTTTGCTCACTCCCACTTTCCTCTCCCCTATTTCTTATCCCTCTAATTCATGAGACCTTGGAACATCTTTCCAGTCTTTTCTCCAATTCTAGGTCTTATTGGGACTGGGCAGCAGAATGAAATAAGTCTGGCTTGACTATGAGCTCTGAATAGGCTCTTCAAAACCTATTAAAAGCAACAACTGTAAACTTCTACCTTCCTTCTATCTGTAGTGGATGAGGTTGTCAGTCTCTCTCTCTCTCTCTCTCTCTCTCTCTCTCTCTCTCTCTCTCTCTCTCTCTCTCTCTCTCTCTCTCTCTCTCTCTCTCTCTCTCCTCTCTCTCTCTCTCTCTCCTCTCTCTCTCTCTCTCTCTCTCTCTCTCTCTCTCTCTCTCTCTCTCTCTCCTCTCTCTCTCTCTCTCTCTCTCTCTCTCTCTCTCTCTCTCTCTCTCTCTCTCTCTCTCATAAATGGCCGTCATTCATTAGAAAGAAGGTAGTATGTGCAGATCACTGTATACTATTTCCGATCAAAACCAGCTGGTAGATAACATTCTTTTTTATTTTTAAAGGACACGTCAACATCAAAATGATATTCTGAATATCAATCTTAGAGAGAGGTACAGTTGAAGTCGGAAGTTGACATTCACTTAGGTTGGAGTCATTAAAACTAGTTTTTCAACCACTCTACAAATTTATTGTTAACAAACTATAGTTTTGGCAAGTCGGTTAGGACATCTACTTTGTGCATGACAAAAGTAATTTTTTCAACAATTGTTTACAGACAGATTATTTCACTTTCACACTCACTGTATCACAATTTCAGTGGGTCAGAAGTTTACATACACTAAGTTGACTGTGCCTTCAAGCAGCCTGGAAAATTTCAGAAAATTGTCATGGCTTTAGAAGCTTCTGATAGGCTAATTGACATCATTTGAGTCAATTGGAGGTGTACCTGTATTTCAAGGCCTACCTTCAAACTCAGTGCCTCTTTGCTTGACATCATGGGAAAATCAAAAGAAATCATCCAAGACCTCAGAAAGAAAATGTAGACCTCCACAAGTCTGGTTCATCCTTGGGAGCAATTTCCAAACGCCCGAAGGTAGAAACAATAGTACGCAAGTATAAACACCATGGGACCCCGCAGCCGTCATACCGCTCAGGAAGGAGACGCGGTCTGTCTCCTAGAGATGAACGTACTTTGGTACTAAAAGTGCAAATCAATCCCAGAACAACAGCAAAGGACCGTGTGAAGATGCTGGAGGAAACAGCTACAAAAGTATCTATGTCCACAGTAAAACGAGTCCTATATCGACATAACCTGAAACGCTGCTCAGCAAGGAAGAAGCCACTGCTCCAAAACCGCCATAAAAAAGCCAGACTACGGTTTGCAACTGCACATGGGGACAAAGATCATACTTTTTGGAGAAATGTCCTCTGGTCTGACGAAACAAAAATAGAACTGTTTGGCCTTAATTACCATCGTTATGTTTGGAGGAAAAGGGGAACGCTTGCAAGCCGAAGAACACCATCCCAACCGTGAAAAACGGGTGTGGCAGCATCATGTTCTAGGGGTGCTTTGCTGCAGGAGGGACTGGCGCACTTCACAAAATAGATGGCACCATGAGGTAGGAAAATTATGTGGATATATTGAAACAACATCTCAAGACATCAGTCAGGAAGTTAAAGCTTGGTCGCAAATGGACAATGACCCCAACCATACTTCCAAAGTTGTGGCAAAATGGCTTAAGGAAAACAAAGTCAAGGTATTGGAGTGGACATCACAAAGCCCTGACCTCAATCCCATAGAAAATTTGTGGGCAGAACTGAAAAAGCATGTGCGAGCAAGGAGGCCTACTAACCTGATTCAGTTACACCAGCTCTGTCAGGAGGAATGGGCCAAAATTCACCCGACTTATTGTGGGAAGCTTGTGGAAGGCTACCTGAAACATTTAACCCAAGTTTAACAATTTATTGGCAATGCTACCAAATTCTAATTGAGTGTATGTAAACTTCTGACCCACTGGGAATGTGATGAAAGAAATAAAAGCTGAAATAAATCCCTCTCTCTACTATTATGCTGACATTTCACATTCTTAAAATAAAGTGGTGAACCTAACTGACCTAAAACAGGGAATTGTTACTAGGATTAAATGTCAGGACTTGTGAAAAACTGAGTTTAAATGTACAGTGGGGCAAAATAGTATTTAGTCAGCCACCAATTGTGCATGTTCTCCCACTTAAAAAGATGAGAGAGGCCTGGAATTTTCATCATAGGTACACTTCAACTATGACAGACAAAATTAGAAAAAAAATACAGAAAATCACATTGTAGGACTTTAATGAATTTATTTGCAAATTATGGTGGAAAATAAGTATTTGGTCAATAACAAAAGTTTATCTCAATACTTAGTTATATACCCTTTGTTGGCAATGACAGAGGTCAAACGTTTTCTGTAAGTCTTCACAAGGTTTTCACACACTGTTGCTGGTATTTTGGCCCATTCCTCCATGCAGATCTCCTCTAGAGCAGTGATGTTTTGGGGCTGTTGCTGGGCAACACGGACTTTCAACTCCCTCCAAAGATTTTCTATGGGGTTGAGATCTGGAGACTGGCTAGGCCACTCCAGGACCTTGAAATGCTTCTTACGAAGCCAGTCCTTCGTTGCCCTGGCGGTGTGTTTGGGATCATTGTCATGCTGAAAGACCCAGCCACGTTTCATCTTCAATGCCCTTGCTGATGGAAGGAGGTTTTCACTCAAAATCTCACGATACATGGCCCCATTCATTCTGTCCTTTACACGGATCAGTCGTCCTGGTCCCTTTGCAGAAAAACAGCCCCAAAGCATGATGTTTCCACCCCCATGCTTCACAGTAGGTATGGAGTTCTTTGGATGCAACTCAGCATTCTTTGTCCTCCAAACGACGAGTTGAGTTTTTACCAAAAAGTTTTATTTTGGTTTCATCTGACCATATGACATTCTCCCAATCTTCTTCTGGATCATCCAAATGCTCTCTAGCAAACTTCAGACGGGCCTGGACATGTACTGGCTTAAGCAGGGGGACACGTCTGGCACTGCAGGATTTGAGTCTCTGGCGGCGTAGTGTGTTACTGATGGTAGGCTTTGTTACTTTGGTCCCAACTCTCTGCAGGTCATTCACTAGGTCCCCCCGTGTGGTTCTGGGATTTTTGCTCACCGTTCTTGTGATAATTTTGACCCCACGGGGTGAGATCTTGTGTGGAGCCCCAGATCGAGGGAGATTATCAGTGGTCTTGTATGTCTTCCATTTCCTAATAATTGCTCCCACAGTTGATTTCTTCAAACCAAGCTGCTTACCTATTGCAGATTCAGTCTTCCCAACCTGGTGCAGGTCTACAATTTTGTTTCTAGTGTCCTTTGACAGCTCTTTGGTCTTGGCCATAGTGGAGTTTGGAGTGTGACTGTTTGAGGTTGTGGACAGGTGTCTTTTATACTGGTAACAAGTTCAAACAGGTGCCATTAATACAGGTAACGAGTGGAGGACAGAGGAGCCTCTTAAAGAAGAAGTTACAGGTCTGTGAGAGCCAGAAATCTTGCTTGTTTGTAGGTGACCAAATACTTATTTTCCACCATAATTTGCAAATAAATTCATTAAAAATCCTACAATGTGATTTTCTGGATTTTTTTTCTCATTTTGTCTGTCATAGTTGAAGTGTACCTATGATGAACATTCCAGGCCTCTCATCTTTTTAAGTGGGAGAACTTGCACAATTGGTGGCTGACTAAATACTTTTTTGCCCCACTGTATTTGGCTAAGGTGTATGTAAACTTCCAACTTCAACTGTATGTGTTAAGAGTGAATTTTTGTGAGCTTACTCTTCTCTCCACCTGAAGTTTGTACAAGGAACGCTGAACGAGCAAGAACTAGGCCTAATGTTTCACCCAGTTAATTATTCACGCTTGCCCTATTGGCCGAATGTCACCCATTGATCCCGTTGACAGATTTGGTATTCATCATTTGTCCCCCAATTTCCACACTGGTGAATGCATTGCTAAGCTGGCCATTCATTACTAACATCCGTCAGATATTCAAATGGTATCTTTCAAAAATATTTTTAGATATTCAAAGGGAATCAATAACAAGAAGCACATTTTGATATAACAAAATGTTAGCATTTTGTAGTGAAAGAAATACAACTTTTTTGTAACGGTCCTGACCTGTTTTATGTTGTTTTTTGTATATTGTTTAGGTCAGGGTGTAACGATAATCCTCCTCCTCTTCAACCGAAAAGGAGGAGTATTGAGGGAACCAAGGCGCAGCGGATTGTGAAGACATAATGATTTATTAAAGACAAGACGAAAACACGAACTTCACTATAAACTAACAAAATAACAAAACGAAAGTAGACAGTCCTGAACGACGAACTTACATACAACGTGAAGAACGAAATGAACAGACTACATGAAATGAACAAACCGTATACAGTCCCGTATGGTGCAAACATTGACACGGACACAGGAGACAACCACCCACAAACAAACACTGTGAACCGCCTACCTAAATATGACTCTCAATTAGAGGAACGCCAAACACCTGCCTCCAATTGAGAGCCATACCAGGCAACCCTAAACCAACATAGAAACAGACAACATAGAATGCCCACCCAAACTCACGTCCTGACCAACTAACACACAAAACTAAACAGAAAACAGGTCAGGAACATGACATAACCCCCCCCTCAAGATGCGTACTCCGAACGCATCACCAAAAAGTCCAGGGGAGGGTCTGGGTGGGCATCTGACCACGGTGGTGGCTTAGGCTCCGGGCGTGGTTCCCACCCCACCATAATCAATCCCCGCTTCCGTAGCCTCCCCACAATGACCACCCTCCAAATAACCCCACCTAAATTTAGGGGCAACACCAGAATCAAGGACAGCTCTGGGACAAGGTAGCTCAGGACAGAGGGATAGCTTAGGAGAGAGAGGTAGCTCAAGATAAAGAGGTAGCTCAGGATAGAGGGGCAACTCCGGACTGAAGGGCAGCTCCGGACAGAGAGACAGCTCTGGACTGATGGGCAGTTCTGGGTATCTAGCCTTTTCAGGCTGAAGGGCAGCTCATGGCTGACTGACGACTCTCGACGCTCATGGCAGGCTGACGGCTCTCGACGCTCATGGCTGGCTGACGGCTCTCGACGCTCATGGCAGGCTGACGGCTCTCGACGCTCATGGCAGGCTGACGGCTCTCGACGCTCATGGCAGGCTGACGGCTCTCGACGCTCATGGCAGGCTGACGGCTCACGACGCTCATGGCGCTCTGACGGCTCTCGACGCTCATGGCGCTCTGACGGCTCTGGCTGCTCATGGCTCTCTGACGGCTCTGGCTGCTCATGGCTCACTGGCGGCTCTGGCAGATCCTGTCTGGTTGGCGGCTCTGGCAGATCCTGTCTGGTTGGCGGCTCTGGCAGATCCTGTCTGGTTGGCGGCTCTGGCAGATCCTGTCTGGTTGGCGGCTCTGGCAGATCCTGTCTGGCTGACGGCTCTAGCGGCTCCTGTCTGGCTGATGGCTCTAGCGGCTCCTGTCTGGCTGACGGCTCTGTAGGCTCATGGCAGACGGGCGGCTTTGCAGGCTCATGGCAGACGGGCGGCTTTGCAGGCTCCTGGCAGACGGATGGCTCAGATGGCACTGGGGAGACGGATGGCTCAGATGGCGCTGGGGAGACGGATGGCTCAGATGGCGCTGGGGAGACGGATGGCTCAGATGGCGCTGGTGAGATGGATGGCTCTGGCCGGATATGGCGCACTGTAGACCTGGTGCGTGGTGCCGGAACTGGAGGCACCGTGCTAATGATAAGCACCTTCCTACTAGTGCGGGGAGCAGGGACAGGGCACACTGTATCCTCAAAGCCTACTCTACCCCTGATGCGTGGTACCGGCACTGGTGACGCCGGGCTGAGGACAAGCACATCAGGATTAGTAGGGGGAGAGTATATAGTGTGTACAGGGCTCTGGAGACGCACTGGTAGCTTAGTGCGTGGGGCCGGAACTGGAGGCACCGGGCTAGATGCACGCACTACAGGGAGAGTGCGTGGAGGAGGAACAGGGCTCTGGAAATGCACTGGTAGCCTAGTGCGTAATGTAGGCACTGTAGGTACTAGGCTGGGGCGGGGAGGTGGCGCCGGAAATACCGGACCGTGCAGGCGTACTGGCTCTCTTGAGCATTGAGCCTGCCCAACCTTACCTGGTTGAATGCTCCCGGTCGCCCTGCCAGTGCGGCGAGGTGGAATAGCCCGCACTGGGCTATGCAGGCGAACCGGGGAAACCATGCGTAAGGCAGGTGCCATGTATGCCGGCCCGAGGAGACGCACTGGAGACCAGACGCGTTGAGCCGGCCTCATGACACCTGGCTCAATGCCCAATCTAGCCCTACCAGTGCGGGGAGGTGGAATAACCCGCACTGGGCTATGCACACGTACAGGAGACACCGTGCGCTCTACTGCGTAACACGGTGTCTGCCCGTACTCCCGCTCTCCACGGTTAGCCTGGGAAGTGGGCGCAGGTCTCCTACCTGCCCTTGGCCCACAACCCCTTAGCCCCCCCCCAAGAAATTTTTGGGAATTACTCACGGGCTTTTCGGGCTTCCGTGCAAGACGCGTCCCCTCATAACTCCGGTTCTTCACTCCAGTAGCCTCTGCTCTCCTCAGTGCCTCCACCTGTTCCCATGGGAGGCGATCCCTTCCAGCCAGGATCTCCTCCCATGTGTAGCAACCTTTACCGTCCAATACATCGTCCCAAGTCCATTCCTCCTTCTTGTGCTGTCCCTTACTCCGTTTAAACCGCTGCTTGGTTCTGGATTGGTGGGTGGTTCTGTAACGATAATCCTCCTCCTCTTCAACCGAAAAGGAGGAGTATTGAGGGAACCAAGGCGCAGCGGATTGTGAAGACATAATGATTTATTAAAGACAAGACGAAAACACGAACTTCACTATAAACTAACAAAATAACAAAACGAAAGTAGACAGTCCTGAACGACGAACTTACATACAACGTGAAGAACGAAATGAACAGACTACATGAAATGAACAAACCGTATACAGTCCCGTATGGTGCAAACATTGACACGGACACAGGAGACAACCACCCACAAACAAACACTGTGAACCGCCTACCTAAATATGACTCTCAATTAGAGGAACGCCAAACACCTGCCTCCAATTGAGAGCCATACCAGGCAACCCTAAACCAACATAGAAACAGACAACATAGAATGCCCACCCAAACTCACGTCCTGACCAACTAACACACAAAACTAAACAGAAAACAGGTCAGGAACATGACACAGGGCATGTGTTTTGGGTGGGCAGTCTATGTTATCTGTTTCTATGTTGGTTTTGGTTGCCTGGTATGGCTCTTAATTAGAGGCAGGTGTTTTGCGTTCTCCTCTAATTAAGAGTCATATTTAGGTAGGGTGTTCTCACTGTTTGTTTGTGGGTGATTGTCTCCTGTGTCTGTGTCGATGTTACACCATACGGGAATGTTTCGGTTAGTTCGTGCGTTTATGTAGTCTGTTCCTGTGTTAGCGTGCTTCGTGTATTTGTAAGTTCGTTTGTTCAGGTCTGTCTACATCGTTTTGTTATTTTGTTAGTTATATCAAGTATAGTTCGTTTTCGTCTTTGTCTGTTTTGTTTATTTAATAAATCATCATGTATTTACAACCCGCTGCGCCTTGGCTCGATCACTACTCCACCTCTTCTTATGAAGAGAGAGAGGAACGCCGTTACAGAATCGCCCACCATTCCAGAGCCAAGCAGCGGAGTAATTGGAGTAAGGGACAGGAAAACAAGGATTTCTGGACTTGGGAGCAGATATTGAATGGAGAAGGTCCCTGGGCTAAAGCAGGAGAGAATCGCCGCTCTCAGGAAGAGAGGGAGGCAGCTAAAGCCCAGGAGCGGTGGTTTGAGGAGGCAGCAAGGAGACGTGGCTGGAAGCCCGAAAAGCCATGGGAGCAGCTGGAGGCACTGGGGAGAGCAGAGGCTACCGGAGAGAGGAACCGGAGCTATGAGGGAACGTGTCTGGCACGGAAGCCCAAAAAGCCCGTAAGTAATTCCCAAAAATTTCTTGGGGGGGGGCTAGGAGGTAGTGGGCCAAGGGCAGGTAGGAGACCTGCGCCCACTTCCCAGGCTTACCGTGGAGAGCGGGAGTAGGGCAGGCGCCGTGTTACGCAGTAGAGCGCACGGTGTCTCCTGTACGAGTGCATAGCCCAGTGCGGGTTATTCCACCTCCCCGCACTGGTAGGGCTAGATTGGGTATTGAGCCAGGTGTCATGAGGCCGGCTCAACGCGTCTGGTCTCCAGTGCGTCTCCTCGGGCCGGCATACATGGCACCTGCCTTACGCATGGTTTCCCCGGTTCGCCTACATAGCCCGGTGCGGGTTATTCCACTTCCCCGCACTGGTCGGGCAACCGGGAGTATTCAACCAGGTAAGGTTGGGCAGGCTCAATGCTCAAGAGTGCCAGTACGCCTCCACGGTCCGGTATTTCCGGCACCACCTCCCCGCCCCAGCCTAGTACCTACAGTGCCTACACTACGCACTAGGCTATCAGTGCGTCTCCTGAGCCCAGTTCCTCCTCCACGCACTCTCTCTGTAGTGCGTGTATCCAGTTCGGTGCCTCCAGTTCCGGCACCACGCACTAAGCCTCCTGTGCGTCTCCAGAGCCCTGAACACACTGTATCTTCTCCCCCTACTAATCCTGATGTGCTTGTCCTCAGCCCGGTGTCACCAGTGCCGGTACCTCGCATCAGGGATAGAGTAGGCTTTGAGAGTACAGTGTGCCCTGTCCCTGCTCCCCGCACTAGTAGGAAGGTGCTTATCCTTAGCCCGGTGCCTCCAGTTCCGGCACCACGCACCAGGTCTACAGTGCGCCGTATCCGGCCAGAGCCATCCGTCTCCCCAGCGCCATCTGAGCCATCCGTCTCCCCAGCGCCATCTGAGCCATCCGTCTCCCCAGCGCCATCTGAGCCATCCGTCTCCCCAGCGCCATCTGAGCCATCCGTCTGCCATGAGCCTGCAAAGCCGCCCGTCTGCCATGAGCCTGCAAAGCCGCCCGTCTGCCATGAGCCTACAGAGCCGTCCGCCAGACAGGAGCCGCTAGAGCCGCCCGCCAGACAGGAGCCGCTAGAGCCGCCCGCCAGACAGGATCTGCCAGAGCCGCCAACCAGACAGGATCTGCCAGAGCCGCCAACCAGACAGGATCTGCCAGAGCCGCCAACCAGACAGGATCTGCCAGAGCCGCCAACCAGACAGGATCTGCCAGAGCCGCCAACCAGACAGGATCTGCCAGAGCCGCCAACCAGACAGGATCTGCCAGAGCCGCCAGCGAGCCATGAGCAGCCAGAGCCGTCAGAGAGCCATGAGCAGCCAGAGCAGTCAGCCCGCCATGAGCGTCGAGAGCAGTCAGCCCGCCATGAGCGTCGAGAGCCGTCAGCCCGCCATGAGCGTCGAGAGCCGTCAGCCCGCCATGAGCGTCGAGAGCCGTCAGCCTGCCATGAGCGTCGAGAGCCGTCAGCCTGCATAGACCTGCCAGAGTCCCTCAGCCAGGATCTGCCAGAGTATATCAGCCGGGACCTGCCCCTTGTCCCGGTGTTGCCCCTTGTCCCGGTGCTGCCCCTTGTCCCGGTGCTGCCCCTTGTCCCGGTGCTGCCCCTTGTCCCGGTGCTGCCCCTTATCCCGGTGCTGCCCCTTATCCTGGTGCTGCCCCTTGTCCCGGTGCTGCCCCTTGACCCGGTGCTGCCCTTTGTCCCGGTGCTGCCCTTTGTCCCGGTGCTGCCCCTTGTTCCGGTGCTGCCCCTTGTTCCGGTGCTGCCCCTTGTCCCGGTGCTGCCCCTTGTCCCGGTGCTGCCCCTTGTCCCGGTGCTGCCCCTTGTCCCGGTGCTGCCCCTTGTCCCGGTGCTGCCCCTTCTCCTGGTGCTGGCCGTTTATTTAGGGGATGTGAGTTTTAGGGTGGTCATTGGGAGGGGAAGACAGAAACGGGGAGTGACTATGGTGGTGTGGGGACAGCGTCCAGAGCCGGAGCCACCACCGTGGTCAACTGCCCACCCAGACCCTCCCCTGGACTTTGTGCTGGTGCGCCCGGCGTTCGCACCTTGAGGGGGGGGGGTTCTGTAACGGTCCTGACCTGTTTTATGTTGTTTTTTGTATATTGTTTAGGTCAGGGCATGTGTTTTGGGTGGGCAGTCTATGTTATCTGTTTCTATGTTGGTTTTGGTTGCCTGGTATGGCTCTTAATTAGAGGCAGGTGTTTTGCGTTCTCCTCTAATTAAGAGTCATATTTAGGTAGGGTGTTCTCACTGTTTGTTTGTGGGTGATTGTCGTCTGTGTCGATGTTACACCATACGGGAATGTTTCGGTTAGTTCGTGCGTTTATGTAGTCTGTTCCTGTGTTAGCGTGCTTCGTGTATTTGTAAGTTCGTTTGTTCAGGTCTGTCTACATCGTTTTGTTATTTTGTTAGTTATATCAAGTATAGTTCGTTTTCGTCTTTGTCTGTTTTGTTTATTTAATAAATCATCATGTATTCACAACCCGCTGCGCCTTGGCTCGATCACTACTCCACCTCATTATGTTATGATTGCATAAAATAATGAGGCAATGTAACTTGTAATATAACATGTTAAAATGTGTTGACCAAAGGTAAAATGTATGTGAATAAAAGATTAACAGATAGATGAAGTGTTCTTTATTTTATTAATTGTGCCATATCCAGTTTTAATCTTTCTAAAAAACATTAGGGGAAAATAAGTATATCCCAGAGAATATGATGCTATGATCTGAGAAATCATAATCAGCCAAATCCTAGCAGTGCTCTTTGAGATGCAGTTTACCATAGGAGCCAGCTGCTCCAGAGAGTTACACCTCTCTGATGGCATAGACAAGCCTCTAGCGGAGGGGAATGCAGCAGAGAGAGACTCATTTTTTATTATTATTCAACGCTTGTGAATGCCCCATCCTCCTCGTGCCTGGCGCCGCCTTCTCATTGGTTGACGCCTCTCTGCAAGCTGCTTGCAACGTAAGCACTGAGAGTTCCATTAATGCCAAGTAGGGGTGTCAGATAGGGGGGAGTTTGTGAGGGGAGAGGAAGTAGCCAGCCTGGAGAAAGAGGTCTGCACCACATACAACATTCAAACGGACGTCTGACGTCAGCACATTAATAATTAAAGTGTTTTATTCATAGCCTGGGAGAAGAAAAAAAATCAATTGACAAATCACATATTCACTTTGAGTTACTTCAAACAGTGAGACAATTAAAATGCAGAAGATGGCAGAGGATGCGTATGTGTGTGAGGAGTGATGCTACGTACCCCTTATCTATTTAAATGCCTCCATGTGATTTAGGATGCATTCCCTTAATGTAAGTTAACGGAAGGCAAAACATTCCAAATACTAGTGTCTCAGTACTTTTCTTAAAATACTTTCCATGCATAGTCGTTTGATTACAAATTACTTGTGTCCTTAATCTATTAGTAGGGAAGTCGCTAAAATTGGAATGTCCCAAACAACTACGTAACACTTTAAGGGCTATATTTTCAGTTGGCGCTTAGGAGGCGCAAGTGTCAAATGTAAAAACTGGCGCACTGGCATTTTCCAGCCCTAACGCCAGGTTCAGCAATTTACCAGTTTAACATCAGCTTGCTTGCGCTAAGGTGGGAGGGGTGGCAATATTTGAGATGTGTCCTTAAAAACAAGTGAAAAGTGAGAATTTCATGCAGCGCTAATGGGAAGTTTTAAGACCCACAAAAAGCAGGTCATAACAGCAACACAGTTTATAATGGGATGGATTTTGAAAGATGAAAGCACAGCCTATCCAGCCATGATGCACAGGTTTTCCATTTAATTTGATTAAAAACCCAGCATGTAACGGCAGTCTAAGTCGTCCTCCTCCTCATACGAGGAGAGGCGAGAAGGATCTGAGGACCAATGTGCAGCGTGGTAATTTTCCATGATTTAATTAACACAAAACAAGACACCGTACAAAAGGACAAAACAAACTAACCGTCACAGTCCTAGCTGGTGCAGACAAAACACAAAGACAGGAAACAACCACCCACAATCCCCAACACAAAACCAGCCACCTATATATGATTCTCAATCAGGGACAACGATTGACAGCTGCCTCTGATTGAGACCCATATTAGGCTGGACACAGAAACAGACGAACTAGACACAACATAGAATTCCCACCCAGCTCACGTCCTGACCAACACTAAACAAGCAAAACACATAAGAACTCTGGTCAGGACGTTACAGTACCCCCCTCCTGAGGTGCGGACTCCGAACGCACCTCTAAAACTCAAGAGGAGGGTCTGGGTGGGCATCTGTCCGCGGTGGCGGCTCCGGCGCAGGACGAGGACACCACTCCACCATTGTCTTTGTCCCCCTCCTTAGCGTCCTTTGAGTGGCGACCCTCGCCCCCGACCCTGGTCTAGGAACCTTCACAAAGGTCCCCCCTAGATAGAGGAGACAGCTCAGGACAGAGAGGTAGCTCAGGACAGAGAGGTAGCTCAGGACAGAGAGGTAGCTCCGGACTGAGTGTCAGCTCCGGACTGAGTGGCAGCTCCGGACTGAGTGGCAGCTCCGGACTGAGTGGCAGCTCATGACTGTAGGGCAGCTCATGACTGTAGGGCAGCTCATGACTGTAGGGCAGCTCATGACTGTAGGGCAGCTCATGACTGGAGGGCAGCTCATGACTGGAGGGCAGCTCATGACTGGAGGGCCGCTCATGACTGGAGGGCAGCTCATGGCTGTAGGGCAGCTCATGACTGTAGGGCAGCTCATGACTGGAGGGCAGCTCATGACTGGAGGGCAGCTCATGACTGGAGGGCAGCTCATGACTGGAGGGCAGCTCTGGACTGGAGGGCAGCTCTGGACTGGAGGGCAGCTCTGGACTGGAGGGCAGCTCATGACTGGAGGGCAGCTCATGACTGGAAGGCAGCTCATGACTGGAAGGCAGCTCATGACTGGATGGCGGCTCTGGCAGCTTCTGACTGGCTGGCGGCTCTGGCAGCTCCTGACTGGCTGGCGGCTCTGGCGGCTCCTGACTGGCTGGCGGTTCCTGACTGACGGACGGCTCTAGCGGCTCCTGACTGACGGACGGCTCTAGCGGCTCCTGACTGACGGACGGCTCTAATGGCTCAGGACAGACGGGCGGCTCTGAAGGCTCGTGGCAGACGGATGGCTCAGATGGCGCTGGGCAGACGGATGGCTCAGGTGGCGCTGGGCAGACGGATGGCTCAGATGGCGCTGGGCAGACGGATGGCTCAGATGGCGCTGGGCAGACGGATGGCTCAGATAGCGCTGGGCAGACAAGCAGTGCAGGCAGCTCCGACGGCGCTGGGCAGACGAGCAGTGCAGGCGGCGTTGGGCAGACGGCCGACTCTGACCTGCTGAGGCGCACAGTAGGCCTGGTGCGTGGTACCGGAACTGGTGGTACCAGACTGGAGACACGCACCTCAGTGCGGGGAGCAGGAACAGGTTACACTGGACTCTCAAAGCGCACTATAGGCCTGGTGCGTGGTACCGGCACTGGTGGTACCGGGCTGAGGGCACGCACCTCAGGGCGAGTGCGGGGAGAAGGAACAGTGCGTACAGGGCTCTGGAGACGCACAGGAGGCTTGATGCGTGGTGTCGGAACTGGAGGCACTGGGCTGGAGACACGCACCACAAGGAGAGTGCGTGGAGGAGGAACAGGGCTCTGGAGACGCACTAGAAGCCTGGTGCGTGGTGTAGGCACTGGTGGTACTGGGCTGGGGCGGGAAGGTGGCGCCGGATATACCAGACCGTGCAGGCGTACTGGTTCCCTTGAGCACCGAGCCTGCCCAATCTTACCTGGTTGAATGCTCCCCGTAGCCCGTCCAGTGCGGGGAGGTGGAATAACCCGCATTGGGCTGTGTTGGCGAACCGGGGACACCATACGTAAGGCTGGTGCCATGTACACCGGCCCGAGGAGACGTACTGGAGGCCAGATATGGTGAGCCGGCTTCATGGCACATGGCTCAATGCTCAATCTAGCCCGCCCAGTGCGGGGAGGTGGAATAACCCGCACCGGGCTATGCACACGTACAGGAGACACCATGCGCTCTTCCGCATAACACGGTGTCTGCCCGTACTCCCGCTCTCCACGGTAAGCATGGGAAGTGGCCGCAGGTTTCCTACCTACCTTCGCCACACTACCCTTTATCCCCCCCAAGAAATTTTGGGGGTTTCTTCACGGGCTTCCAGCCACGCTTCCATGCTGCCTCCTCATACCACCGCTCCTGGGCTTTAGCTGCCTCCATCTCTTCCCGAGAGCGGCGATATTCTCCAATGTGAGCCCAGTGTCCTTTACCCTCCAGAATTTCCTCCCATGTCCAGGATTCCTGTGTAGTGGGCCGCTGCTGCTCGTACTCACGCTGCTTGGTCCGAGTTTGGTGGGTGGTTCTGTAACGGCAGTCTAAGTCGTCCTCCTCCTTAAACGAGGAGAGGCGAGAAGGATCTGAGGACCAATGTGCAGCGTGGTAATTTTCCATGATTTAATTAACACAAAACAAGACACCATACAAAATGACAAAACAAACTAACCGTCACAGTCCTAGCTGGTGCAGACAAAACACAAAGACAGGAAACAACCACCCACAATCCCCAACACAAAACAAGCCACTTATATATGATTCTCAATCAGGGACAACGATTGACAGCTGCCTCTGATTGAGAACCATATTAGGCTGGACACAGAAACAGATGAACTAGACACTCAACATAGAATTCCCACCCAGCTCACTTCCTGACCAACACTAAACAAGCAAAACACATAAGAACTCTGGTCAGGACATTACACAGCATAGCTGTAACGTACACACAGGGAGTCAGGAAGCAGGTGCAGAAGGTGAGTTTGAAGATAATACAAAACAGGAGATGCGTACTGAACATAACCAATACTGCCTGATGACTATATGAGGGGAGAGTAATCGGGGAAATGATGGTTGCCACGTGTGCGCTGCTAGGACCGGTTAGTAAACCGGAGACATCGAGTGCTGGAGGGAGGGAGCAGGAGTAGGCATGACAGATAGAAAACCCGGATGATGGGGCCTCCCGAGTGGCGCAGCGGTTTAAGTGCTAGAGGCGTCATTACAGTTCTGGGTTCAATCCCGTGCTGTGTCGTAGCCACCCGCGACCGGGAGACCCATGAGGTGGTGCACAAATGGCCCAGCATCGTCCGGGTTAGGGGAGGGTTTGGCCAACTGGGATGTCCTTGTCCCATCGCGCTCTAGCGACTCCTTGTGGCGGGCTGGGCGCATACACACGGACTGCGGTCGCCAGCTGTACGGTGTTTCCTCCGACACATTGGTGTGGGTGGCTTCCGGGTTAAGCGAGCAGTGAGTCAAGAAGCAGTGCTGCTTGGCGAGGTCGTGTTTCGGAGGACGCATTGGCTCTCGACCTTTGCCTCTCCTGAATCCGTACGGGAGTTGCAGTGATGGGACAAGACTGTAACTACCAATTGGATATCACGCAATTAGGGAGAAAAGGGGGTAAATAGTAAGAAAAATAAATAAAAAATGATTATGTTGGGGTCCAAGATGTCTGCCATCGGGACCCAAGAGCGCTCCTCAGGACCGTACCCCTCCCAGTCCACCAGGTACTTGAGCCGTCCCCCACAACGTTGGGAGTCCAGGAGAGACCTAACAGTGTAGGCAGGTGTCTCCTCGATGTCCAGGGGAGGCGGAGGGATGTTGCGGGCGACAGCCTCAACCAGGGGACCAGGAACCACCGGCCTGAGGGAAACATGAAAGGAGGGCGAGATCCGGTAGTTGACCCTCCGGAGGACTTTGAGGTCCCCACAAACCGGGGGCTCAGCTTCCGGCAGGGCGGGAGGTTCCAGGTGGAGAGCCAGACACGATCACCAGGATGGAACACGGGAGCCTCACTGCGATGGAGGTCCACCTGATCCTTCTGATGCCGGAACCACTCGTCCACTGCAGGGGCCTTGGTCTAGCTCGGAGTCCACAGAGCCAGGGCTGGCTGATATCCCAGGACGCACTGGAAGGGAGTCAGTCCGGTGGAGGAGTGACGAAGTGAGTTCTGGGCGTGTTCCGCCCAGGGAAGGAACCGGGCTCCTGGTTGGACCTCTCCACCCACCCCTTAGACTGAGGCCAGTACCCGTATATGAGGCTGACCGTGGCCCCAGTTTCTCCATAAAGGATTTCCAGATCCGCAACGTGAATTGGGGACCACGGTCAGAAACAATGTCCTCCGTAAGGCCATAGTGCCAGAAGACCTGCTGGAATAGTGCCTCAGCGAACTGAAGAGCAGTAAGTAGACCAGAGAGAGGGATAAAACGGCAGGATTTAGATAATCTGTCAATAACAACCAGAATAGTGGTAAAACCATCAGAAAGGGGAAGCTCCGTTACAAAGTCTTTGGACAGATGTAACCAAGGCCGATGAGGTACAGGAAGGGGAAGTAGTTTCCCTGCTGGAGCGTGCCAGGGAGATACTGAACATGAGTACATACTGAACATGAGTTGACATAGTGGGCGACGTCCTGAGCCAAAGTGGGCCACCAGTATTTATCTGAGAGAGATTAGATGGTGCAGGTGAAACCTGGCTGTCCAGCGGCGAGGGATGTGTGTGCCCAGGTCAACAGCCGATCTCTCACCTCCACGTGGACGTAGATGGGTTCTGGAGGGCAGGAGCGGGTTCCCTCTCCAGAGCCTGGCGGATGTCACTGGGCCCCACACGCACCAGACACCACTGAAGCCCCTCCTGGCCGCAATAGGGACAGAGCCCTAGCTATCTCCGGCGACGCGGTGTGTGGCCCCTACCTCCATTGGTTCAGGCTTTGTCTCAGGACAGTGCAGTTTATTCATGGTGTGCTCAACAGGAGGTGACATAGTTCACGGCGTGACCCACCTCGCCTCCGGGGCTAGTTGATGGCATCGACTCCTCTCGAGCCGGGCAATTCCAGGCAATGTGCCCCAAGGCGCCACACTCAAAACACCTCCTTTGGTCTCCATCTACCTGGGGTTGTCGGTGGCGGGTCAGCCCTACCTCAGCCGTCTCTCCACGGGTTTGCGATCCTTTGGCCCTGCCGACTGTCGGTTCGGGGGATACAGTGGTGGGGCTGTCTTTCCATCCCCTTGAACGGGTCGTCGACTCATCCCGGTTCACACTCAGCAGAGCCTGAGTGTTCTGATGCGTCTCCACTGCTTCCAGGAGGCCCTCCAAGGTCTGGGGCGCTTAAACTCGCTGCCCTCTTCATGTCATGGGGTAGCGCCCATAAGAAGCGATCCAGGACTACTTTGTCGAGGAGGGAGAGGGTGGAGCCATGCCCCGGTGACGCGCAGTAGGTCAGGGGGTTTGGTCAAGACGTTTACACAGATCAGACACGGACAGAGTAGGATGAGCTCGGTTTCAAGGGTGTTTATTTAAATAATAAATCAAAAAGGATAGGTCTCCCCCAAGAGACCCTCTCCGGGATACCGTCATCTGGGCTCCGGGTCTTGCTGTATCCTGTCGGGATCAAAACTGCACTCACTCCTGTTACCTCTGTAACCATCCCCAACTATACGGGAGTCCTTTCTTCCCCCGAACTCTCTCCCTGTGTGCTGCCCTTCTGGCAGCTTTATAAGCCTTGCACAGCTGGTAAGCAATCAGCCCTTGATTACTCACCAACTCCCAATCAGCCCCAATTAGTCCTGGCCGGAGGACCCGTCGAGACCTGGCACGTCCAGCAGATGGAGCCATCGCCTCGTGATGTATATACACCGTCTGTCACCAGGCATCAACGAGTCTCCCCCTGGTGGCTGACCTCCTGCACGCCACACTATGTTTGGCATATCCATGTCCAGACTGCAATTTCCAGACTTACAGCAGGCCTAGAACATATATCAGGGTGAATGCTATAGCCTATGTTTAACAATGTATTTCCATATTGAAGCAATGCAATTAGAACAATGTAGACTGCAAACATGTTTAATATAGCAAATATGGGGCAGGCTATTTAACTAACTAGGCTATAATGGACATTTTAATTGGAGTTGATGACAACACAATACAAGACCATAAATACAAAACTTGAAGCAACCACATACTGTATTTAACCATGGAGCACATTCTGATTGTCCAGTGAGCTGCCAAGCCTCGACTCTGCATGTCAGAGCAAAAACCAAGCCATGAGGAAGTTACCAAAACATTTCTGCTGCATTAAATTTCCCCAAGAACACAGTGGCCTCCATAATTCTTCAATGGAAGAAGTTTGGAACCACCAAGACTCTTCCTAGAGCTGGCCGCCCAGCCAAACTGAGCAATTGGCGGAGAAGGGCATTGGTTAGGGAGGTGACCAAAAACCCGATGGTCACTCTGACAGAGCTCCAAAGTTCCTCTGTGGAGATGGGAGAACCTTCCAGAAGGACAACCGTCTCTGCAGCACTCCACCAATCAGGCCTTTATGGAAGAGTGGCCTGATGGAAGCCACTCCTCAGTAAAAGGCACATGACAGCCCGCTTGGAGTTTGCCAAAAGGCACCTAAGGACTCTTAGACCATGAGAAACAAGATTCTCTAGTCGGATGAAACCAAGATTGAACCATTTGGCCTGACTGCCAAGTGTCATGTCTTGAGGAAACCTGGCACCATCCCTACAGTGAAGCACGGTGGTGGCAGCATCATGCTGCGGGGATGTTTTTCAGCAGCAGGGACTGGGAGACTAGTCAGGATCGAAGGAAAGCTGAACGGAGTAAAGTACAGAGAGATCCTTGATGAAAACCTGCTCCAGAGCACTCAGGACCTCAGACTGGGGGCAAAGGTTCACCTTCCAACAGAACAATGACCCTAAGCACACAGCCAAGACAATGCAGGAGTGGCTTCGGGACAAGCCTCTGAATGTCCTTGAGTGGCCCAGACAATGACAATAACTGTGCAGCGACGCTCCCCATCCAACCTGACAGAGCTTGAAAGGATCTGCAGAGAAGAATGGGAGAAACTCCCCAAATACAGGTGTGCCAAGCTTGTAGCGTCATACCGAAGAAGACTCAAGACTGTAATCGCTTCCAAAGGTGCTTCAACAAAGTACTGAGTAAAGCGTCTGAATGCATCTCTAAATGTATTTTTTCCTGAATGTAAAATTCTAAAAAGCTGTTTTTGCTTTTTCATGATAGGGTATTTTGTGTAGATTGAAGAGGGAAAAAAGCAATGTAATATATTTTAGATTAAGGCCGTAATGTAACAAAATGTGGAAAAAGTCAAGGGGTCTGAATACTTTCGAATGCATTGTTTGTAACAATGTGTACCCACATTATTATTATTATTATGTAAATACACAGGTTCTAGGGCCACTGAACGTAAAATGTGACCAGAGACTCGTTCCACTGTAACCTTGGCGTGATTAGTTTGACTAATCTGCCTCCGGTCGGTCTTGCACTGCCCTTATTGCTTCCTGTTTCCTGCCCTGCAAGCTGCCACTCACATAGCCTTGACACCAGCTCTCCCCTCTGGCCCTGTCTCCAATCTTCTGCCCTCCCCTGGCCCTTCAGCTTGCTCTTTTAAGGTATAGGTCTGGGTTCTTGTTAGGCACTTTGGATGACTAACGCATTTGATTGAGAAATGTAATCAATTTTTTTTTGCAAGCAATTAAGTTTCCACAGCACACACAGGTGTGCAACAGTCCAGGATAGGTCATTCTTACATTTATTTATTTATTTTATTTAACCTTTATTTAACCAGGCAAGTCAGTTAAGAACAAATCCTTATTTTCATTGACGGCCAAACCCGGACAACGCTGGGCCAATTGTGCGCCACCCTATGGGACTCCCAATCACGGCCGGTTGTGATACAGCCGGCCGTCCATTTTATAGTAGCCACTCAGCCAGAGACATGCAATACTGAAGAAGAAAACATTTGCAATACAATAAAAGGAAAGAGAAGTTACAAAATATCCTCAAATGGTGTATGGAAAAGAAACTGTATTTTTGACTAATACAAATAACTCTGTTTTTACAGAGCATAGGCCTCTTGAGACTGAACAGGAGCAGTTTGGCAGGAGGCCCTTATGAAAACATACGTCAAAATGAATGAGTGTCAGAGATTAATCAACAATAGTCCTCATGTTTCCAGACCACATCATAATTCATTCTATAAATTTTGCAAATGAGCGTTATGCTGAGATAGTCAATTAGGCTAAGAGCTAATGTGTTTGGGTCACAGTTAAACAGGTTAGAGAGGAGAAGAAAATATGGGGCAGTGGCTGGATGAGGAATTTCAAATCCAAAAAGAATTACACCCATCATGATCAATCATCTCAGGCAGTAGGGTGACTACTCCATCCATACTTCATCAGTCTGACACGATGAGCACCGCACATTAGCTGGATGACCACATTGATTTCACCATCTACAGCAGAATGGGTTAAAGTTTTTTTTACATGACTGATGCAATGAGTTAACACACATAAAATAAAGCCGTGTCATTATAGCAGAAACAAAACTCCATAGCGACTGATTTAAAAACAGTTCCATGTGTAACTTAAATATATAACAGAGACACTGAGAAATATAGATGCACCAATCAGCAGTGTGTTGGTTGCTGCCAAACATACACGGATAGTGTGTTCAGAGGCACACATTATGGTGTTGTGTGTGTGTGAGTGAGATAACCACTAAGAAACAGCGAGAACAGAGAACTTTAAGGTCCTCTTGAAACCCGCCAGATCAGTTCCCAGAGGTGCAAAATGGAACGCTCAAACACAACCATTGTCAGGGAAGATTCTCATTTATTATTAAAGTGAAGGATAGCAAGCATGTTTTTAGCACATACACACTCTGAGTCTGCTTGTGAGGCTCGCCATGCCACTTGTGATAATGCACATTTTCCTGACTCATGGTGTTGCCTACTGTGGTGGGGAGAGAATGGAGAGGGGAGAGAGTCAGAGGAGGAGGTTCTTGGCGATTGAGAGCTGTGTGAAGTGTTTTCTCCCCCTACTGACTGAAATCCATTCTGGTATGCTATTTCATTTTGGTGAGGTGCACACATGCACACACAACTACTCAGACACACAGGGAGTTGAAGATTACACACACTGAGCTGTCACACAAACAAGTACTGCATATGGCTGAGGAATGGTTCTTTGAAAAGTGATGGGGGAGAAAATGTTGAGTCTCATTTGGACTGTTAATCAGGAAAGTGAAAAGTGTTGCTGAGGTATGAATAGTGTATCAGGAATAGAGAAAAGAGGAGAGGGAAAATGAGAGAGAATAGAGGAAACGTATGACCTACATTCTGAGACGTGGAAAACCTTTAATTTTCAAAAAGGGCAAGGGACATTTGAGAACACTGCATTAGAATAGTCTACAATCCAGTCACTATTTTTGTCAAATGATTGGTGCAATAGGGCTTCCAATGGCTGTTTCGTGTTGTCAATGGATGCCCATATGCTAAATAAAAGCCCAGACACACACATGGAGGAACAGGGTGTCAGTGTGGTGAAGGAAGATTTTGACTGCTAAATTCTGAAGCAGTAGGCCTACTTACTATAATATGATGGATTATATAAAGGGAACATCTAATATAAATATTCAATTTTGTACCAGGAAAGTGCTACTCAAAAATGACATTCTTTGTCATTCCATGTGTGTTTAGTTTTGTGTAATATTACTGTTGTTGAGTGACATGTCATTTTCTGTCCACTGAACAGCACTCACAGTGAGCAAAGTTGATCGGGATACAGAAAGTGTAACATTTAAATAGATGGAATAGCACTGTGTATATACAGTCAGTAATAACGGTACTGAGCCTTTTTCTAAAATGTTTTATGAGATTGGAGATACAGTGGGGAGGACAAGTATTTGATACACTGCCGATTTTGCAGGTTTTCCTACTTAAAAAGCATGTAGAGGTCTGTCATTTTTATCATAGGTACACTTCAACTGTGAGAGACGGAATCTAAAACAAAAATCCAGAAAATCACATTGTATGATTTTTAAGTAATTAATTTGCATTTTATTGCATGACATAAGTATTTGATACATCAGAAAAGCAGAATTTAATATTTGGTACCGAAACCTTTGTTTGCAATTACAGAGATCATACATTTCCTGTAGTTCTTGACCAGGTTTGCACACACTGCAGCAGGGATTTTGGCCCACTCCTCCATACAGACCTTCTCCAGATCCTTCAGGTTTCGGGGCTGTCGCTGGGCAATACGGACTTTCAGCTCCCTCCAGAGATTTTCTATTGGGCTCAGGTTTGGAGACTGGCTAGGCCACTCCAGGACCTTGAGATGCTTCTTACGGAGCTAGGGTTAGGGTTACATGACGCTAGGGTTAGGGTTGAAACAGGATTTGGACATGAAGCTAGGGTTGGGCTTCTGGTGTAGGCTATAGGTTAAACTGAGAAGTTTTATTTATGAAGGTTGATATGTATAATACTACAACATTCATTAAGGTGTCATGACTGGTTTCATAAAGGTGTTATGAATGCATTATACTCCCTTCAAGTGATGTCTTTACTGTAAAAACTGTCATAGAGACACTTCTCATGGTTATGACATAGTTAAGAAGTCTTGACAGATGTACTAACACTTTTTACTGTAGCCTAATTTTGCCTAAATGAGCAGGCGACATTGACTGTTTTGTCAACATACAGTACCAGTCAAAAATTTGGAAACACCTACTCATTCAAGGGTTTTTCTTTATTTTTTAAACTTTTTTCTACATTGTAGAATAATAGTGAAAACATCAAGACTATTAAATAACACAAATGGAATCATGTAGTAACCAAAGAAGTGTTAAACAAATCAAAACATATTTTATATTTGAGATTCTTCAACCCTTTGCCTTGATGACAGCTTTGCACACTCTTGGCATTCTCTCAACCAGCTACATGAGGAATGCTTTTCCAACAGTCTTGAAGAAGTTCCCACATGCTGATTACTTGTTAGCTGCTTTTCTTTCACTCTGTGGTCCAACTCATCCCAAACCATTTCAATTGGGCTGAGGTTGGGTGATTTTGGAGGCCAGGTCATCTGATGCAGCACTCTATCAATGTCCTTCTTGGTCAAATAGCCCTTACACAGCCTGCAGGTGTGTTGGGTCATTGTCCTGTTGAAAAACAAATGATAGTCCCACTAAGTGCTAACCAGATGGGATGGCGTATAGCTGGAGAATGCTGTGGTAGCCATGCTGGTTAAGTGTGCCTTGAATTCTAAATAAATCACTGACCGTGTCACCAGCAAAGCACCATCACATCTCCTCCTCCATGCTACATGGTGGGAACCACACGATGATGAAAATAATCATTATAAAGCTTAGTTGTCCTGAGTCTGCACAACTCTGCCAGGATCTAGGATCAAGGGAGACACTCACGTTTTTTAGTACTATATCTCTTGACACATTAATGGAAATAATCATGGCCTCTAAACCTTCAAGCTGCATACTGGAACCTATTCCAACTAAACTACTGAAAGAGCTGCTTCCTGTGCTTGGCCCTCCTATGTTGAACATAATAAACGGCTCTCTATCCACCGGATGTGTACCAAACTCACTAAAAGTGGCAGTAATAAAGCCTCTCCTGAAAAAAGTAACCTTGACCCAGATAATATTAAAAAAACTATCGACCTATATCGAATCTTCCATTCCTCTCAAAAAAAAATGAAAAAGCTGTTGCGCAGCAACTCACTGCCTTCCTGAAGACAAACAATGTATTCGAAATGCTTCAGTCTGGTTTTAGACCGCATCATAGCAGTGAGACTGCACTTGTGAAGGTGGTAAATTACCTTTTAATGGCGTTAGACCGAAGCTCTGCATCTGTCCTTGTGCTCCTAGACTTTAGTGCTGATTTTGATACCATCAATCACCACATTCTTTTGGAGAGATTGGAAACCCAAATTGGTCTACACGGACAAGTTCTGGCCTGGTTTAGATCTTCTCTGTCGGATAGATATCAGTTTGTCTCTGTGAATGGTTTGTCCTCTGACAAATCAACTGTACATTTCGGTGTTCCTCAAGGTTCCGTTTTAGGACCACTATTGTTTTCACTATATATTTTACCTCTTGGGGATGTCATTCGGAAACATAATGTTAACTTTCACTGCTATGCGGATGACACACGGCTGTCCATTTCAATGAAACATGGTGAAGCCCCAAAATTGCCCTCGCTAGAAGCCTGTGTTTCAGACAAAAGGAAGTGGATGGCTGCAAACGTTCTACTTTTAAACTTGGGCAAAACAGAGATGCTTGTTCTAGGTCCCAAGAAACAAAGAGATCTTCTGTTGAATCTGACAATTAATCTTGATGGTTGTACAGTCGTCTCAAATAAAACTGTGAAGGACCTCGGCGTTACTCTGGACCCTGATCTCTGTTTCAAGGACAGCTTTTTTCCATCTACGTAACATTGCAAAAATCAGAAACTTTATGTCCAGAAATTATGCAGAAAAATGTATCCATGCTTTTGTTACTTCTAGGTTAGACTACTGCAACGCTCTACTTTCCGGCTACCCGGATAAAGCACTAAATAAACTTCAGTTAGTGCTAAATACGGCTGCTAGAATCCTGACTAGAACCAAAGAATTTGATCATATTACTCCAGTGCTAGCCTCCCTACTGTCAATGGTGTATTGGAGGCGAAGTCAGGTGCAGGAGAGCAGAGTATAATGAACAGGCACACTTTTATTATAGTTCCAAAAGCGAGAACACTACATAAATCAAACACGCTCAAAAAACGGAACATAAAAGTAAAGCGCGTAAACTAACACCACATAACATGAAACAATTACACACAAAACATGATGGGAAACAGAGGGTTAAATACAAGTAGATTGATTGGGGTATCATCGGATGGGGCCACAGTGTCTCCTGACTCCTCCTGTCTCAGCCTCCAGTATTTATTTGTTATATCTGGAGTATTTATCCTGTCTTATCCGGTGTCCTGTGTGAATTTAAGTATGCTCTCTCTAAATCTCTCTCTCTTCTCTCTTTCTTTCTCTCTCTCGGAGGACCTGAGCCCTAGGACCATGCCTCAGGACTACCTGGCATGATGACTCCTTGCAGTCCCCAGTCCACCTGGCCGTGCTGCTGCTCCAGTTGCAACTGTTCTGCCTGCGGCTATGGAACCCTGAACTGTTCACCGGACGTGCTACCTGTCCCAGACCTGCTGTTTTCAACTCTCTAGAGACAGCAGGAGCGGTAGAGATACTCTCAATGATCGGCTATGAAAGCCAACTGACATTTACTTGTTGAACCCTCGACAACTACTGTGGTAATTATTATTTGACCATGCTGGTCATTTATGAACATTTGAACATCTTGGCCATGTTCTGTTATAATCTCCACCTGGCACAGCCAGAAGAGGACTGGCCACCCCTCATAGCCTGGTTCCTCTCTAGGTTTTTCCTAGGTTTTGGCTTTTCTGGGGTAGCTTTTCCTAGCCACCGTGCTTCTACACCTGCATTGCTTGCTGTTTGGGGTTTTAGGCTGGGTTTCTGAACAGCACTTTGATATATCAGCTGATGTAAGATGGGCTATATAAATACATTTGATTTGATTTGATTTGATGTGGAGATCATCCGTTCACCTACTCTGCGTCTCACGGCGGTTAGAACTAAAAATCTCAAATTTTGATTAATCAGACCTTTGGACAGATTTCCACCGGTCTAATGTCCATTGCTCGTGTTTCTTGGCCCAAGCAAGTCTCTTCTTCTTACTGGTGTCCTTTAGTAGTGGTTTCTTTGCATCAATTCGACCATAAAGGCCTGATTCACGCAGTCTCCTTTGAACAGTTTAAGAAGCTTTAAGCACCAGCTGTCAGAGCAGCTCATAGATTACTGCACGTGTACATAGCCCATCTATAATTTAGCCCAAACAACTACCTCTTTATCTACTGTATTTATTTATTTTGCTCCTTTGCACCCCATTATTTCTATCTCTACTTTTTTCTATCTCTACTATCTCTACTTTTTTTACTTTTTTTTACTTGCTATATTGTATTTACTTCGCCACCATGGCCTTTTTATATTTTTATTTATTTATATATATATTTTGTTTGCCTTCACCTCCCTTATCTCACCTCACTTGCTCATATTGTATATAGACTTATTTTTCACTGTATTATTGACTGTATGTTTGTTTTACTCCATGTGTAACTATGTGTTGTTGTATGTGTCGAACTGCTTTGCTTTATCTTGGCCAGGTCGCAATTGTAAATGAGAACGTGTTCTCAATTTGCCTACCTGGTTAAAGAAAGGTGAAATAAAAATAAAAATAAATAAAAACAGTTGATGTTGAGATGTGTCTGTTACTTTGATTTGGGCTGCAATTTCTGAGGCTGTGTAACTCTAATGAATTTATCCTCTGCAGCAGACGTAACTCTGGTTATTCCTTTCCTGTGGCGGTCCTCATGAGAGCCAGTTTCATCATAGCGCTTGATGGTTTTTGAGACTGCACTTAAAGTAATGATGGACTGTTGTTTCTCTTTGCTTATTTGAGATGTTCTTGCCATTATATGGACTTGGTCTTTTACCAAATAGGGCTATCTTCTGTATACCACCCCTACCTTGTCATAGCACAACTAATAGGCTCGAATGCATTAACCTCTCTTGGGTACGTGAGACGTTAGCGTCCCACCTCTTCAACAGCCAGTGAAACTGCTGGGCGCAAAATTCAAATACAGAAATACTCATTATAAAAATTCAAAAAACAAAACATATTTTACATAGGGTTAAAGATTAACTTCTTGTGAATCCAACCACTGTGTCAGATTTAAAAAATGCTTTATGGCGAAAGCATACCGTACGATTATTTGAGAACATAGCCCAGCAGACAAATCATTACAAACAGTAACCAGCCAAGTAGAAGAGTTACACAAGTCAGAAATAGAGATAAAATTAATCCCTTACCTTTGATGATCTTCATATGGTTGCACTCAGCAGACATTCATTTACTCAATAAATGTTCCTTTTATTTGATAAAGTCTCTTTATATCCAAAAACCTCTGTTTTGTTCGCGCGTTTTCTTCAGTAAACCACAGGCTCAAACGCAGTCAAAACAGGCAGACAAAAAATCCAAATTGTATCCGTAAAGTTCGTAGAAACATGTCAAACGATGTTTATATTCAATCCTCAGGTTGTTTTTAGCCTAAATATTCAACAATATTTCAACCCGACAATAACGTAGTCAATAAAAAAGGTAAACAAGAAAGGCACTCTCTCGGTCGCGCGCAAGAAAAAGCTCTGTGACACTTTAGGGTCCACTCATTCAGACTGCTCTTACTTCCTCATTTTTCAGAATACAAGCCTGAAACAATTTCTAAAGACTGTTGACATCTAGTGGAAAGCATAGGAATTGCAATTTGAGTCCTAAGTCAATAGATACTGTAATGGCATTGAATAGAAAACTACATAACTAAAAATAAAACTACTTCCCGAATTGATTTTTCTCAGGTTTTTGCCTGCTAAATCAGTTCTGTTATACTCACAGACACTATTTTAACAGTTTTGGAAACTTTAGAGTGTTTTCTATCCAAATCTACCAGTTATATGCATATCATATCTTCTGTGCCTGAGAAGCAGGCAGTTTAATTTGGGCATGCTTTTCATCCAAAATTCCGAATGCTGCCCCCTACCCTAGAGAAGTTTTAAGAAGGAAAGAAATTCCACAAATTAACTTTTTACAAGGCACACAATTGAAATGCATTCCAGGCGACAAGGGATACACGTGACTGAGAGAATGCCAAGTGTGCAAAGCTGTCATCAAGGCAAAGGGTGGCTACTTTTAAGATTCTCAATTATAAAATATGTTTTGATTTGTTTAACACTTTTTTGGTTTTTACATGATTCCACATGTTATTTCACAGTTCAAATCAAATCAAATTTTATTTGTCACATTCACATGGTTAGCAGATGTTAATGCGAGTGTAGCGAAATGCTTGTGCTTCTAGTTCCGACAATGCAGTAATAACCAGCGAGTAATCTAACCTAACAATTCCACAACTACTACCTTATACACACAAGTGTAAAGGGATAAAGAATATGTACATAAAGATATATGAATGAGTGATGGTACAGAACGGCATAGGCAAGATGCAGTAGATGGTATAGAGTACAGTATATACATATGAGATGAGTAATGTAGGGTATATAAACATAAAGTGGCATAGTTTAAAGTGGCTAGTGATACATGTATTACATAAAGATGGCAAGATGCAGTAGATGATATAGGGTACAGTAGATACATATACATATGAGATGAGTAATGTAGGGTATGTAAACATTATATTAAGTGGCATTGTTTAAAGTGGCTAGTGATACATTTTTACATAATTTCCATCAATTCCCATTATTAAAGTGGCTGGAGTTGAGTCAGTATGTTGGCAGCGGCCACTAAATGTTAGTGGTGGCTGTTTAACAGTCTGATGACCTTGAGATAGAAGCTGTTTTTCAGTCTCTCGGTCCCTGCTTTGATGCACCTGTACTGACCTCGCCTTTTGGATGATAGCGGGGTGAACAGGCAGTGGCTCGGGTGGTTGTTGTCCTTGGTGATCTTTATGGCCTTCCTGTGACATCGGGTGGTGTAGGTGTCCTGGAGGGCAGGTAGTTTGCCCCCTGGTGATGCGTTGTGCAGACCTCACTTCCCTCTGGAGAGCCTTTCGGTTGTGGGCGGAGCAGTTGCCGTACCAGGCGGTGATACAGCCCGACAGGATGCTCTCGATTGTGCATCTGTAGAAGTTTGTGAGTGCTTTTGGTGACAAGCCAAATTTCTTCAGCCTCCTGAAGTTGAAGAGGCGCTGCTGCGCCTTCTTCACAACGCTGTCTGTGTGGGTGGACCAATTCAGTTTGTCCGTGATGTGTACGCCGAGGAACTTAAAACTTACTACCCTCTCCACTACTGTCCCGTCGATGTGGATAGGGGGTGCTCCCTCTGTTGTTTCTTGAAGTCCACAATCATCTCCTTTGTTTTGTTGACGTTGAGTGTGAGGTTATTTTCCTGACACCACACTCCGAGGGCCCTCACCTCCTCCCTGTAGGCCGTCTCCTCGTTGTTGGTAATCAAGCCTACCTCTGTAGTGTCGTCCGCAAACTTGATGATTGAGTTGGAGGCGTGCATGGCCACGCAGTCGTGGGTGAACAGGGAGTACAGGAGAGGGCTCAGAACGCACCCTTGTGGGGCCCCAGTGTCAGCGGGGTGGAGATGTTGTTACCTACCCTCACCACCTGGGGGCGGCCCGTCAGGAAGTCCAGTACCCAGTTGCACAGGGCGGGGTCGAGACCAAGGGTATCGAGCTTGATGACGAGTTTGGAGGGTACTATGGTGTTAAATGCTGATCTGTAGTCGATGAACAGCATTCTCACATAGGTATTCCTCTTGTCCAGATGGGTTAGGGCAGTGCGCAGTGTGGTTGCGATTGCGTCATCTGTGGACCTATTGGGTTGGTAAGCAAATTGGAGTGGGTCTAGGGTGTCAGGTAGGGTGGAGGTGATATGGTCCTTGACTAGTCTCTCAAAGCACTTCATGATGACGGAAGTGAGTGCTACGGGGCGGTAGTCGTTTAGCTCAGTTACCTTAGCTTACTTGGGAACAGGAACAATGGTGGCCCTCTTGAAGCATGTGGGAACAACAGACTGGGATAAGGCTTGATTGAATATGTCCGTAAACACACCCGCCAGCTGGTCTGCGCATCCTCTGAGGACGCTGCTGGGAATGCTGTCTGGGCCTGCAGCCTTGCGAGGGTTAACACGTTCACATATTTTACTCACCTCGGCTGCAGTGAAGGAGAGCCCGCAGGTTTTGGTAGCGGGCCGTGTCAGTGGCACTGTATTGTCCTCAAAGCGAGCAAAAAAGTTATTTAGTCTGTCTGGGAGCAAGACATCCTGGTCCGCGACGGGGCTGGTTTTCTTTTTGTAATCCGTGATTGACTGTAGACCCTGCCACATACCTCTTGTGTCTGAGCTGCTGAATTGCGACTCTACTTTGTCTCTATACTGGCACTTAGCTTGTTTGATTGCTTTGCGGAGGGAATAGCTACACTGTTTGTATTTTGCCCTGGTTAAAAGCAGTGGTTTGCGCTTTCAGTTTCACGCGAATGCTGCCATCAATCCACGGTTTCTGGTTTGGGAATGTTTTAATCGTTGCTGTGGGTACGTCGTCTCCGATGCACTTCCTTATGAACTCGCTCACCGAATCAGCGTATTCGTCAATGTTGTTGTTGGACGCAATGCGGAACATATCCCAATCCACGTGATCGAAGCAGTCTTGAAGCGTGTAATCAGATTGGTCGGACCAGTGTTGAACAGACCTGAGCGCGGGAGCTTCTTGTTTAAGTTTCTGTTTGTAGGCTGGAAGCAACAAAATGGAGTCGTGGTCAGCTTTTCCGAAAGGAGGGCGGGGGAGGGCCTTATATGCGTTGCGGAAGTTAGAATAACAATGATCCAGGGTTTTACCAGCCCTGGTAGCACAATCGATATGCTGATAGAATTTAGGGAGTCTTGTTTTCAGATTAGTCTTGTTAAAATCCCCAGCTACAATGAATGCAGCCTCAGGATGTGTGGTTTCCAGTTTACATAGAGTCAGATAAAGTTCGTTCAGGGCCATCGATGTGTCTGCTTGGGGGGGAATATATACGGCTGTGATTATAATCGAAGAGAATTCCCTTGGTAGATAATGCGGTCGACATTTGATTGTGAGGAATTCTAAGTCAGGTGAACAGAGGGACTTGAGTTGCTGTATGTTGTTATGATCACACCACGTCTCGTTAATTATAAGGCATACCCCCCGCCCCTCTTCTTACCAGAAAGATGCTTCTTTCTGTCGGCGCGATGCGTGAAGAAACCAGCTGGCTGCACCAACTCCGTTAGCGTCTCTCGAGTGAGCCATGTTTCTGTGAAGCAAAGAACGTTACAGTCTCTGATGTCTCTCTGGAATGCTACCCTTGCTCGGATTTCATCAACCTTGTTGTCAAGAGACTGGACATTGGCGAGTAGTATGCTAGGGAGTGGAGCGCGATGTGCCCGTCTCCGGAGCCTGACCAGAAGACCGCTTCGTTTGCCCCTTTTATGGCGTCATTGTTTAGGGTCGCCGGCTGGAATCCGATCCATTGTCCTGGGTGGAAGGCAAAACACAGGATCCGCTTCGGGAGAGTCATATTCCTGGTCGTAATGATGGTGAGTTGACGTTCCTCTTATATTCAGTAGTTCCTCCCGACTGTATGTAATGAAACCTAAGATTACCTGGGGTACCAATGTAAGAAATAACACGTAAAAAAACAAAATACTGCATAGTTTCCTAGGAACGCGAAGCGAGGCGGCCATCTCTGTCGGCGCCGGAAGTAGATTTGATGTAGTTTTGATGTCTTCACTATTATTCTACAATGTAGAAAATATTTTTTTAAATAACTTGAATGAGTATGTGTGTCCAAACTTTTGACTGGTACTGTATTTTGTTTTTATCAGAGGGTGCTGCAGCGCCCTCAGCACCCCTACTTCCTATGACAATGCCATTCAGCAATCTCCATGCATTTACATTCGTCGGATGACATGAAGATAGATCTCTTTTGCCATGCATACCAGTGGTGGATCTTCCAGCAAGACAATAACCCCAAGCACGCATCAAAATCCACAAAGAAATGGTTAATTGACCATAAAATCAACATTTTGCAATGGCCATCTCAGTCTCTGGACTTGAACCCCATTGAAAATCTGCGGTTTAAATTGTAGAGGGCAGTCCATAAGTGCAGACTAAGGATATCAAGGTTCTGGAAAGATTATATATGGAGGAATGGTCTAAGATCCCTCTTTGTGTGTTCTCCAGACTTATACTCAGTGCCATTATCCTCGCAAGGTGAGGTATTAAAAGGTATTGAAAACAGAAATGCCAATCATGTTTATCACTTTCTTTTTGAGAAATAAATTATTGCTTGTTAAAAAATATTTATTTTAGCAATTGTATTAGTATAAAATATTAGAATTGTATATATTTTTTCGAACAGACAATACGTTTTTGTATTATTTTTATATTTTATACAATAATTTTTGACCTGTGTTTTTGTGTGGTTGTGTGATTGTTTGTCTGTCTGTGTGTGTGTGAGTCAGAGAGTGAAAGATGTGTGCATTTGAGTGTGTATGTTGTGCATTTGTACTGACATGAAAAGGCACTTCCACGCCCAAATATTACTGTCTAAAAATAAAGTAGTGACGTCAAACAACAGTTATTTCAGTTGGTCAGTTTCATCCTCCCATCTCAAGAGATACACAGAAACACAAAATTAGTGTTCACTTTTAGGTTCAACTGGAGGAAATATAGAATAAATATTGCTTTTAAAATGAGTCACAGACTGTTTTGATACTTTGGGTATGTAGACTATTTGTAGAATTTTTGTCTGGTGATGAATCAAGTGCTGTAAATACATTGAGCCATAAATATCAAGATAAAACATTGATCAGATTTAGATCATGTAGGTACCAAATATTCTATGTTTTTGTGTGGATTGTATCAGATTGGTCACCTTTCATTTTCATGTCACTAAATTGCAGACTAATTGCTAATAGGTTTCATGCGTTTTTCCACAATCCAGTATATAGGTTCCACTTTGTTGCAAGCAACAAAAATATTTACAGATCGATCCTATATTCATTTCTGACGTCATCCACATAAACCTTAAATAGATGCCACAGTCTCTTATACAGTATTGTGCAGGTAAAAATAAACACAAACTAAATTGTTCCATAAATAAGCAGGGTATGGTCCAGAAGAGCTCAAATACATTTCTACTGGTGTTGCTTACGCAAGCAGACAGTTCTGAAGATGCAATGATAAGAGAACAAACGCTAGACATGAGTGACTTTTAGGGATTGTTAACTTGATAAATATTCATATCACATCCAATACTCTGCAGTGGGGCTTAGATATGAGTCATACAGCACACTAGACACCATCTATGTGACTGGAAGGAGAAGCTCTGGTAGGGTGTATTACCATTCAACTGCAAACAAACATCCCCAGTGAAAGAAAAACAACTTGTATAACAATTAATAAACATCAACAGAAAATAGAAATGACCCTGAAATTGAAGATGATGAAATAATCCAATACTGTCATTTTGCTGACCACAACATGTATCTAATTGAGAGAACAAAAGTAGAAAAAGAGAGGGCCCATGCATGACCCTTCGTACGTCAGCCATTGAGGAAGTTGCTGGTGTTGTGCTACGGACGCTACACTACCCACACTACACAGCGTCTCCGCACTTCATTATGTCAAGTTCCTCACACCCAGCTGGACTCGAATCTGCAGCCCTGCACCTCTCAGTCCAACACCTACAGTAAGCCTTTATGCCAAGAGGTCAAAACCTAGTGATGACCTCTGGCGGAATACTAATAACTTGCATATGCGCTTTCATATTACCATCAGACTTCAAACTACAGAACCCCAGAGAACGTTAGATTTTATTGTCAGCCTGGTGTATTTCCACAATGCTACAACAATTGAATCATAAATTATTGTTATTCATCTTATGAATTCAGTTGACATAGAAAGACTAGCTGTGTCCTGTAGGATGTTCTTATTGTTCTCAATAATAGTTTGAATATAAGGCACATCATAGTGGGGATTGAACAGATGCTCTAAATATGCTTATGGAAAAGTTACCAATTTTGGGGGACAAATCCACCACCTATGAAATACCAATGGAATCCCTGTGACCGATAACTCAAATCATTATGACTGTAGGTGTTTAGTAAGCTATAACCAAGGTCTGTCAGAGAGAACACTCAAAGGGCTTTTGAAACCGCTGTGGAAGCACAACGACATTGTCGTTAAAGACAGGAAAGATCAGCAAAAAAGTGAATGAAGTTTTGAAAGGGCCAACTAGCGAAGTGGTTCCAGAATCCCTACAGCTTGCAGAAGCTATGTGAACATCCTGAGCAGGAGGCCTTGGACTTATTACAAACCTAAGGCAGGCCTCTAATTTTTTACTTTTTCTCCTTTGGCTGACTTCAAAATCTGCACTGTAAGGCCCCCCCATGTTCCTGATGCCTCCTGCTCCAGTTTCCCAGCAGTCTATGGTTGGCAGAAACTACCTCAAACTCTATGGTGTTGTCATCCTATACTATCCATGCCAAGCTATCCATCTGCTGTGAAACACATAACTTCTTCAGAGGATTTCCATTGTTATACCCTCTGCGTGTGTGCATGCAGACCCATGCAAGTACTCAAATACAGTACAAACATGACAGATTTTGGGGTCAGGCAATATTAGAGTGCAGGTAATATAGCCAGCAGAAGAAGAAAAAACATAGTGCCTTCAGAAAGTATTCACACCTCTTGACTTTTTCCACATTTTGTTGTGTTACAGCCTGAATTTAAAATGGATTAAATTTAGATTTTTGTGTCACTGACCTACAAACAATACCCCATAATGTCAAAGCGGAATTATGCTTTTCAGTTTGTTTTCAAATTAATTAAAAATGAAAAGCTGAATGGTCTTTAGTCAATAAGTATTCAACCCCTTTGTTTTGACAAGCTTAAATAAATTAAGGCGTACAAATGTGCATACCAAGTCACATAATAATTGCATGGACTCACTCTGTGTGCAGTAATAGTGGTTAACATGATTTATGAATGACTACCTCAAATAAAAAAGACATTGAATATCTCTTTGAGCATGGTGAAGTTACTAATTACACTGTGGATGGTGTATCAATACACTCAGTCACTACAAAGATACAGGCATCCTTCCTAACTCAGTTGTGGGAGAGGAAGGAACCCGCTCAGGGATTTCACCATGAGGCCAATGGTGACTTTTAAAAAGTTACAGAGTTTAATGACTATGATAGGAGAAAACTGAGGATGGATCAACAACATTGTAGTTACACCACAATACTAACCCAATTGACAGAGTGAAAAGAAGGAAGCCTGCACAGAAAAAAAAATCCAAAACATGCATCTTGTTTGCAACAAGGCACTAAAGTTAAACTGCAAAACGTATGGCAAAACAAATTAATTTTTTGTCCTGAATACAAAGTGTGTTTTTGGGCCAAATCCAAAACAACATATTACTGAGTACCACACTCCATATTTTCAAGCATAGTGGTGGCTGAATCATGTTATGGGTATGCTTGTAATCATTAAGGACTGGGGAGTTTTTCAGGATAAAAAAGAAACGGAATGAAACTAAGTACAGGCAAAGTCCTAGAGGAAAACCTGTCTCAGTCTGCTTTCCACCAGACACTGAGAGATGAATTCACCTTTCCTCAGTACAATAACCTAAAACACAAGGCCAAATCTACTCTGGAGTTGCTTACCAAGAAGACAGTGAATGTTCCTGATTGACCGAGTTACAGTTTTTAGTTAAATCTGCTTGAAAATCTATGGCAAGACTTGAAAATGGTTGTCTAGCAATGATCAACAACCAATTTGAAAAAGTTTGAAGAATTTTGAAAAGAATATTGGCCAAATATTGTCCAATCCAGGTGTGCAAAGCTCTTAGAGGCTTAGCCAAAAAGACTCACAGCTTGATTCACTGCCAAAGGTGATTCTAACATGTATTGACTCAGGAGTGTGAATACTTATGTAAATTAAATATTTCTGTATTTAATTTTCCCAAAATTTGCACAAATGTCTGAAATCGTATTTTCACTTTGTCATTATGGGGTATTGTGTGTAGACATTTTTTTATTTGATCAATCTTGAATTCAGGCTGTAACACAACAAAATATGGAAAAAGTCAAGGGGTATGAATACTTTCTGAAGATACTGTACATGCAGCATTGGACAATAAAATGACTTGTATTTATTTTAAATCATAATTTTTTTTTTTTGCCGTTTAACTCTACAATGGATTCCATGTTTAGAGCATGGTGGTGTTTATGGACCTATAACAGAGTATTTTTGTAGAACTGCCAACTACGCCATCAAAATAGGCGGATCAAGCTGTCACGATTTTAGGGGACAGTCCCAGTTGTAAATAGTCTGTCCCTTGTGATATTCTGTTTCTGGGAACGTCCTAGTTTTGCAAGCCAAATGTCAGTCAAAAAACACTATAGTATATACAACATATCAACTTTGCTTATACAGTGAGGCAAAAAAGTATTTAGTCAGCCACCAATTGTGCAAGTTCTCCCCCTTAAAAAGATGAGAGAGGCCTGTAATTTTCATCATAGGTACACTTCAACTATGACAGACAAAATGAGAAAAGGAATTCCAGAAAATCACATTGTAGGATTTTTAATGAATTTATTTGCAAATTATGGTGGAAAATAAGTATTTGGTCACCTACAAACAAGCAAGATTTCTGGCTCTCACAGACCTGTAACTTCTTCTCTAAGAGGCTCCTCTGTCCTCCACTCGTTACCTGTATTAATGGCACTTGTTTGAACTTGTTATCAGTATAAAAGACACCTGTCCACAACCTCAAACAGTCACACTCCAAACTCCACTATGGCCAAGACCAAAGAGCTGTCAAAGGACACCAGAAACAAAATTGTAGACCTGCACCAGGCTGGGAAGACTGAATCTGCAATAGGTAAGCAGCTTGGTTTGAAGAAATCAACTGTGGGAACAATTATTAGGAAATGGAAGACATACAAGACCACTGATAATCTCCCTCGATCTGGGGCTCCACGCAAGATCTCACCCCGTGGGGTCAAAATGATCACAAGAACGATGAGCAAAAATCCCAGAACCACACAGAGGGACCTAGTGAATGACCTGCAGAGAGCTGGGACCACCATCACATATGGTGTCCAGGGCACAGCTCGGGCAGAGGGTGGTCTATAGCAAGCGGCAACGGCGAGAGACTTGTTTCTGGAAAGGTGGATTTTTAAAAGTAGAAGCTCAAATTGTTTTGGTACAGACCTGGATAGTAAGACAGAACTCTGCAGGCTATCTCTGCAGTAGATTGCAACACCACCCCCTTTGGCAGTTCTATCTTGGCGGAAAATGTTACAATTAGGGTTCACATAATATAACTTAATCCTCACCAAGTCTCTGGTCAATTTATCTCAGGAGATTACATCAGAAGACAATTAAAAGAACTGAGACAAGTATTCTCAGAATGAATAAGGCATACAGCACTGACCAAAGACATTGAAGTGTTCACAAGACAGAGATGGATCACTCCTGGGTTCCTTGGACTCCTCAAGGTGACATCATAACATTCTCCACATTCAGAAGATGACTGCCTGGAAAGTACAGTTTCCTTTTTAAGAACATAGCCAGAGCTTCACACAATGTACTCTCCATTTTGTTGAGTCTGGGGCATTTTTTATGACAATGAGGAATGTAAATATTGAAACTTGTCATGCTATGTAGTGGGATCTGGCATGGCATCCTGAGCTGTGTACAGCAAGCCAAGGCCAGCTAATGGCAGTTTACATTTTTCAGGTCTGAGAAATATATTTCTGAATGAGTCTTATGTAAATACCCTCAGATCAACTGGGTCAAGGGAAGTATGTTATGCCAGCATTGGAGTGTGTCACCCACACTGAGAGCAAACACAGAGGAGAGGGATTTTCATTAAATCATTTTTCTTGTATGCAAGCCTGAGCACATAAATATTTTCCTTTTTTTTACATTCTCCCGCCAACAATATTTCCATGCATCAGGCCTTTGGTATGATGTCTCGGTTTGTATTACTAATGGCAACTTAATTACAGGAACAGAACCTTTAGGCTCCATGTCTTCATACACAAGTAATGAGAGAGGTTGGAAAATTAAACAGGATTGAGTTCATATATTTTCTCTTAATTAAAATGAAAAAAATGTAACCAAAGTTATGTTTGTAATGTGTGCAGTTGTGCAGAGTGGACCGACTTGATTTAAAGGTAATTTAATTAACTTACATATAATTTAACATATTTATCTTATGAGACAATACACCATGCAAGTGACGTGGCAAGTAGCCTTGTAGTTCTTTTTTACATTTTGTAGGCTTTTTGAATGTTCTTCAGTACAAAAATGTCATAAAAGGCATTTAGCAGAAGTAAATTCATCCACTAACATGAATATAATTTTATATATATCTTATCCACTGAGTATACAAAACATTAAGAACACCTGCTCTTTCCATGACATGAAGGGGAGGAGACAGGTTAAATAAAGATATTTAAGCCTTGAGAGAGACATGGATTGTGTGTGTGCCATTCAGAGGATGAATGGGCAAGACAAAAAATGTAAGTGTCTTTGAACGAGGTATGGTAGTAGGTGCTGGCTTTGTAACGCTCAACAGTTTCCGGGCATATCAAAAATGGTCCACCACCCAAAGGACATCCAGCCAACTTGACACAACTGAAGGAAAGCATTGAGAGTCAACATGGGCCAGCATCCTTGTGGAATGCTTTCAACACCTTGTAGAGTCCATGCCCTGATGAACTGCGGCTGTTCTGAGGGCAAAAGGGGGGGTGCTCAGTTGCACCCCCCCAGCAGGCAACTGTTCTGCCTGCAGTTATGGAACCCCTACCTGTCCCAGACCTGCTGTTTTCAACTCTTAATGATCGGCTATGAAAAGCCAACTGACATTTATTCCTGATTATTATTTGACCATGCTTGTCATTTATGAACATTTTGAAAATATTGGCTCTCTCTAATTCTCTCCTTCTCTCTTTCTTTCTCTCTCTCGGAGGACCTGAGCCCTAGGACCATACGTCAGGACTACCGGGCATGATGACTCCTTGCTGTCCCCAGTCCACCTGGCCTTGATGCTATTCCAGTTTCAACTGTTCTGCCTGCAGTTATGGAACCCCTACCTGTCCCAGACCTGCTGTTTTAACTCTTAATGATCGGCTATGAAAAGCCAACTGACATTTATTCCTGATTATTATTTGACCATGCTTGTCACTTATGAACATTTTGAACATCTTGGCCATGTTCTGTTATAATCTCCACCCGGCACAGCCAGAAGAGGACTGGCCACCCCTCATAGCCTGGTTCCTCTCTAGGTTTCTTCCTAGGTTTTGGCCTTTCTAGGGAGTTTTTCCTAGCCACCGTGCTTCTACACCTGCATTGCTTGCTGTTTGGGGTTTTAGGCTGGGTTTCTGTACAGCACTTCGAGATATTAGCTGATGTACGAAGGGCTATATAAAATAAACTTGATTGATTGATTGAGTATTAGGAAGTTGTTCCTAATGTCTGTTATACTCAGTGTATGACCATGTTTTCATGATGATATAATCTTGAAGACCATTCAGAAGACCAGGGAAGTATGATGTAAGAACCAGGTTTGGTGTCAATTCCATTTATATTCCAGTCAATTCAGGAAGTACACTGAAATTCAAATTCAAATTGACCCCAACTCTGGTAGGAATATGTCTCTTGCATGACATATTGAATAGTAGGAGGAGAGTTCAATTAGGGCTATTAACATCTACAACGACTGATTACCAAATAAAAAATAAACTATTATGGTGTGCAGTGCAGTTCTATGAAGAAAAAACTATTCAGTCTGGGATGGTATCATGTAGTAAAAAGCAATACAAGATAGTTCTATCAATTTTCATGATATTGACAATGCAGGCCACTATTTAGTCTGGTCTTTGTTGTCATCCACAGGAACTCTCTTCTGTAGTAGATACAGGAGGCAGGAAAGTAAAGGGCCATTTAATCGGTTGCACGAGGTGGGAAATTACAATAATTTGTGCTAACTGAGCATCTCTGCCCAATCACAAAGATGAATGTGAGAAGCAGGGCATGCAGCTATTAATATGAATATGGGCATGTGCTTAAACTACAGACACAGCAATGGAAACTCACAAGTGTCTCATTCCCTGTAGGCCCCGAGGACTGGTACTGGTGGCTGGGTCTTTATAGATCAGGTGTTAATGTATACGTACATTTGGAGTCACAGCCCAGGAAATGAATATGTCTGGGGGTGAGCTGCAGAGTGTCATCCATTGGATCTTAGAGCTCCAGTGATATCAGAGGAGAGAGAGAGAGGGGGGGGGGGGGGGGGGGAAGGAGGCAGCAGGGAATGGATGAATGTGAGCTGTATTTTTAGCCTTTCATTCATAAAATACGATGTATATATTTAGCTTTTCATTCAGAAAATAGAGAAATGCAGCAGCTCACCCTGCCTCTGGGACCTGGGAAGGCGTCATCCTGGAACTAACAAGACTTACATTGAATGCAGAGCAGCTTTACACTTTCTTCCCCCTTTTTTTTTTTTACACGACTTTGTAAATGAATGCATTGTTACAGCAGCTCATTAGCAATATGATGAGTGTTGAAATGACGTAACCGTTTTTTGTGTGTATTTTTAGTTGAACAAGTGTAGAACTAATAAGTTAGCTAAAGCTAACAATTCATTAAATGTGCATGAGCTTGTTCTTTAACTTTATTTTCATCTCTAGCAAGGTATACACCCTAGTATTTACTAAGCACGTGAAAGCCATGCATCAAAATTGTCTGAAGTGAGACACAACAATGTCTCTAATCTAGAAATAGAATACATAATTCACTCCAAATAGTCTACAAATAGAGTATCATTAGGTCATTAGGTACGTACTGGAGAACATTGCAGTATTAATGAGCAATATGACAATCTACAGCATATGATTTCACCTGCAGCTGCCACAAATGGTGTGATGAAAATGTTTTGTTCATGGTTAAGAAATCAAGTGATACTGTTTAGAATCTCTCTAGGTAATGTATACAGTAGCTGCTATTCAGTATATACAGTATCCTATACAGTAGCAGCTATTCTTAGACTGGCAACAGCCGAGGTAATCTAATGTTGCATGTTAGAACTCGCCTTGAATCATGTATTATTTCCTGATTGTGTTTACGTATTGTGTTGTTCCTCAATATGAGTGTGTTTCTGTCCCTTTTTGAATCACCGTGGCAGACTTCGGAGTGTAGACTTCACCCTGAGTGCATCACAAGGCTATGGTTTTGGTATAATAAGTATGAGATTTAAATTCATTTCACAGACCACATTTCCTCATGCTGTAGCAGAGCATTTTATAAATGAAGATGACTCATCCTCTGATTCATGGACACAGGGGATCTGCGTGGTCCAAAGGTAACTTCTAACTAGATTAATAATTTTTCCCTCATTAAAAAAGTGTTGCCAAAAAATGATAATTTCAGAATATAATTACCATGAAGAAACATTTTTCAATTACCATGTATGGCATTTAAAGCTAGCATTGAATACACATGTCATAGTGATTATTTAATAACTCTTAATCAACAGTTAGCTCTTTTAGCTCTTTTTTAGAAAATATGCTGTAAGATTCATGACAAATGAACTAGCGCTAACCCTAACTCTAGCTTCATGTCCACATCCCAATTAAACCCTGACTGTAGCCTCAACAACAACCCTATCTTCAACCCTAACCCTAGCGTCAGATCCACATCCTGGTTCAACTCTAATCCTAAACTCAACAACAACCCTAACCTCAACCTCAACCCTAACACAACTTAACATGTTCCTTGGTCTTAGTTGAGCAGTGTTTGTGCCACTGTGTAAGCTTCTTTAATGGTCCTCTGTGTTTCCACACATGTACTGTACACTAGATGGTCTGTCACTTACAGTATGCTGGGTCAGTCACCTGCTGTGCTAACCTCTGCACAATGTGTTCTTCTGCACACCAGTAGACAGAGACTTTGGAGGTAATTTTCCAATACACCATAAACCTTAATTTCACCTCAATGGATGTCTTGAGCTTGCCCTGGGGTTCTTGTCCATCCAATTGTTGGACTGTATGTGGAACACACATTTTATGACTATGTGGTTGAGGAAAAAAGAAAACATCTGAAACCGATGATAACCTTCACAAGGAAAAACAACGTTCACAAGGAAGAACAACAGAATCAGAGTTACTGAAACAGTATTTTAGGACTTCCTCAGCCTCATATCCCACCGTTTCTTAAGTCGGCCCTCCTGGGTCAACTGTCACTGGGGCTAGACTTTAACTGCAGTGGGCTAAATCAGGGTCACAGAGTATTTCTTGATAGTCTTAAACAAATCTACTTTGAAACAAAAATATACACCTCACACACATTTTCATGGTCTTAAAAATGCAAATAGTCTGGGGTAGCCATTTGATTAGATGTTCAGGAGTCTTATGGCTTGGGGGTAGAAGCTGTTTACAAGCCTCTTGGACCTAGACTTGGTACTCCAGTACCGATAACCGTGCGGTTGCAGAGAGAACAGTCTATGACTTGGGTTACTGGAGACTTTGACAATTCTTTGGACCTTCCTCTGACACCGCCAAGTATATAGGTCCTGAATGGCAGGAAGCTTGGCCCCAGTGATGTACTGGGTTGTACGCATTAACCTTTGTAGCACCTTACCGAGCAGTTGCCATACCAGGCGGTGATGCAACTGGTCAGGATGCTCTTGGTGGTGCAGCTGTAGAACTTTGAGGATCTGGGGACCCATGCCAAATCTTTTCAGTCTCCTGAGGGGGAAAAGGCATTGTCGTGCCCTCTTCACAATGTTCTTGGTGTGTTTGGACTATAATAGTTTGTTATTGATGTGGACACCAAGGAACTTGCAACTCTCGACCTGCTCCACGACAGCCCTGTCGATGTGAATGGGGGCGTGTTCAGCCCGCCTTTTCCTGGAGTCCACAATCATCTCCTTTGTCTTGATCACGTTGAGGGAGAGGTTCTTGTCCTGGTACCACACTGCCAGGTCTCTGACTTCCTCCCTATAGGCTGTCTCATCGTTGTCGATGATCAGGTCTACCAGTGTTGTGTTGTCAGCAAACTTAATGATGGTGTTGGAGTCGTGCTTGGCCACGTAGTCTTGGGTGAACAGCGAGTACAGGAGGGGATTAAGCATGCACCCCTGAGGGGCCCCGTGTTGAGGATCTGTTGGGGCTGTATGGAGTGGGTCATGGGTTTCCAGGATGATTTTGTATTGTTTGTATAATTTTTTTCATTGTTGGGGGTAGATCAGCTTTAATATTACAGATAGATTGTAGCTTCCATCAATGTAATAATTTCCAATCTCCGGAAATGATGGTGTTCTTCGGCTTGCAAGCCTCCCCCTTTTTCCTTCAAACATAACGATGGTCATTTGGGCCAAACAGTTCTATTTTTGTTTCAGAGGACATTTCTCCAAGAAGTACGATATTTGTCCCCATTAGTTCCAGTTAAATGTTGCAATTCTTCAACAATTCCTGGACTAAAAACAAGCTACATATGGTCAGTACTAAAATAAATGATCTAATGACTCTGTCTCTTCACAGCAAAATCTGTAAAGCTGGGAAGGTTGTATATATACACTGCTCAAAAAAATAAAGGGAACACTTAAACAACACAATGTAACTCCAAGTCAATCACACTTCTGTGAAATCAAACTGTCCACTTAGGAAGCAACACTGATTGACAATAAATTTCACATGCTGCTGTGCAAATGGTATAGACAACAGGTGGAAATTATAGGCAATTAGCAAGACATCCCCAATAAAGGAGTGGTTCTGCAGGTGGTGACCACAGACCACTTCTCAGTTCCTATGCTTCCTGGCTGATGTTTTGGTCACTTTTGAATGCTGGCGGTGCTTTCACTCTAGTGGTAGCATGAGACGGAGTCTACAACCCACACAAGTGGCTCAGGTAGGGCAGCTCATCCAGGATGGCACATCAATGCGAGCTGTGGCAAGAAGGTTTGCTGTGTCTGTCAGCGTAGTGTCCAGAGCATGGAGGCGCTACCAGGAGACAGGCCAGTACATCAGGAGACGTGGAGGAGTCCGTAGGAGGGCAACAACCCAGCAGCAGGACCGCTACCTCCGCCTTTGTGCAAGGAGGATCAGGAGGAGCACTGCCAGAGCCCTGCAAAATGACCTCCAGCAGGCCACAAATGTGCATGTGTCTGCTCAAACGGTCAGAAACAGACTCCATGAGGGTGGTATGAGGGCCCGACGTCCACAGGTGGAGGTTGTGCTTACAGCCCAACACCGTGCAGGACATTTGTCATTTGCCAGAGAACACCAAGATTGGCAAATTCGCCACTGGCGCCCTGTGCTGTAGAAAGATGAAAGCAGGATCAGGAGGAGCACTGCCAGAGCCCTGCAAAATGACCTCCAGCAGGCCACAAATGTGCATGTGTCTGCTCAAACGGTCAGAAACAGACTCCATGAGGGTGGTATGAGGGCCCGACGTCCACAGGTGGGGGTTGTGCTTACAGCCCAACACCGTGCAGGACATTTGTCATTTGCCAGAGAACACCAAGATTGGCAAATTCGCCACTGGCGCCCTGTGCTGTAGAAAGATGAAAGCAGGATCACACTGAGCACGTGACAGACGTGACAGAGTCTGGAGACGCCGTGGAGAACGTTCTGCTGCCTGCAACATCCTCCAGCATGACCGGTTTGGCGGTGGGTCAGTCATGGTGTGGGGTGGCATTTCTTTGGGGGGCCGCACAGCCCTCCATGTGCTCGCCAGAGGTAGCCTGACTGCCATTAGGTACCGAGATGAGATCCTCAGACTCCTTGTGAGACCATATGCTGGTGCGGTTGGCCCTGGGTTCCTCCTAATGCAAGACAATGCTAGACCTCATGTGGTTGGAGTGTGTCAGCAGTTCCTGCAAGACGAAGGCATTGATGCTATGGACTGGCCCGCCCGTTCCCCAGACCTGAATCCAATTGAGCACATCTGGGACATCATGTCTCGCTCCATCCACCAAAGCCACATTGCACCACAGACTGTCCAGGAGTTGTCGGATGCTTTAGTCAAGGTCTGGGAGGAGATCCCTCAGGAGACCACTGTCCAGGAGTTGTCGGATGCTTTAGTCAAGGTCTGGGAGGAGATCCCTCAGGAGACCATTTGCCACCTCATCAGGAGCATGCCCAGGCGTTGTAGGGAGGTCATACAGGCACGTGGAGGCCACACACACTACTGAGCCTCATTTTGACTTATTTTAAGGACATTACATCAAAGTTGGATCAGCCTGTAGTGTGGTTTTCCACTTTAATGTTGAGTGTGACTCCAAATCCAGACCTCCATGGGTTGATAAATTTGATTTCCATTGATAATTTTTGTGTGATTTTGTTGTCAGCACATTCAACTATGTAAAGAAAAAAGTATTTAATAAGAATATTTCATTCATTCAGATCTAGGATGTGTTATTTTAGTGTTACCTTTATTTTTTTGAGAAGTGTGTATTGGTTGCAAGAATTTTGTATAACATTTTCAAAAAAAAATTATACGTTTTGAATCTAGAGATGTTTTGCATATCAGTTCATAAACCATATGAAATGGAATCGGTACATCAGAAATCTCTTCCCAATTATTTTGCTATCTATATGCCACAGTGGTCCATTTTTTGGTCCTTAAATGAAACTGGTTGATGGTGTTGATGTGAGCCATGACCAGCCTTTCAAAGCACTTCATGGCTACCGACGATAGTGCTACAAGGCGGTAGTCATTTAGGCAGGTTACCTTTGATTTCTTAGGCACAGGGACTATGGTGGTCTGCTTGAAACATGTAGGTATTACAGACTCGGTCAGAGGTTAAAAATGTCAGTGAAGACACTTGCCAGTTGGTCCGCGTATGCTCTGAGTACACGTCCTGGTAATCTGTCTGGCCTTGTGAATGTTGACCTGTTTTTAAGGTCTTGCATACATCGGCTACGGAGAGCGTGTTCACACAGTCGTCCAGAACAGCGAGTGCTCTCATGCATGCTTCAGTGTTGCTTACCTCGAAGCAAGCATTAAAGGCGTTTATCTCACCTGGTAGACTTGCGTCACTGAGCAGCTTGTGGCTAGGTTTCTCTTTGTAGTCCGACGGGCGTCAGAGCCGGTGTAGTAGGATTCAATCTTAGTCCTGTATTGACGCTTTGGCTGTTTGATGGTTTGTCTGAAGGCACAGCGGGATTTCTTATAAGCGTCCGGATTAGTGTCCTGCTCCTTGAAAGCGGCAGCTCTAGCCTTTAGCTCAGTGCGGATGTTTCCTGTAATCCATGGCTTCTGGTTGGGATATGTACGTACGGTCACTATGGGGACGACGCCGTCGATGCACTTATTGATGAAGCCGGTGACTGAGGTGGTATACTCCTCAATGCCGTTGGATGAATCCCGGAACATATTCCAGTCTGTGCTAGCGAAACAGTCCTGTAGTGTAGCATCTGTGTCATCTGACTACTTCTATATTGAGTGAGTCACTGGTACTTCCTGCTTTTTTGCTTGTAAGCAGGAATCAGGAGGATAGAATTCTGGTCAGATTTTCCAAATGGAGGGCGAGGGAGAACTTTGTACGCGTCTCTGTGTGTGGAGTAAAGGTGGTCTAGAGTTTTTTCCCCTCTGGTTACACGTGACATGCTGGTATAAATTAGGTAAATGGATTGAAGTTTGCCTGCACAGGTGTGCTAAGCTTTCAGCATCATATCCAAGAAGACACAAGGATGTAATCACTTCCAAAGGTGCTTCAACAAAATACTGAGTAAAGGGTCTGAATACTTATGTAAATGTGATATTTCCGTTTTTTATTAGTAATACAAATTCTAAAACCCTGTTTTTGCTTTGTTATTATGGGGTATTGAGTGTAGATTGATGAGGGGGAAAAAACAATTTAATCAAATTTAGAATAAGGCTGTAACGGAACAAAATGTGGAAATAGTCAAAGGGTCTGAATCGTTTCCTAATGCACTGGATTTAGTATACTTTTATCTAAAATAGATAACCTTTTTAATGATTTACACTTTTTATTTTTATGAAATTCAATGAGGAGGATGGTCCCTTCTTCTTCTGAGGAGCATCCACTGGTGAGGGTCACTCAATGTTTTGAGTTCTTCTGCAAGACAAATTCATTGATCCAAACATGATGGAGATTCATCCAAGGATATGGATGTACATAGATGACATACATTATTTCCTATGGTATTCTCATTTACATTTGTTCAGGGCCATTGTAATGTATTCAGAAATTCCATACATGCATGCATGTTCACATACAGTGAGTGAGGCGACATGCTTCCACTGCGCGTACCAAACCTCACCATAAAACCTTGACCTCAGGAAACGCGTTTTGGTTCACGCCTTGTGTTTGTTTGTGTATGTAGCTACGTACCACAGTGTGACTGTGGGAGGGAGCTGTCGTGTTGTGAGGCTGCACATGAAACAAGGTGCTCGGAGCCTCAATATGGGAGGAAGTAATAACTCTTAATGTTGGGCACTTGGGAGCTGCACGGGGCCTCATTATCTCCCTAAACCCTTTAGGCTTTCGGATGTTCTCACCTTCCGCCCACCGCTGACCTATGACTCACCAGCCTCTGTATCCTCACGCTAAACCTTTATTAGATTACCTTAAATCACAACGCCTCATATTAGAGGCAAAGACACTTTTTTATCTGCGTCTGTGTTCTCTTCTCACTCTCTTCTGATGAAAACTGTGCATGCCTGGCAGTGTCTTTTTATGTGTACAGAGAAGTTTGCATTCATTACCCCACCACTCAATGTGAACCACTGCAGGGTGAATCAAACACATTCACATCAGTGCTGTGCTTGAGTTTGTGCTGTGTAGAACTTGATTCCAGGCAATAACATGGAGGACAGTGAATAGAGTCACCTGAGAAGCAGTGAGCTAATGGCTGCATATTTTAAATCATCCATTGCAAGAGAGGTTATGATGATATCTGAAAATAATCTTCTTGATATCAGTGATTGTCAGTTGCAAGTGACCCATGAATCAGCGAAGATAGAATCTACTGGGACTATATCATACTGGTAGTCATGCGAAGGGCTGAATTTACACAATGAGTCATTTCCCCATGATCCTCTCTGATTTATGTGATAATCACTGAGTGGGCCTTAATTACTTTTTAAATATTTTATATTACGCAACAAGGAACATGACAAAAAGAGTAATATGATCCAAAAGTCTGTTTCTAAATATGTGTAACAATTTCCTGGCGAGATGAGACTTTAAAGAGGGATGTGCTCCAAAAGAATTATATTTAACTGTAATTTATTTAATAAAATATACTATTGACCTATTGTCTGAACGTTAGCCAAGTACTCAACTACTGCCAATGCCGATTTGGGCCGCTGATATGAACCTTTATACACTTGATAAAAATACAGAAAATATAAATATAAATATATAAAGAAAACTGAAAGTTCCATCCCTAACTATAAAATTTTCCGACAAGATAGAACTGCCAAAGGGGACGGTGTGTCACGATCGTTATAAGGACTGGACCAAGATGAAGCGTGGTATGTTTCCATCCTTTTTATTTGGAAGAGAAACTCAAAGGAAAAAAACAATAAAGCGAAAAAACGAAACGTGAAGCTCAAAGTAGTGCTCGCAGGCAACTATAACTAGACAAGATCCCACCAAGCACAATGGGGAAATGGCTGCCTAAAAATGATCTCCAATCAGAGACAACAAGAAACAGCTGCCACTGATTGGGAACCATACCAGGCCAACATAGATAATTAATCACCTACATAACCTGATAGCCTTTAGTCACACCCTCATCCTACTCCTCCTCTGTTCCTCGGGTGATGTGGAGGTAAACCCAGGCCCTGTATGTCCCCAGACACCCTCATTTGTTAACTTCTGTGATCGAAAAAGCCTTGGATTCATGCATATCAACATCAGAAGCCTCCTCCCTAAGTTTGTTTTACTCACTGCTTTAGCACACTCTGCCAACCCTGATGTCCTTGCTGTGTCTGAATCCTGGCTTAGGAAGGCCACCAAAAATTCTGAGATTTCCATACCCAACTATAACATTTTCCGTCAAGATAGAACTGCCAAAGGGGAGGAGTTGCAATCTACTGCAGAGATAGCCTGCAAAGTAATGTCATACTTTGCAAATCCATACCCAAACAGTTCGAACTTCTAATTTTGAAAATGAATCTCTCCAGAAATAAGTCTCCCACTGTTGCCGCCTGCTAACGACCCCCCTCAGCTCCCAGCTGTGCCCTGGACACCATTTGTGAATTGATCACCCCCCATCTAGCTTCAGAGTTTGTTCTGTTAGGTGACCTAAACTGGGATATGCTTAACACCCCGGCAGTCCTACAATCTAAGCTAGATGCCCTCAATCTCACACAAATCATCAAGGAACCCACCAGGTACAACCCTAAATCCGTAAACATGGGCACCCTCATAGACATTATCCTGACCAACTTGCCCTCCAAATACACCTCTGCTGTCTTCAATCAGGATCTCAGCCATCACTGCCTCATTGCCTGTATCCGCTACGGGTCGGCGGTCAAACGACCACCCCTCATCACTGTCATCACTCTCATCACGCTCCCTAAAACACTTCAGCGAGCAGGCCTTTCTAATCGACCTGGCCCGGGTATCCTGGAAGGATTTTCACCTCATCCCGTCAGTTGAGGATGCCTGGTCATTCTTTAAAAGTAACTTCCTCACCATCTTAGATAAGCATGCCCCGTTCAAAAAAATGCAGAACTAAGAACAGATATAGCCCTTGGTTCACTCCAGACCTGACTGCCCTCGACCAGCACAAAAACATCCTGTGGCGGACTGCAATAGCATCAAACAGTCCCCGCGATATGCAACTGTTCAGGGAAGTCAGGAACCAATACACGCAGTCAGTCAGGAAAGCAAAGGCTAGCTTTTTCAAGCAGAAATTTGCATCCTGTAGCTCTAACTCCAAAAAGTTCTGGGACACTGTAAAGTCCATGGAGAACAAGAGCACCTCCTCCCAGCTGCCCACTGCACTGAGGCTAGGTAACACAGTCACCACCGATAACTCCATGATAATCGAAAACTTCAACAATAATTTCTCAACGGCTGACCATGCCTTCCACCTGGCTACTCCAACCTCGGCCAACAGCTCCGCCCACCCCCCCCCCCCCCCCCGTGGCTACTCGCCCAAGCATCCCCAGCTTCTCCTTTACCCAAATCCAGATAGCAGATGTTCTGAAAGAGCTGCAAAACCTGGACCCATACAAATCAGCTGGGCTTGACAATCTAGACCCTCTATTTCTGAAACTATCCGCCGCCATTGTCGCAAACCCCTATTACCAGGCTGTTCAACCTCTCTTTCATATCGTCTGAGATCCCCAAGGATTGGAAAGCTGCTGCGGTCATCCCTCTCTTCAAAGGGGGAGACACCTTGGACCCAAACTGTTACAGACCTATATCCTTCCTGCCCTGCCTATCTAAGGTCTTCGAAAGCCAGGTTAATAAACAGATCACTGACCATCTCGAATCCCACCGTACCTTCTCCACTGTGCAATCCGGTTTCTGAGCCGGTCACGGGTGCACTTCAGCCACGCTCAAGGTACTAAACGATATCATAACCGCCATCGATAAAAGACAGTACTGTGCAGCCATCTTCATCGACCTGGCCAAGGCTTTCGACTCTGTCAATCACCATATTCTTATCGGCAGACTCAGTGGCCTCGGTTTTTCTGATGACTGCCTTGCCTGCTTCACCAACTACTTTGCAGACAGAGTTCAGTGTGTCAAATCGGAGGGCATGTTGTCCGGTCCTCTGGCAGTCTCTATGGGGGTGCCACAGGGTTCAATTCTCGGGCCGACTCTTTTCTCTGTATATGATGTTGCTCTTGCTGCGGGCGATTCCCTGATCCACCTCTACGCAGACGACACCATTCTGTATACTTCTGGCCCTTCCTTGGACACTGTGCTATCTAACCTCCAAACGAGCTTCAATGCCATACAACTCTCCTTCCGTGGCCCCCAACTGCTCTTAAATGCTAGTAAAACCAAATGCATGCTTTTCAACCGTTCGCTGCCTGCACCCTCCCGCCCGACTAGCATCACCACCCTGGACGGTTCCGACCTAGAATATGTGGACATCTATAAATACCTAGGTGTCTGGCTAGACTGTAAACTCTCCTTCCAGACTCACATTAAACATCTCCAATCCAAAATCAAATCAGGAATCGGCTTTCTATTTCGCAACAAAGCCTCCTTCACTCACTCCGACAAACTTACCCTAGTAAAACTGACTATCCTACCGATCCTCGACTTCGGCGATGTCATCTACAAAATAGCTTCCAATACTCTACTCAGCAAACTAGATGCAGTTTATCATAGTGCCATCCGTTTTGTTACTAAAACACCTTATACCACCCACCACTGCGACCTGTATGCTCTAGTCGGCTGGCCCTCGCTACATATTCGTTGCCAGACCCACTGGCTCCAGGTCATCTATAAGTACATGCTAAGTAAAGCTCCGCCTTATCTCAGTTCACTGGTCACGATAACAACACCCACCCGTAGCACGCGCTCCAGCAGGTATATCTCACTGATCATCCCAAAAGCCAACACCTCATTTGGCCGCCTTTCCTTCCAGTTCTCTGCTGCCTGTGACTGGAACGAATTGCAAAAATCGCTGAAGTTGGAGACTTTTGTTTATTATTATTATTATTATTATTATTATTATTATTATTATTATTATTTCCCTGTTCACACTGCTATGCTTTATCTTGGCCAGGTTGCATTTGTAAATGAGAACTTGTTCTCAACTAGCCTACCTGGTTAAATAAAGGTGAAATAAATTTTTAAAAATTAAAAAAATAACCCACCCTAGTTACTGTCACGCCCCAACCAACATAGAGAATAAACAGCTCTCTATCGTCAGGGCGTGACACGGTGTTGCAATCTACTGCAGAGATAGCCTACAGAGTTCTGTCTTACTATCCAGGTCTGTACTCAAACAATTCAAACTTCTACTTCTAAAAATCCATCTTTCCAAAAACAGGTCTCACACTGTTGCCGCTTGCTATAGACCACCCTCTGCCCACAGCTGTGCCCTGGACACCATATGTGAATTGATTGCCCCCCATCTATCTTCAGAGCTCGTGCTGCTAGGTGACCTAAACTGTGACATGCTTAACACCCCGGCCATTCTACAATCTAAGCTTGATGCCCTCAATCTCACACAAATGATCAATGAACCCACCAGGTACAACACCAAATCCGTAAACATGGGCACCGTCATATATATCATCCTAACCAACTTGCCCTCCAAATACACCTCTGCTGTTTTCAATCAAGATCTCAGCGATCACTGCCCTATTGCCTTCATCCGTAATGGGTCTGCGGTCAAACAACCACCTCTCATCACTGTCAAACGCTCCCTAAAACACTTCAGCGAGCAGGCATTTCTAATCGACCTGGCCCGGGTATCTTGGAAGGATATTGACCTCATTTTGTCAGTAGAGGATGTCTGGTTATTCTTTAAAAGTGCCTTCCTCACCATCTTAAATAAGCATGCCCCATTCAAAAAAAATTGAACCAGGAACAGATATAGTCCTCGGTTCTCTCCAGATCTGACTGCCCTCGACCAGCACAAAAACATCCTGTGGCGTTCTGCATTAGCATCGAACAGCCCCCGTGATATGCAACTTTTCAGGGAATTTAGGAACAAATATACACAAGCAGTTAGGAAAGCTAGGGCTAGCTATTTCAAGCAGAAATTTGCATTCTGTAGCACAAACTCAAAAACGTTCTGGGACACTAAAGTCCATGGAGAATAAGAGCACATCCTCCCAGCTGCCCACTGCACTGAGGCTAGGAAACACTGTTACCACCGATAAATCCACAATAATTGAGAATTTCAATAAGCATTTTTCTACGGCTGGCCATGCTTTCCACCTGGCTACCCCTACCCCGGTCAACAGCCCTGCGCTCCCCTCAGCAACTCGCCCAAAACCTCCCCCACTTCTCCTTCACCAAAATCCAGATAGCTGATGTTCTGAAAGAGCTGCAAAATCTGGACCCCTACAAATCAGCCGGGCTAGACAATCTGGAGCCTCTCTTTCAAAAATGATCTGCCGAAATTGTTGTAACCCCTATTACTAGCCTGTTCAACCTCTTTCGTATCGTCTGAGATTCCCATAGATTGGAAAGCTGCCGCGGTCATGCCCCTCTTCAAAGGGGGATCCACTCTAGACCCAAACTGCTACAGACCTATATCTATTCTACCCTGCCTTTCTAAGGTCTTTGAAAGCCAAGTTAACAAACAAATTACCGACCATTTTGAATCTCACCGTACCTTCTCCGCTATGCAATCTGGTTTCAGAGCTGGTCATGGGTGTACCTCAGCCACGCTCAAGGTCCTAAACGATATCATAACTGCCATCGATAAGAGACATTACTGTGCAGCCGTATTCATCGACCTGGCTAAGGCTTTCGACTCTGTCAATCACAACATTCTTATTGGCAGACTCAACAGCCTTGGTTTCTCAAATGATTGCCTCGCTTGGTTCACCAACTACTTCTCTGACAGAGTTCAATATGTCAAATCGGAGGGCCTGTTGTCCAGACCTCTGGCAGTCTCTATGGGGGTGCAACAGTGTTCAATTCTCGGGCAGACTCTTCTCTGTATACATCAATGATGTCGCTCTCGATGCTGGGGATTCTTTGATCCACCTCTACGCAGATGACACCATTCTGTATACATCTGGCCCTTCGTTGGACACTGTGTTAACTAACCTCCAGATGAGCTTCAATGCCATACAACTCTCCTTCCGTGGCCTCCAACTGCTCTTAAATACAAGTAAAACTAAATGCATGCTCTTCAACCGATCGCTGCCCGCACCTGCCCGCCCGTCCAGCATCACTACTCTGGACGGTTCTGACTTAGAATATGTGGACAACTACAAATACCTAGGTGTCTGGTTAGACTGTAAACTCTCCTTCCAGACTCACATTAAACATGTCCAATCCCAAATTAAATCTAGAATCGGCTTCCTATTTCGTAACAAAGCATCCTTCACTCATGCTGCCAAACATACCCTCGTAAAACTGACCATCCTACCGATCCTCGACTTCGGCGATGTCATTTACAAAATAGCCTCCAACACTCTACTCAACAAATTGGATGCAGTCTATCACAGTGCCATCCGTTTTGTCACCAAAGCCCCATATGCTACCCACCACTGCGACCTGTATCCTCTCGTTGGCTGGCCCTCGCTTTATTCTCGTCGCCAAACCCACTGGCTCCAGGTCATCTACAAGTCTCTGCTAGGTAAAGCCCTGCTTTATCTCAGCTCACTGGTCACCATAGCAGCACCCACCCGTAGCACTCGCTCCAGCAGGTATATCTCACTGGTCACCCCCAAAGCCAATTCTTCCTTTGGCCGCCTCCCCTTCCAGTTCTCTGCTGCCAGTGACTGGAACGAACTGCAAAGATCTCTGAAGCTGGAGACTCTTGCCTCCCTCACTAGCTTTAAGCACCAGCTGTCAGCGCAGCTCACAGACCACTGCACCTGTACATAGCTCATCTGTAAATAGCCCATCCAATCTACCTCATCCCTATACTGTATTTATTTATTAATCTTGCTCCTTTGCACCCCAGTATCTCAACTTGCACATTCATCTTCTGCACATCCTACCATTCCAGTGTTTAATTGCTATTTTGTAATTCCTTCGCCACCATGGCCTATTTATTGCCTTACCTCTCTTATCCTACCTCATTTGTACATGCTGTATATAGATTTATCTACTGTATTATTGATTGTATGTTTGTTTATTCCATGTGTAACTCTGTGTTGTTTTATGTGTCGAACTGCTTTGCTTTATCTTGGCCAGGTCGCAGTTGCAAATGAGAACTTGTTCTCAACTAGCCTACCTGGTTAAATAAAGGTGAAATAAAAAAATAAAAATTGAAAAGACATCAGAAACAGAGGAATAGAGGCCTTCTATTTCTCTAATGTCTGTTGCGGTGGACAGATAGATCAGTGCTGTCATTAAATACCATGTTTTAGGATAAACTGACTGACAACAAGTCTGGTTTCTTTTCTCCCTTCTTACAACAAAATACTAATGCTATTTATTGCGATTTAATAGACTTTTGATGGGACCTATGATACTTTTAGAAAGGTGATAAATTATGCGCCACGAATGTGTCTGGCTTAATTACCACTTTCATCTAACACTTGCCTTGGATGTTTCAACATGTGACTTTGCACTCCATGCACTCCATGCACTCCTCTTTCATTCATTAAACCAACACAGGAATAGGAGAGTAACACAGCTCTGAAATAGAGCAGGGGTTGTTACTCATGGGTCATTTGACCAGGGGTTGTAGCTGAACGAGTCTCTGTATTGAGAAGATAACTACATGTGTCCGTGGGAAACCTTGACATTCACCCTCTCTCCCCGACATGATTCCCCATCAACCTTAAGGAGCTTGTAAAGATTAAACATGATAGCCCTTAAATGGCAATTCCGCCACTTTTCAACCTCATATTCAGGATCTCCAACACGTCAAAATGGCGTGTTTCTATGATCTGTTGAAAAAGATAAGAAAGATCCTTAAAAAATGCTGAAAAAACTGGGATTTTCAAAACCTGCAACGAGTTTCTATCTTGTTCCCCAAGTTACTGTGAATATTATAGTGTTTGAAAATTACTGTATCATCGGCGAGATCTTTTTAACTTCATACCTTTTTTCTACAAAACGTAGAAATGTGCCATTTTCACATATGTAGACACTGGTATTGTGCTGGAGATCATGAAAATTATGTTGAAAGGGGGATGGAATTGCCATAACATTGATCACGACGAGTGGGAGGCTATTGCCAGCGCTACAAGAATGACAATAGCTAACAACATGCTCCCCCTTCCTTTACTACCAAGTGAAATCCACAGAACATCATGCTACTGCATGTGAATGGGCTCATGTAGAAGATCAAAGTTATTTTGAATGTGTAATGCTAAAATCTCTCCCCCTGTTGTATTGTAAAACAACAAATATTTAATATTTATTTTATTTATTTAACCTTTATTTGGCTAGGCAAGTCAGTTAAGAACAAATTCTTATTTACAATGATGGCCTACCAAAAGGCAAAAGGCCTCCTGCGAGGATTGGGGCTGGAATTAAACATTTAAAATAAAATAAAAATATTGGACAAAACACACATCACGACAAGAGAGTAACCACAACACTGCTTAAAGAGAGACCTAAGACAACAACATATAATGGCAGCAACACATGACAACACAGCATGGTAGCAACACAACATGACAACAACATGGTAGCACCACAACATGGTAGCAACACAACATGGTTGCAGCACGAACAAACATTATTGGGCACAGACAACAGCACAAAAGGCAAGAAGGTAGAGACAACTACACATCACACAAAGCAGCCACAACTGTCAGTAAGAGTGTCCATGATTGAGTCTTTGAATGAAGAGATTGCGATAAAACTGTCCCGTTTGAGTGTTTTTTTGCCTGCTCGTTCCAGTCGCTAGCTGCAGCGAACTGAATAGAGGAGCGACCCAGGGATGTGTGTGCTTTGGGGACCTTTAACAGAATGTGACTGGCAGAACGGGTATTGTATGTGGAGGATGAGGGCTGCAGTAGATATATCAGATAGGGGGGAGTGAGGCCTAAGAGGGTTTTATAAATAAGCATCAACCAGTGGGTCTTGCGACAGATATACAGAGATGACCAGTTTACAGAGGAGTATAGAGTGCATTGGTGGCAAATCTGATTGTCACGCTCGTCGTCCTCCTCATCTGAGGAGGAGTAGTTGGAAGGATCGGAGAACCAATATGCAGCATGGTAAGTGTTCATCTTGATATTTATTTAAAAAGAGAACACTGAACGAACAATACAAAAATAACAAACAACGAACCTGAAGCTATCGAATAATAGTGCTGACACAAAACACTACACATAGACCACCCACAACCCGAAATGTCAAAACAGGCTACCTAAATATGGTTCCCAATCAGAGACAATGACTAACACCTGCCTCTGATTGAGAACCATATCAGGCCAAACACAGAAACAGACAAACTAGACATACAACATAGAATGCCCATTCAGATCACACCCTGACCAAGCAAAACATAGAAACATACAAAGCAAACTACGTTCAGGGCGTGACAGTACCCCCCCCCCCCCCCCCCCCCACTCCACCACAGTCATTACCCGCTTCAGTGGCCTCTTAGGAGCGGCGACCCTCGCCGCCGACCTTGGACTGGCAACCCTACTAAAGGGCCCCACTGGACTGAGGAGCGCCTCTGGACTGAGGGGCGCCTCTGGACTGAGGGGCGGCTCTGGACTGAGGGGCGGCTCCGGACTGAGGGGCGGCTCCGGACTGAGGGGCGGCTCCGGACTGAAGGGCGGCTCCGGACTGAAGGGCGGCTCTGGCGGCTCCTGACTGAAGGGCGGCTCCTGACTGACGGACGGCTCTGGCGGCTCCTGACTGACGGACGGCTCTGGCGGCTCCTGACTGACGGACGGCTCTGACGGCTCCTGACTGACGGACGGCTCTGGTGGCTCCTGACTGACAGACGGCTCTGGCAGCGCTGGACAGACGGGAGACTCAGGCGGCGCTGGACAGATGGGAGACTCAGGCGGCGTGGGGGAGTGGCAATCTTTTCCAACGATCACCTTTAGTGCTCGGTTGTCTCCACCAAGTCTGTCCCTAAACAATTTGATTTGCTGGTTTTAAGCATTCAACTTTCAAATAGCTCTTTATTGACATTTGCTGGGTGCTATTGTCCTCCATCAGCACTGGCCTGTACCCTACCTGCCCTAATCTCTCTCCTGGCCCCTTACACAAAGTCTGAATTTGTCCTGCTAGGTGACCTAAACTGGGACCACATGACCAAGCCCTAAAGCAATGGGACTCCCTAAATCTTTCTCAGATTATTACCAATCCCACAAGGTATGACTCCAAACACCCAGAAAAGGCTACTCTCCTCGATGTTATCCTCACAAATAATCCTGATAGGTATCAGTCTGGTGTTTTCTGTAATGACCTTAGTGATCATTGTTTTACAGCCTGTGTTCGTAATGGCTGCTCAGTGAAACGACCTATCCTGATTTGTCATAGAAGTTTACTAAAAAGCTTTAATGACCAAGCCTTCCTTCATGAACTGGCCGCTGTAAAATGGTATAGAATCAGCTTGATCCCCTCTGTTGAAGACGCTTGAACCTTCTCTCTTGATATTTTCAGTGGTATTGTTAACAAACACGACCCCATAAATAAATGGAAGAAAGACTGGCCAGGAAACACAGATTTATTTTCTTTTAAATATCACTTCCGGGTTATATTTTCTCAGGTTTTCGCCTACAGAATCAGTTTTGTTATACTCACAGACAAAATTTTGACAGTTTTGGAAACTTTGAAGTGTTTTCTATCCTAATCTGTAAATTATATGCATATCCTACGATCTGGACCTGAGAAATAGTCCGTTTACCTTTGGAACGTTATTTTAAAAAAATTAAAAAATCTGACTCCTAGCGTCAAGAAGTTAAGATTTCTGCCTCTATCATCACCAAGCCTATCTCTGATCTTTTTAACCCGTATCTCCTTTCTGGGGAGGTCCCATTGCTTGGAATGCAGCCACGGTTCGTTCTTTATTTAAAGGGGGAGATCAAGCTGTTATAGACCAATTTCTATTTTGCCCTGTTTATTAAAAATGTTGGGGGAACTTCTCAATTATCTACTGACTGGCTTTCTTGATGTCTATAGTATTCTCTCTGGTATGCAATCTGGTTTCCACTCAGGTTATGGATGTGTCACTGCAACCTTGATGGTCCTCAATGATGTTACCATTGCCCTTGATTCTAAGCAGGGTTGTGCTGCTATTTTTATTGACGTGGTCAAAGCTTTGATACGGTAGACCATTAATTTACATTACATTTTAGTCATTTAGCAGACGCTCTTATCCAGAGCGACTTACAGTAGAGTGCATACATTTTATTACATTTTTTACATACTGAGACAAGGATATCCCTACCGGCCAAACCCTCCCTAACCCGGACGACGCTATGCCAATTGTGCGTCGCCCCACGGACCTCCCGGTTGCGGCCGGCTGCGAACCCAGCCCAGCGTCGGCGTGAATCCAGAGACTCTGGTGGCGCAGCTAGCACTGCGATGCAGTGCCCTAGACCACTGCGCCACCCATTCTTGTGGGCTAGCTAAGGAGCGTTGGTGTCTCTGAGGGGTCTGTGGTCTGGTTTGCTAACTACCTCTCTCAAAGAGTGCAGCGTATAAAGTCAGAAAATCTGCTGTCTCAGCCACTGCCTGTCACCAAGGGAGTACCCCAAGGCTCGATCCTTGGTCCCACGCACTTCTCAATTTGCATCAACAAAATAGCTCAGGCAGTAGGAAGCTCTCTCCTCCATTTATATGCAGATGATACAGTCTTATACTCAACTGGCCCCTCCCTGGAATTTGTGTTATACACTCTACAGCAAAGCTTTCTTAGTGTCCAACAAGATTTCTCTACCCTTAACCTTGTTCTGACCACCTCCAAAACAAAGGTTATGTGCTTTGGTAAGAAGAATGCCCCTCTCCCCACAGGTGTGATTACTACCTCTGAGGGTTTAGAGCTTGAAGTAGTCACCTCATACAAGTACTTGGGAGTATGGCAAGATGGTACACTGTCCTTCTCTCAGCACACATCAAAGCTGCAGGCTAAGGTTAAATCTACACTTGGTTTCCTCTATCGTAATCGCCCCTCTTTCTAATTTATAGATCGCCAGGTAACTTCTACTTGCACACAATCCCGGATCCGGGAGCACCCCCATCAGTAAAAAAGCTGACTAGCATAGCCTAGCATAGCGTCACAAGTAAATACTAGCATCTAAATATCATTCAATCACAAGCCCAAGACACCAGATGAAAGATACACATCTTGTGAATCCAGCCATCATTTCTGATTTTTAAAATGTTTTACAGGGAAGACACAATATGTAAATCTATTAGCTAACCACGATAGCAAAAGACACAACTTTTTTTCCCACCATTTTTTTCCTGCATAGGTAGCTATCACAATTTCGACCAAATAAAGATATAAATAGCCACTAACCAAGAAACAACTTCATCAGATGACAGTCTGATAACATATTTATTGTATAGCATATGTTTTGTTCGAAAAATGTGCATATTTCAGGTATAAATCATAGTTTACCATTGCAGCCACCATCACAACTCTCACCAAAGCAACTAGAATAACTACAGAGACCAACGTGAATTACCTAAATACTCATCATAAAACATTTATGAAAAATACACAGCATACAGCAAATGAAAGCCAAAGATCTTGTGAATCCAGCCAATATTTCAGATTTTTTAAGTTGTTTTACAGCGAAAACACAATATAGCATTATATTAGCTTACTACAATAGCCAACCACACAACAGCATTGATTCAAGCCAACAATAGCGATAACGAATAAACCAGCAAAAGATATAAACATTTTTACTAACCTTCTCAAACTTCTTCAGATGACAGTCCTATAACATCATATTACACAATACATATAGAGTTTGTTCGAAAATGTGCATATTTAGCGGCACAAATCGTGGTTATACAATGAGAATAGTAGCCAAGCTGCCAACAATATGTCGGGAGAAATCTTGGGAGGGGCACCTAATCTAATCAGTAACTAAATTTAAACTTGACTAAAAAATACAGGTTGGACAGCAAATGAAAGATACATTGGTTCTTAATGCAATCGCTGTGTTAGATTTTTTAAATTAACGTTACTACGACATACAGCGTGCGTTAAAGCGAGACCGCACCGAAATTAATGGCGGAATATGAGTTTTACATTTTTCAACAGAACAACGAATTAACATCATAAATAGTTCTTACTTTTTGATGAGCTCCCATCAGAATCTTGGGCAAGTTGTCCTTTTTCCAAAAGAATCGTTGCTCGGTTGTAGATTGTCGCCTTCAACGTTGGAATTAGCAGTAAACATTAGCCATGTGGGCCAGACGTGCCCAACTCACTAGAACGCAGCACAAATAAATACCCGAAAATCGCAATATACTGATATAAACTGATATAACTCGGTTTAAAATAATAACATTATGATGTCTTTAACACCTATATCGAATAAAATCAGAGCCGGATATATCTAAGGGCTATAGCGGGAGCTTTCTAGAACGCCATCCTGAGGTCTGTCTTGCGTCATGGCGAAGGGAAGAAAGAGAGGACCCCACGTTGCCAGCCCATTTATAAGGCCTCAGATCTGCCTAGCAACTCCATTTCAATTCTCACTATTTGCTGACATCCAGGGGAAGGCGTATGCAGTGCATCTCAACCAATAGAAGACATGCAAATTAATAAACCGACCTCAGAACAGCCTGCAGATTTCAGATTTCTCACTTCCTCATAGGAAAATTGCTCCAACTCGAGTTCTGTTTTACTCACAGATTAATTCAAACGGTTTTAGAAACTAGAGAGTGTTTTCTATCCAATAGTAATAATAATATGCATATTGTACGAGCAAGAATTGAGTACGAGGCAGTTTAATTTGGGAACGAAATTATTACAAAGTGAATTGAGAAAAGGGTAAGGGTGCTCTTTAGCGGCTATATGTTCTTTACCATTCGGCCATCAGATTTGCCACCAATGCTGCTTATTGGACACATCACTGCACTCTATACTCCTCTGTAAACTGGTAATCTCTGTTAACCTGTCGCAAGACCCACTGGTTGATGCTTATTTATAAAACCCTCTTAGGCCTCACTCCCCCCTTTCTGATATATCTACTGCAGCCCTCATCCTCCACATACAATACCTGTTCTGCCAGTCACATTCTGTTAAAGGTCCCCAAAACACACACATCCCTGGGTCGCTCCTCTTTTCAGTTTGCTGCAGCTAGCGACTGGAACGTGCAGGCAAAAAACACTCAAACGGGACAGTTTTATCGCAATCTCTTCATTCAAAGACTCAATCATGGACACACTTACTGACAGTTGTGGCTGCTTTGTGTGATGTGTAGTTGTCTCTACCTTCTTGCCTTTTGTGCTGTTGTCTGTGCCCAATAATGTTTGTTACATGTATTGTGCTGCTACCATGTTGTGTTGCTACCATGCTGTTATGTTGTGTTGCTGCCTTGCTGTGTTGTTGTCTTAGGTCTCTCTTTATGTAGTGTTGTGTTGTCTCTCTTGTCGTGATGTGTGTTTGTCCTATATTTATATATATATATATATTTTTTTATTGTTAATCCCAGCCCCTGTCCCCGCAAGAGGCCTTTTGCCTTTTGGTAGGCCGTCATTGTAAATAAGAATTTGTTCTTAACTGACTTGCCTAGTTAAAGAAAAATAAAGAATAAAGAAAAAAATATAACAATTTGGGGCTAGCCATTGTAAGTTCAGAGTCACTCGCCCCAACAGTGTGTGTGTGCTGGAGGCGAGCGAAAGCTCGGGAGAGAGGGGGGAGTGTGGTAGGGGTACCTGTACCAGACAGGGGGAGACAGGCCAGGGCAGACGGTGAACAGATCGCCAGGTGGAATCCAAGCAGCAGTGCAGCAAGCAACGGGAGTTGGTGTCACACCCACTTGGGAGAAGCATTTTTTTAGGAGGCCCAGCTAGCTAACTAACGTAACTAGCAAGTCTCTATCCACCGTTTTTTTCCACATGGAAAAGGAGGTCGTTATCTAGTTATATCTCTTCAGTTTCGGTGAATGGTCTTTTACAACGTCCAAACAAAGTTGTCCTGTGGCTGTTGTATTTTGAAGATTGTGAGGAGGATATCTTCTGATGTGATCAAAGCAACAATATTGTTTTTTATTGAGGTAATTTACAATTGAAGTGTCCTGGCTGCATATCAGTTCAAAATAGAGATGAATCCAGGGGATACTGTATTGTAATGCACAGATGGAGGGGGTTTCAAAGGCCTCTGCAATTGGGTGGGGGAGGTTGTGAAACTCTCCTGCCATTGTTGGGCTCAAGGGCTTTGACACCTCTCACTTCACACCTCAGTGCTGATTGATCTGATCTGCTGTGTCCTAGCAAGCTTGGTAGCCTTCATTTAGCATTCAGTCCTTATAAAGTAAAATATATCATTGTAATTTATTACAACCAATATAAATCAATGAAGAGTGTGTATCGACACGTCGTTACAGTGATCATTTTGGCTGTCTTTGTTCTGCAGGATCGTGTCTAATGCTCAGAAGTCTCATGTTTTCATCTCAGCGAGAGGCCACATAGTCTCCTGATTCCTTATTTCCATGCCTCGCTCCTGTGGATGACTCATCCCCCTACACCCCCTGTCTTATTCCAGACGTAGAGGAGGACTCTGTCTCCATTGCCGGACTACAGGATACTAATTATTTTATTGCACATGCCATACAACGAAATAGGAAAAAGAAAGAAAGAAAGAGGGGGAACAAAATCAATGACAAATTGCTTTTGAAATGCTTCAAACATAGTTATGATAATGAGTTTCCGATATGAAGAGGTGAATTAAACTCTTTATATTGCGCTCCACAGAAAAACGTGTTTAGTGTGTCTCTGAGATAGGAAGGCGATGAGGTGGTTGACTCAATGTGCTATAAATTCCTCTGAAGCTACATAGAGAATAGTTATTTTAGTGCATTTGATTTCCTCTCCAGTGGAGTGCAGTGTTCTTCATTCAAATCAAGCAGCAGAAAAAAGCAATATCAAAATCCCTAAGACTAGTAATGAGTGGCAATTAATTTCGGTATTGTCGTCCAAAAATCTGAAGAGTTGCTCTGTGGAGTCTGTTGCAGTCCTTAGGTTTTACGTACACACTAGATACAGGAGGATGTTTGAGAATATTGTATTGATGTGTGTCCCCAAGTGTCAATATGGGCCACTTGAAGCCACAAGTCATGCAGGGAGACAGACCACTGATCTGAATTAGATCAGTGAGCTGAGAGACACAGCCATCAATGCACTCCAGTATGCAGGACAAGGCATCACATGTAACAAACCAACAACCCATAAGCACACAATTATATTTCATAACCAAACATGTCTGTCATGTTTTCTGAATTGGAATACATTCAGGAGATGTAAGTGTTTCATATAAGGTGCAGTGATTCGTCAGCTACATGCAAATAACTAGCCAGTGATGAGCATTTGCATGTGATACCTTAATATCGATGGATAGAAGATAATTCACTGTGGAAGTCATCATCACCATGGTTACTGATACTGATGCAGGTGTTAGCTTCACAGCTTCGTTAACTCCCCCTCCAAAAGTTTCACTCCTTATGACATGGATGAAACGTCACATGACGTCTGTATTTGGAGGTGGAGAAAAGGAGGGGGGTGGCATGAGAACTAATGAAACTTAGCTTTGATGTAAGCTGTTGTACCCTAACACACTCACTGACGACCACACCAACTCCCTAGCTCCCCATGCAGCAATCTACCTCTTACCTCCTAGCTTTAAATAGCCCCATCCTTGAGAAATGTGAGTGAAGCTTTAGAAATACACCTTTATGTTTTATGGCCACCTGTGTGGCCTCCAGCGGCTAATATTTGCCTCCTGTTTGTCCCAAAACGTGCAGGAGGCCAGGGGTGCTCGACAGAGCTCATTATTCTCATCCTTTACCATTTAATAAGGGAGATTTGGCAAGAGCTTAATGATGGGGCCGATGAGTCAGCCAGGCTGCGGTTGCAGGAGCTGGAGGTAGGGGTTACACTAAGATGAGGGGGAAACAGGGAGAAACCAATGGAGAGAGATGGAGAGAAAAACAAATAGACAGAGTGGGTTGGAAGTAATGCAAAGAACATAAATATCTGCATTGACTTAAAAGCTGGCACAACCCCAATTTGTTGGTATAAATATATGACATGGCCCCTATCTCTTGAATCCTTTCATTGACATTGTTTCCTTGCAATGTAAATGTTATCATTGGAAAGCCAACAGCCTTTGGAATGGGTGACTGTACTCATTACCGAGAAACCAAGAATGTCACTACTGAAACTACTATGCGGTAAAGCCTTATTAGGAATGTTGAAGAATAAGCCAACACTTTACGGCCATGCAACTGGGAAAAAGGTCATTCAATGAAGATCATCAACATAATGATGTTGTATGGATTACTGTAAATTATGATTAATGTAAACAACGTTCATTATCTGACCATATAAGACATGCATGCATCCCATAACTCGTCCACCTGATTGATGAGGTAGTAGACTTAGGCATTCCAACTATGCCATCACAATTATAGCCTATGGCACAACCTTCCATGCCTGTGTTTGGTTAATAGCGTCAATTGTTTTTCCAAACACTAAAAGTGATGTGATTTATGTCTTTTGGTGTTTGACTTGGTGTTTTCACACTAGTGGTACTACAGCAACACTGTATGCATGTTGGTTCCAAAATGAAGGCCGGGGTCTGTACCTGACAAATAAATTACTCTGCATAAAAGTTTTTACCTTACCCATTTAATTACCATTTTTTTGTAATCCTGAACTTGACTGGTGCATTGTAGTGATGAACCACAGAAGGTAAGAATGTAGTGAAAGATGGATGCAGGGTGCTGCTTAATGTAGTAGCCCACTGAGCTGTTGGATTGAGCCAGGCCTCAGCAGGACAGAGAAGAGAGACACAGAGCATGAACCTCTCAGTCATGGAGGGAGGAACTGCGTTTCACTTCCAGACAATACCTTAAGCAAGGCTTGGACGAGGCAGACAATGTCAGAATGTCCTACAGTTTGACACTAGAGACAGACAGAGATGTGAGTCCTTGGTAAGACATACACCTACCAGTACAGTGTATGATTCCCTCCATATAGTGTCTAAAACCTTGATAGAGCCCATTCAATAAGACAATATAAAAACAAAATGAAGGGACGTCACATCATGTAAACAAACCTCACATTGATAAAATAATCACACAACATAGGAGGACAGCGGAGACACAGTGTTGGAGAGTGGTAAGGTAATTATGTGCGTGGAGCAGGCTGATGTCTTCAGGACTGCAGAGGAGCACTCAAAACAAGCAGCATCTGCTAGCTGATTTTATTGTCATCTGGAAAACCTTCCTCACTCTTTTGCCTCTCCTCTCACTCTCCTCTCTCTCCGCCGGCTGTCAAATCAAAGATGCTGAGCCTTTGAAGGAATGACGTCAAAACAGTGCATCAATCATGATCCCTCAGATTTCTTAGGTATAAAAATGATGCATTGACAGGTCTCTGGCTCCCTCTGAATGGTAACCCTCTGTGGGGATAGGGAAACAATCCTTTGAATACAGAGGAACCGAGGATAAGGTTATGAATGAAATTTAGTTTTAGTTGAAAATACAGTATATCTATTATTTGTATCTTGACGAAACTAAGTAACATTTGTAGGAAAATTATAGGAGAAGCTGATGATGATTGTAGATCTCCATCTTATCTCTGTGAGGAAAAAATACATTCATAAAGCACAGGATGATTGCAATAACCAAGACCTTTCCAAATGTAATTAAATAAACACCTCCCTGTAAACATGACCTTGTTGACATTGCTGGTAACATATGCCACTTCAGGATAGGTATCTGAGGAATCAGACTATGACTCACTATTATGATAACCTCTACCGACCCACCCTCCCGGATCCGGGATCCTCCTCATCAGAAACGCTCACTAGCATAGCCTAGCCTAGCGCCACAGGGAATATCATATAATATAATTTCATGAAATCATGTCCAATACAGCAAATGAAAGATAAACATCTTGTGAATCCAGCCAACATGTCTGATTTTTAAAATGTTTTACAGCGAAAACACAACATATATTTATGTTAGCTCACCACAATAGCGCAACACACAATGCCATTTTTTCACCGCAAAGATAGCTTTCACAAAACCCACAAATAGAGATAAAATTAATCACTAACCTTTGAACAACTTCATCAGATGACAGTCTTATAACATCATGTTATACAATACATTTATGTTTTGTTCGAAAATGTGCATATTTATAGCTACAAATCCTGGTTTTACATTGGTGCCATGATCATAAATGGCACCAAAACAGGCAGAATAATTACAGAGAACAACGTGAAATATATAAATACTCATCATAAAACATTTATGAAAAATACATGTTGTACAGCAAATGAAAGATAAACATCTTGTGAATCCAGCCAACATGTACGATTTTTTAAATGTTTTACAGCGAAAACACAACATATATTTATGTTAGCTCACCACAATTGTCACGTTCCTGACCTGTTTTCTGTTGTTTTGTATGTGTTTAGTTGGTCAGGACGTGAGCTGGGTGGGAATTCTATGTTGTGTGTCTAGTTTGTCTGTTTCTATGTCAGCCTAGTGTGGGTTCTCAATCAGAGACAGATGGTAGTCGTTGTCTCTGATTGAGACTCATATATAGGAGGCTTGTTTTGTGTTGGGATTTTGTGGGTGTTTGTTTCCTGTCTCTGTGATTGTCTGCACCAGATAGGTCTGTCTCGGTTTCTGCACATTTTGTTATTTTGTATGTTGTTTGTAGTGTTTCACCTGTTATTTTATTAAACATGTTGAACACTAGCCGCGCTGCATTTTGGTCCAATCCTTGCTACTCCTCTTCGGATGAAGAGATGGAGGAAGCCCGTTACAACAATAGCCCAAAACACAATGCCATTTTTTCACCGCAAAGATAGCTTTCACAAAACCCACAAATAGAGATAAAAATAATCACTAACCTTTGAACAACTTCATCTGATGACAGTCTTATAACATCATGTTATACAATACATTTATTTTTTGTTCGAAAATTTGCAAATTTATAGCTACAAATCCTGGTTTTACATTGTGAACATGGCGCAAAAATGCTCCAAATTGTCAGGAGAAATTTTGGAGAGTCACGTAATCTAACAGAAAAACTCATCATAAACTTTGCTGAAAAATACATGTTGGATATATAATTAAAGATACACTGATTCTTAATGCAACCTGTCACGTTCCTGACCTATTTATGTTAGTTTGTTATGTGTGTTAGTTGGTCAGGACGTGAGGTTGGGTGGGCATTCTATGTTTTCTGTTTCTGTGTTGGTTTTGGGTTGCCTGGTATGGCTCTTAATTAGAGGCAGGTGTTTGGCGTTCCTCTAATTAAGAGTCATATTTAGGTAGGCGTTGTCACAGTGTTCGTTGTGGGTGATTGTCTTCCGTGTCTGTGTAATTGTTTGCACCATACGGGACTGTTACGGTTTGTTCGGTTTGTGTAGTCTAATTGTCCTATTCGTGCGTTCTTCTTGTTTTATGTAAGTTCGTCGTATAGGTCTGTCTACACCGTTTGTTGTTTTTGTTAGTTTAGTTAAGTTCGTGTTTTCGTTAAATAAATATGTGTTCAAACTCCACTGCGCCTTGGTTCGATCAATACTCCTCCTTTTCGGGCGAAGAGGAGGAGGACCGCCGTTACAGAATCACCCACCAATCCAGAGCCAAGCAGCGGAATTTGGAGCAACGGGGAAGTATACAGGACTTATGGAGTTGGGAGCAAATATTTAACGGAGAAGGACCATGGGCTAAAGTGAATCACCGTCCATGGGAACAGCTGGAGGCAGCTCGGAGAGTGGAGGAAAAGAGAGAGAGGAACCGGAGTTATGAGGGGACGCGTCTTGCACGGAAGCCCAAAAAGCCCGTGAGTAACACCCAAAAATTTCTTGGGGGGAGGCTAAGAGGTAGTGGGCCAAGGGCAGGTAGGAGACCTGCGCCCACTTCCCAGGCTTACCGTGGAGAGCGGGAGTACGGGCAGGCGCCGTGTTACGCAGTAGAGCGCACGGTGTCTCCTGTACGAGTGCATAGCCCAGTGCGGGTTATTCCACCTCCCCGCACTGGTAGGGCTAGATTGGGTATTGAGCCAGGTGTCATGAGGCCGGCTCAACGCGTCTGGTCTCCAGTGCGTCTCCTCGGGCCGGCATACATGGCACCTGCCTTACGCATGGTTTCCCCGGTTCGCCTACATAGGCCGGTGCGGGTTATTCCACCTCCCCGCACTGGTCGGGCAACCGGGAGCATTCAACCAGGTAAGGTTGGGCAGGCTCAATGCTCAAGAGTGCCAGTACGCCTCCACGGTCCGGTATTTCCGGCGCCACCTCCCCGTCCCAGCCTAGTACCTACAGTGCCTACACTACGCACTAGGCTACCAGTGCGTCTCCTGAGCTCTGTTCCTTCTCCACACACTCTCCCTGTAGTGCGTGTATCCAGTTCGGTGCCTCCAGTTCCGGCACCACGCACTAAGCCTCCTGTGCGTATCCAGAGCCCTGTACACACTGTTTCTTCTCCCCCTACTAATCCTGATGTGCTTGTCCTCAGCCCGGTGTCACCAGTGCCGGTACCACGCACCAGGTATAGAGTGGGCTTTGAGAGTACAGTGTGCCCTGTCCCTGCTCCCCGCACTAGTATGAAGGTGCGTATCCTTAGCCCGGTGCCTCCAGTTCCGGCACCACGCACCAGGTCTACAGTGCGCCTTATCCGGCCAGAGCCATCCGTCTCACCAGCGCCATCTGAGCCATCCGTCTCCCCAGCGCCATCTGAGCCATCCGTCTCCCCAGCGCCATCTGAGCCATCCGTCTCCCCAGCGCCATCTGAGCCATCCGTCTCCCCAGCGCCATCTGAGCCATCCGTCTGCAATGAGCCTGCAAAGCCGCCCGTCTGCCATGAGCCTGCAAAGCCGCCCGTCTGCCATGAGCCTACAGAGCCGTCCGCCAGACAGGAGCCGCTAGAGCCGCCCGCCAGACAGGAGCCGCTAGAGCCGCCCGTCAGACAGGATCAGCCAGAGCCGCCAACCAGACAGGATCTGCCAGAGCCGCCAACCAGACAGGATCTGCCAGAGTCGCCAACCAGACAGGATCTGCCAGAGCCGCCAACCAGACAGGATCTGCCAGAGCCGCCAACCAGACAGGATCTGCCAGAGCCGCCAACCAGACAGGATCTGCCAGAGCCGCCAACCAGACAGGATCTGCCAGAGCCGCCAGCGAGCCATGAGCAGCCAGAGCCGTCAGCGAGCCATGAGCGTCGAGAGCCGTCAGCCAGCCATGAGCGTCGAGAGCCGTCAGCCAGCCATGAGCGTCGAGAGCCGTCAGCCAGCCATGAGCGTCGAGAGCCGTCAGCCAGCCATGAGCGTCGAGAGCCGTCAGCCAGCCATGAGCGTCGAGAGCCGTCAGCCAGCCATGAGCGTCGAGAGCCGTCAGCCAGCCATGAGCGTCGAGAGCCGTCAGCCAGCCATGAGCGTCGAGAGCCGTCAGCCAGCCATGAGCGTCGAGAGCCGTCAGCCAGCCATGAGCGTCGAGAGCCGTCAGCCTGCCATGAGTGTCCAGATTCGTCAGTCAGCCATGAGCTGCCCTTCAGCCAGAAACGGCTATATACCCAGAACTGCCCCTCAGTCCAGAGCTGTCTCTCTGTCCGGAGCTGCCTTTCAGTCCGGAGTTGCCCCTCTATTATGATCTCCCTCTCTATCTTGATCTACCTCGTTATTCTTATCTATCCCTCTGTCTTGATTTATCCCTCTGTCCCGGTGCTGTCCCTGTCATGGATGTTACAAAGAGGATTTTGTGGGGGTAAGATATGGGTGGACATTTTTAGGGGTAGATGGAGGTTAGGATTGACTATGGTGGGGTGGGGACCTCGCCCGGAGCCTGAGCCACCACCGTGGTCAGATGCCCACCCAGACCCTCCCCTAGACTTTGTGCTGGTGCGCCCGGAGTTCGCACCTTATGGGGGGGGTTATGTCACGTTCCTGACCTATTTATGTTAGTTTGTTATGTGTGTTAGTTGGTCAGGACGTGAGGTTGGGTGGGCATTCTATGTTTTCTGTTTCTGTGTTGGTTTTGGGTTGCCTGGTATGGCTCTTAATTAGAGGCAGGTGTTTGGCGTTCCTCTAATTAAGAGTCATATTTAGGTAGGCGTTGTCACAGTGTTCGTTGTGGGTGATTGTCTTCCGTGTCTGTGTAATTGTTTGCACCATACGGGACTGTTACGGTTTGTTCGGTTTGTGTAGTCTAATTGTCCTATTCGTGCGTTCTTCTTGTTATATGTAAGTTCGTCGTATAGGTCTGTCTACACCGTTTGTTGTTTTTGTTAGTTTAGTTAAGTTCGTGTTTTCGTTAAATAAATATGTGTTCAAACTCCACTGCGCCTTGGTTCGATCAATACTCCTCCTTTTCGGGCGAAGAGGAGGAGGACCGCCGTTACACAACCGCTGTGTTAGATTTAAAAAAATAACTTTAAAAAAAAGCACAGCATACAATAATATGAGACAGCGCTCAGCCATTCTCCGTCATGTTGGAGTAAACATATTCAACAAAAATACAAAATAACATCATAAATATTCTCTTACTTTTGAACTTTCATCAGAATGCAGTGCTAGGAGTCCTAGTTCCACAATAAATCGTTGTTTTGTTTTAGAATGTTAATTTCTTCTGTCGAATTAGCAACTTTGGCTAGCATAATGGCGCTCACGTGTCCATGAAAGTTTGGCGCATGGAACGAAAAATTCCAAAAGTCATAATAAAAGTCGAATAAACTGGTGAAACTCAGTTGAAAATCCAACTTTATGATGTTTTTCTCATATGTATCCAATAACGTCCCAGACGGAGCATTTCTTCGTGTCTACCTAACGCATTGCAGAAAATGATATGGTGCTCCCAGGTGCGCAGCAAAATACTGCCAAAATGGCTGACCTGTCACTCCAAAAGCTCTCATTCGGTCCCACATCAGGCTAGACACCTCATTCAATGTTGTACTGCCTGTTGACATCTAGTGGAAGGCGTATGAAGTGCATACATATCCATAAATACAAGGCAATTGAATAGGAGCAGCCCTTCACAGAGACCCATTTCAGAATTTTCACTTCCTGTTTGGAAGTTTGCCTGCCAAATGAGTTCTGTTTTACTCACAGATATAATTCAAACAGTTTTAGAAACTTCAGGGTGTTTTCTATCCAATAGTAATAATAATATGCATATCATATGATCTAGAACAGAGTACGAGGCCGTTTAATTTGGGCACTATTTATTCCCAAAGTGGAAATGGCACCCCCTATTAAGAAGAAGATAATCTCTCCTAGACTTCCTGGTTTGTGTTCAGTGGTTGCCATGCCATAGGCTGACACGCTCTCCTGACCTCACAGTGACCCTCTGTGAATAGGACAGTGGCACCTGTCCTATTCGCTCCACTAGTGGGATTCCTGTTTGGTGTGAGGCGTGGAACAGAGACATTTAATTGTACCTTATTTCTATTGACAACCTGAGCCAGTGGCTTAATGAGTTTCAGGTTCAGAGGCAAAGCTATTCAATAGAGTGATTAATCATGCAACTGGAATTGATCCAAGACGTACCCCCTACCATGGCAGGGAAAGGCTGATGAAAGACCTGGCAGAATGAATGAGGGTTCAGGCAGGCCAACTTTTAAACAAACAGAGCTGGACATTTGAAAGGGAACAGAGCTGGTTAAATGGTGTGTGAACACAAACACCACTCCTTCTAAAATGTGTGTTCAAAGTGTTTGTGACTGTAGTTGCTTCAAGCCATTAATGATATAGTGCCGAAAAATGTCCTAATGAGATGATAGTGATCATTCAGCAATCCAAAGTACTGGATATTACTGGATCAATATTGGAAACTATTGTTTAGTCAAAATTCATTGATTCAGTGTCAGGTACAATTTGGCATTGTCCCTTTCTTGGATTCATGGCATGAGCTCATATTTTGCTCTGAGGTCGGCCAGTCTAGGTGGAATTCAGTTTGGTTAAATTATAAGAAGCAAATTGTGTTCAAATTCCCTCAAGTTGCTTTACTTCGTCTCACCTGGGAAAGCTCAAATAAGTTATTTGGTGAGACTTTTTTTATTGTATGTTGATTTGACTAAATGAGCTGCAGGTAGATTTTGAACAGTTTTTGCAGTGCAACAGTTGGGTCCGAATGACCAAAGGATTGCTCATTCAGAACTGGAGCTGTCAGGAGAATAGAGTGACTACTGTAGCTACATGTTCTTTACTTCCAGGTGCTGCTCCAGCAGTGAAATGTTTCTGAATATTATTATTGTTTGATTTTTTTTCTTCAGAAATGTCTTCTTGAACATGTGAACTTTCATCTGCCTTCATTACAAACTCGTATTGGATCTGTATATATTAATTAAAAGGTTTAATTATGAGCCTAGTTTAGCCAAGGAGAAAGCACTAAGCTATATAGGGAGAGACAGGATCCTTTCTGGCTAGCCATGATTGGCTAAGATAATGAAGGGGTTGGCGATGCCAAGAGATGAGTCCTGATTGGTCTGTCACGTGACAGGCTTCTGTCTATAACAGAATGGGGGCTTCAGTAATCTTTGTTACTGCAGATGTTTGGAAAGATACAGCTATCGATAACTGCAAAAGTGTTGCTACAGCTCTAAAAAACCATTGCTGCCCTGCATTTAGCTGGGGCTACAGACAAAGCTCAGTGGGAGAAAGTTTAAGTAGAGAGACTACTTTCTGGAGGACAATGCCATGCTGGTTCACATGCGTTTACATGTGAATTCTTGAAGAGATGGGTGGGGTTAAAGCTTAAGAGGGTGTGAACGATGCTGAATTGGGGGCGTAAACAAAGAGGGGCTCTCTAGCAAGTGTGAAAATCTCAGCAAGGGCATTTTCCTCTACTTGTCTCCTAGTGCAGTGTTGGAAAAAGTACTCAAATGTTATACTTGAGTAAAAGTAAAGACCTTAATCGAAAGCGACTCAAGTAAAAGTGAAAGTCATCCAGTAAAATACTATTTGAGTAAAAAATCTAAAATTATTTGGTTTTAAATATACTTAAGTATCAAAAGTAAATGGAATATTAAAAGTATTAACAATTTCAACTGACTTATATTATGCAAACCATTGGCACACTCCAACAATCAGATATTAATTTACAAACAAAGCATTTGTGTTTAGTGATGCCATCAGATTAGAGACAGTAGGGACGACCAGGGATGTTCTCTTGATAAGTAAGTGAATTGGACCATTTTCCTGTCAAAATGTAACGAGTACTTTTGGCTGCCAGGGAAAAATGGATGAAGTAAATGTAAAAGTTGTCAAAAATATAAATAGTAAAGTACAGATACCCCAAAAAATGACTTAAGTAGTACTTTAAAGTATTTTTACTTAAAAGTACTTTACACCACTGCGTGGGATAATAGGTGTATCAGCAGAATAACTTTCCCATGTTTCCTCCAACTACAGTGTATGATGTATCATTTTGAAGCTCAGAGTCTATACTTTTAATAAATGCAAAAAAGATATATACTGTAGAATTTTTTTTTTAAATAACATTTCATTTAAGCTCACATAGAGAAATCTGATTAAAAAAATTCTGAACAGCCCAGTATTTACTTAAGCTCAGGATGTGAGGTGTCATCACAACATGGATTCACTGAGCCAATGAAAGCTTAAGTGAGCTGCCCTTGAGAGGAGGAGGATGACGCAGATAGTAAGTCTTGCTGAATGAGAGAAGGAGATAGGCACACAGAGAGATATGGTAAGAGGTGAGAAGAGAGATTCAAACATAAGAAAAAAAACAGTGACAGAGAACAATAGTGAAGAGGGAGATCATCTGATGTATGGTCATTCTAAGTATCATTCTATAAATATACCTTTTACATATGATATTGGGATATTGTATAAGCTTTGAAGACACTAGGGCAAAAACGATTTGTCTGTTATTCACAAAAACAAAAAAGTATTCCTGGTGTGTCATACCATGAGAAAGACACGTTTCATTCCTTCTTGGCTCTGCACTAAATATCGCCACCTGCTAGTTTATAACCAGAGCTTGTTTTATAATAATTTGAATTTTAAAAGCCTGTTATATTAAATTAATTGCTCTTTAACATAACACGTGGAAAATTCAATAAATCCAATTTTTAATATGAATAAAAGACTTGCTACAGTGCCAAAAATGTGCATTTTGACATGTCCCTCTGACTTCTATGAACATTTTAACCCACTTATTTTAGCCCAAATATTTTCCCAAGTTTTCACTATCATTATAAAGGCCTAGTTATTCTTTGTTGCTTTGACAAAGTCATTTCTGAAGATTATTATTTCTGTCAAGTGATTTAGTGATTCATTTACATTTATCTCTCATTTTAAGGTCAACCCTGTTACGTGAACTGTCAACCCTGTTATGTGAAACTCTCGTTTTAATATGGTGAAACTATTCCTTTTTTAATAAAATGTTTTTCAAAAGAAACATTGAACATCCAATCGTCAAATCATAGTGTAAAAGTAGGTGAGCTGGTTCTGCTCTTCTTGGCCATTTTCTGGTGTTTTGTGGCAGAAAACTGAGCAGGTTGAGCATAACATGCTCAGTGGTCTGAGCATAACATCTCAACCCATAGATAGATAGGCTAGAAATGTTTTAACAATTTCAATATTTTTGTGACGCTTGCATTAAATTGCCCCTCGCTGTTGCACACAACAAGCTTCCATTTCCCCCTCACAAGGAGATTTATGACTGATGAAAACTTCAACCATGTTACGTCAACCCTGTTACCTTAATTGACACTTACTATAGTCATTTTTCTTAATTCAACCTCATATAAGGTTGAACATGTGCACTTTATGACAGAATGTGACATTTAGGTGAAATGAATCGTTTTAAAAAATCAAATTACACTACCCAAAAGGCATTCTATTGGTGGAATGACCCTCCTGCTGTCTGAGTGACATAACAAATGGCCCCATGACTCTAAATAACCCTCCTGCCATCTGAGTGACTCATAACGAATGGGCCCATGACTCAATTATGTGTGTGCGTGCATTCGAACGCGCTAAAAAGGAACGCTTGTGGGTAACGTTTGTGTGTGAAGATTTATCAGTAAGTTCAGATATATTCTGACTTTCATCAGGTATATATTGTATGCTTATAATGGTACTGGTAAAGTGGCTCCCGAGTGGCGCAGTGGTCTAATGCACTGCATCTCAGTGCAAGAGGCCAGGCTGTATCACATCTGGCCGTGATTGGGAGTCCCATCAGGCGGCGCACAATTGGCCAAGTGTCGTCCGGGTTTGGACGAGGTAGGTCGTCATTGTAAATAAGAATTTGTTCTTAACTGACTTGCCTAGTTAAATAAAGGTTAAATAAAAAATGGGCAGGGGCACGTCTTGTCTCATTGCACTACTGTTGTTTCAGTTGGCAGTCTGACGCTTTGGCTTGATATTGACTGCTAAATATTTACATTTAAGTATGATGCTAGGTAATCAATCTGTATGCTTGGTTCAAGTTAGAAAACTCTATGATACATTGAAACTTTCTGTGAGTATGTCCAACACTTGAGTTTAACACACAGACATCCAGTTTACCGCAGGTTGGTGCCTACTAAATTAATCTGAATCAAAATGAAAATTCTTATATATATTTCACTTCTACAACATCCGGCAGGATTTAAACTTACACACTTTTGAGTGATTTGTGTGTAACTAACTAACTAACTGCCAGCCAGCCAGCCAGCCAGCCAGCCAGCCAGCCAGCGATGTTAGGCCTAAAGGGAAAATGGCAAATATTAAAATGACATGGAATAATACAGAATTTCTGCACACGTTGGCACAGAGCCTCCCCAGTTCCCAGGTGAAGGTGGGTGAGGGAAAGGGATTGTGTGTTTATGTGCGTGTGTAGTGGGTGTGCGTGTAGGGTGTGTGCGTGCATGTTTGTGTGTATGAGTGATTTAGGAAGGCACAGCTCCTCAGCTGGGAGATATTCTTAATTACTACATGGGGGGGTTCTCAGCCACAGAAAGGACAGAGCAGAGAAGCTCCTCCTATGCCAACAGCTGCTGATGCTGCCTTCCTTACAACAGGGTACATTTAGTGAGTTGGGAGAGAGAACGCTCTGTGTTTGGTAAAGATCTCTGTCTTTGTGTTTTTAAGAATATGTGTGTAAGGCCTTAAATAATATAGGTCTCCGATAGATTCAGATTTGATTTAATCAAAAGCCACAATGTGTATTCTTATTGCAGATAATTTCCCAGAAAAGATATATTTATCTCAATTAGTCCCTCAGAATTTCTGTGCTTCAGGGCAAACTAATAACACCAGCCATTACACCGAAACAAAAACAACAACTCCCAGAGGTCTATGGGAAAGCCTTGCTTAGCTGCATTGGCAGGGATGTGCGTAAGAGAGGTCCAGTGACGTGATCTGGCCCTCTGATGTGTTCTGGCGGAGCACATTGACTGAGAAATTATTCATTAGTTGGAGACAAGAAGGGTAGGCTGGATATATAGGCTGGGCTTGAGGCTACGATGAGCAAGGAGTTCTCCTCTTACTGACTAAACTGGCAGAGAGGGGAATATATGTTTATTACAAAACATCTGATGCTGTAAGGGCTGTCTTTCTCCTCATCCTCGGACGAGGAGAGGAGAGAAGGATCAGTGGACCAATACGCAGCATTCGGGAAATAAGCCATCTTTTATTTGAACACGACGGCACACGAAACAAAACACTTTCAAAATACAAAACAAGAAAACGACGTAGACGAAAAACTGAACATGAACTTACTTTACTAAAACGTAAAACTCACGGACAGGAACAGACTACATCAAAACGAAACGAACATCCAAACAGTCCCGAATGGTGCAAACATAACACAGAGACGGAAGACAATCACCCACAAACAAACAGTGAGAACACCCTACAAAAACAACATAAAACAGGTCAGGACCGTTACAGAACCCCCCCCCCCCTCAAGGTGCGAACGCCGGGCGCACCAGCACAAAGTCCAGGGGAGGGTCTGGGTGGGCAGTTGACCACGGTGGTGGCTCAGGCTCTGGACGCTGTCCCCACACCACCATAGTCACTCCCCGCTTCGGTCTTCCCCTCCCAATGACCACCCTCAAACTAACATCCCCTAAATGAACGGCCAGCACCGGGAGAAAGGGCAGCACCGGGACAAGGGGCAGCACCGGGACAAGGGGCAGCACCGGGACAAGGGGCAGCACCGGGACAAGGGGCAGCACCGGGACAAGGGGCAGCACCGGGACAAGGGGCAGCACCGGGACAAGGGGCAGCACCGGGATAAGGGGCAGCACCGGGACAAGGGGCAGGTCCCGGCTGATATACTCAGGCAGATCCTGACTGAACGGCTCTCGACGCTCATGGCTGGCTGACGGCTCTCGACGCTCATGGCTGGCTGACGGCTCTCGACGCTCATGGCAGGCTGACGGCTCTCGACGCTCATGGCAGGCTGACGGCTCTCGACGCTCATGGCAGACTGACGGCTCTCGACGCTCATGGCAGGCTGACGGCTCTCGACGCTCATGGCAGGCTGACGGCTCTCGACGCTCATGGCAGGCTGACGGCTCTCGACGCTCATGGCAGGCTGACGGCTCTCGAAGCTCATGGCAGGCTGACGGCTCTCGACGCTCATGGCAGGCTGACGGCTCTCGACGCTCATGGCAGGCTGACGGCTCTCGACGCTCATGGCTCTGACGGCTCTGGCTGCTCATGGCTCGCTGGCGGCTCTGGCAGATCCTGTCTGGTTGGCGGCTCTGGCAGATCCTGTCTGGTTGGCGGCTCTGGCAGATCCTGTCTGGTTGGTGGCTCTGGCAGATCCTGTCTGGTTGGCGGCTCTGGCAGATCCTGTCTGGTTGGCGGCTCTGGCAGATCCTGTCTGGTTGGCGGCTCTAGCGGCTCCTGTCTGGTTGGCGGCTCTAGCGGCTCCTGTCTGGCGTGCGGCTCTAGCGGCTCCTGTCTGGCAGACGGCTCTGTAGGCTCATGGCAGACGGGCGGCTTAGCAGGCTCATGGCAGACGGGCGGCTTTGCAGGCTCATTGCAGACGGATGGCTCAGACGGCGCTGGGGAGACGGATGGCTCAGATGGCGCTGGGGAGACGGATGGCTCAGATGGCGCTGGGGAGACGGATGGCTCAGATGGCGCTGGTGAGACGGATGGCTCTGGCCGGATACGGCGCACTGTACACCTGGTGCGTGGTGCCGGAACTGGAGGCACCGGGCTAAGGATAAGCACCTTCCTACTAGTGCGGGGAGCAGGGACAGGGCACACTGTACTCTCAAAGCCCACTCTATACCTGATGCGAGGTACCGGCACTGGTGACACCGGGCTGAGGACAAGCACATCAGGATTAGTAGGGGGAGAAGATACAGTGTGTACAGGGCTCTGGAGACGCACAGGAGGCTTAGTGCGTGGTGCCGGAACTGGAGGCACCGAACTGGATACACGCACTACAGAGAGAGTGCGTGGAGGAGGAACAGGGCTCAGGAGACGCACTGGTAGCCTAGTGCGTAGTGTAGGCACTGTAGGTACTAGGCTGGGGCGGGGAGGTGGCGCCGGAAATACCGGACCTTGGAGGCGTACTGGCACTCTTGAGCATTGAGCCTGCCCAACCTTACCTGGTTGAATGCTCCCGGTCGCCCGACCAGTGCGGGGAGGTGGAATAACCCGCACCGGCCTATGTAGGCGAACCGGGGAAACCATGCGTAAGGCAGGTGCCACGTATGCCGGCCCGAGGAGACGCACTGGAGACCAGACGCGTTGAGCCGGCCTCATGACACCTGGCTCAATACCCAATCTAGCCCTGCCAGTGCGGGGAGGTGGAATAACCCGCACTGGGCTATGCACTCGTACAGGAGACACCGTGCGCTCTACTGCGTAACACGGCACCTGCCCGTACTCCCGCTCTCCACGGTAAGCCTGGGAAGTGGGCGCAGGTCTCCTACCTGCCCTTGGCCCACTACCTCTTAGGCTCCCCCCCAAGAAATTTTTGGGTGTTACTCACGGGCTTTTTGGGCTTCAGTGCCAGACGTGTTCCCTCATAACTCTGGTTCCTCTCTCCGGTAGCCTCTGCTCTCCTCAGTGCCTCCAGCTGTTCCCATGGGAGGCGATCCCTACCAGCCAGGATCTCCTCCCATGTGTAGCAACCTTTCCCGTCCAATATATCGTCCCAAGTCCAGGAGTCCTTGTTGCTCTGTTGAGCTTTCCCTTGCCGCTTGGTCCTAGCGTGGTGGGTGATTCTGTAAGGGCTGTTGTCCTCCTCGTCCTCAGATGAGGAGAGGAGAGAAGGATCAGTGGACCAATACGCAGCATTCGGGAAATAAGCCATCTTTTATTTGAACACGACGGCACACGAAACAAAACACTTTCAAAATACAAAACAAGAAAACGACGTAGACGAAAAACTGAACATGAACTTACTTAACTAAAACGTAAAACTCACGGACAGGAACAGACTACATCAAAACGAAACGAACATCCAAACAGTCCCGAATGGTGCAAACATAACACAGAGACGGAAGACAATCACCCACAAACAAACAGTGAGAACACCCTACCTAAATATGACTCTTAATTAGAGGAAAACGCACACCACCTGCCTCTAATTAAGAGCCATACCAGGCAACCCAAAACCAACATAGAAACAGAAAACATAGACTGCCCACCCAAAACACATGCCCTGACCATAATACACATACAAAAACAACATAAAACAGGTCAGGACCGTTACAGATGCTTATATGTGAATCTGTGTGTATGCCTAGCCTATGTGTCTGTACATGTGTGTGCATTCATATCTTCAATCATATTAATACAAAACAATATTAACACAAAAGAAATTGGACAAGTATGAACATATGTGAAGATGATAGGAATGTACTGGTCTGCCTGATGAACAGTCATTAAGCAGCAGTCGTCCGGTTGGTCTCACAATGGCCAGCCTTGTTGCTTACACCCAGCGGCTGATCAGGGAGGCTGCTCTGTTTACGCAGAGAGCTGTAGGGCAGCCAAAGGCTTCCGCTGCCTTGGGAGAAACTTCTGCAGGTTGCAAACCATGGAAGCTGGACATAAACAAAGAATTATGGATAACACCCTGTAGCTTCAAACCAAAACTGTCAGCACTACTAAGATAAATGTTTTATTTCTTCTCTTTTCTTTGCACTGGTAACGTTCTGGTCATGATGGTGAATGTAAATGGAGGACCAAATCCCTCAGCTACCATTATATTTTCTTCTCGGCTGTCGACTTATGAGGTTAACCTATTCTCTCACGCTCTTCCCCCTGAGCTGTCTGCCATTACATGAGTCACTAACATGACTGTGCTGCACACAACAACAAACGCTATGGCAGTGGGATGAAACACCCCTTTTGACAAAAGTAGCCTATGAATATAGCATTCTTTTGATTCATACCCAAAATCCCTTTCAGTGTCAAAGTAATTCAACACAATGATCAATCTTTTCCAAAAAGTGCAGAAATTGTTGAAGAAATATGGATGAGCTGAGGTGTTGCCTATGAAAATAGGCTTCTAGGTGTGTTGAAACTCAGGGGAGAAGTCCACCCAAAACGACTCTCTAAAACAGCCAGGATGCTCTTTCACATTTTTATTGTATTTTTATTTATTTCACCTTAATTTAACCAGGTAAGCTAGCTGAGAACAAGTTCTCATTTACAACTGCGGCCTGGCCAAGATAAAGCAAAGCAGTGCGACACAAACAACAACAACAGTCATTGGCAGCGGAGAATTGGAAGGAAAGGCAGCCAAAGGAGGTGTTGGCTTTGGGGATGACCAGTGAGATATACCTGCTGGAGTGTGTGCTACGGGTGGGTGTCTTATCGTGACCAGTGAGCTGAGATAAGGTGGAGCTTAACCCAACATAGACTTATAGATGACCTTGAGCCAGTGGGTCTGACGACGAATATGTAGCAAGGGCCAGCCGACTTGAGCATACAGGTCGCAGTGGTGGGTGGTAACACATAAACATGCACTATCAAGTGTACACCCTGATAATATTCTTGGTAACAACAATACAGCTTTAAAATAATTAGAATACAAGTGTTCTGCAGTATGCATAGGGAGGTGTTCTGCATATTGGGATTGCAAGATAATGAGCCAGGAAATACAACAATTTCACTTGGGTGCTGTATAGTGACACATTTCGGGGAGTGTCCATGAAATAGGTGTTTCTTTTGCGTGGTGACTCACATCTTGTTGACATGGAGACCAAAATAGCAGCTGAATGGAAGAGGACATCTTGAAACTCGGCACCATTGAGGAACAGAGAGAGGCAGAAGGAAAGAGCTGAGAAAGCTTGAAGAACCATGAGCCTTGTGTTGCATAAGGCAATGAGTCACATTCACCGTTTGGATCTTGGGAACCGATAGGAAATCGTTCCGTTGTCTCTTAGTGGGGAGTGTTTATTTTATCTGAATGAAAAAGTAATACTGGTGGTGATTTGAGAGGGATGCAAGAGATGCCTTATTGGGTAAATGTGTGAGAGCGAGAGAGAGTGGGGTAGGGGTGTTGAGAGATACAAAATAAAGGTACACCATATACAGGTAGTTCTCAGGATCATACAGTACTGTAGTCTACATTTGGAGAGAGTTGGGCAAACAATGCATGAATGTTCTGTAAGCTGTCAGGAGAGCAGTGAGGGTCTAATGATGTACTTGATCCAACAGCATTCATAAGCTGTGATCATCATTAATAACAGAGGGAAAGCTTTTGAGTAGTGAGTGTAACTGGCACTGACAGTATGTCTTTGTATGAGTACGTAAGTGTTGGACAGCCCACTGGTTTCCATCAATCCTAGCAGTGGTAATATTCCTATAGCCAACTCAATTAGATTACAATGGTACTCTGATTCCACTCCCCACTCAAGGGTCTGGCTTCTTTTCTCTAGAGGCATTTGGTCAGGAGAAGTATTTCTATACAGCAGTCCTCAGATATATCTTTGAAATCTCACATAATGTACATGTGTTAGAGAGAACATGTTTGTTTGATTTTATTAGAACCACCACTTTCTCCAAATGGCATCACAATACAGTCTGATAGGCCATTGTGAGTCATTCCAAAACTCAATAGTCCCATAGAATGCTTTATGCAGCTCCAGGAGATGACGTCAATCTGCAGGCACTGTTATTTCATTTCTGCAGGGTCTGTGACCATGAAAATAACATTACAAAGCAGCTGACTCACCTGATTTGTGGCCGTAAGAAGATTCACACCTCTTAGTGATGAATTGCAGTGTGAAGATGAAACCATTTATTTTTCTTCGTTGGGCCTAAAAAAAAAGCTGCTATTCCACCTCCAAAGCTTCTCATAGAAATACACCTTTTTACCGCTGACAAAATGTACGTTTGGACATGTACGTATGACAACACAGAAAAATGGAAAAAGAATCTGTTCAAACATTTTTGTGCCAGAGATTTTCTTTTTAGGCCAAGAATTTCCCGTCTTCCATCAAGAGGGTAGGCATTTCAGTGAACTAGCATCCACTGCACTGATTCCACCCCCCTGCTCATTGCCATGTTAAAATTACACCAATGTTTCAGTTCATTGTCTACGGCCAGTGCACTTTGTGGGTACACAAAGGGGGAGCAGCATGGTTTTCTGGTGCTTCATCATTTCCAATGCTGTTTCACAATGAACTGACAGGATTAGCCAAACCTACCCATCAACATTTCTACCAGATTGAGAGGTTGGAAATGAATCTGACAGCGTGCTTTCAAAAAAGACCCTGGAGCTAAAGGACACATGGGCTTTGATATGTGTTTCTGCATCTCCTTGGTTTGCCTGTTTCAATTATTATTCAATGAGTTATGGTTCAGACTATTGGGGGTAAATTTGAACACATGAACTCAGACACATTCTATGTGGTTGCTGGGACTCACATTTGCATTTAGCATGAATCTGGTATGTTTTTCACACTCTTTTGCCATTTCATCTGAGTAGATCTGTGACCGATTTGTGAATCTCTTTTTTGAGCTGAAGCTGCAGTTAAACAGTAACTCACAAGTTTATGGTCAATTGCATCTCAGTTGTCAATTCAGGAAGTGGTTGTCATTTTCATTTTCATGACATAAAATGTTCATTTTTTTCAGAGGACTAATTATTTGAATTGTAGAAAGGCATGGCTGAATGGTACATGAATGGACAATTTCCACCAATGACCAATGTTTACCAAAAAGGCTCAGACTTGCTCAGTGAACCTGCTCTGACTTGGGGCCAAGACCAGGCCACTAGCACTTTTCAGCTAACATTTACATAACAATGGCTAACTGGGAACATGGATTAACACCTTCCACGGTTAACACCTTCTCACAAAGCAACTGTCTTGATGATGCAGAAGTTGTTGATTCTGCTCTTCACAAGTCCTCAGTGTCAGCCCTAGCTATGGAAACACATTTCCCACAGAATAACACTAGAACTAACATTAACATAATCACTGGTGACACACTGGTGCTGTATAATGGAAACCCCCTAGAATTGTGATGTAATATGAATATTTTGCTAGTATGAGTATGAGTCAGACATATTTTCATTACTGCCCTCTGCTACCACAAGCTGAAAATGTTCTATGTCAAATAAACTTTGCTAAATCAAACACAAATATATAGTTATCTGTTGTTCCATTGTATTGTTTACTGAACTGCCTGTTTCCCACAAAAAGGTTAGACAAATAGACAGCTCATTTGACATTTCTATCTTGGTGCAAGCCCTCTATCCAGGAGTTCACATTAATAGAGTACTGTATGTCATGAATTTATGATTTGGGACAAATTCCTGTGTATTTTTGCAATTCCATAAATGTTTTATAGAGAATAGTTCCCACAACATTATGTTATAACTGCAAACCAGTTAATAACTCCACCAAACATTCTTACTGCGGATGACAATCTGCACCATACATCCCATTACAACACAGACAGTTGAAGAGACAGACCAGGCTTATAGCTGAGGTCATCAACTCATGTTAAACAACAGCGTTTATTGTGTTAATGGTGTAAATGTCTGATGATATAAATCACTTGAGGCGAGCAACACACCAGCCAGTCATACCCAGTCATACCAGGCTCAGAGAATGAATGACAGGACCACACTAGTTGACCATCATATGCATGTAAAATGGACCGTCAAGTCTCTTTGAACTCTATGGCGACAATGACAGATATTTGCTTTGTAAAAGTTGCGGTTTGACTACCATCGCTATCCAAACCACAAGCCCCATTCCATTTCCATCTCAGGCCAATCAAATTCATCCTCTGTTTTGTTCCCTGACAACAGGTTCTCAGTCAATACAGCTCTCTGAGGGGCCAGTGGATGATGTAATTGGTTCAGCAGACACACATCGTGATGTAATTGGTCCAGCAGACACACATCATGCAAGCAACAACGCATTGGCAACGACCATAGCCTCAATGCCTCCATTGACTGGTTACAAAAACGGACAATGCCCCAAGGTTATTTACGTAATGATGCCTGAGGCAAATATCTGTGCTTTCTGAAAGAAATTCATTTCCTCATAAGTGAATAATAGTTCTGAATTTATTAGCAAATTTGTGTCTGTTTTGTTCTCTCATCCTGTTTTTCTGTGATGTCCTTCTTATGCCAGCTGTATTCTACAGACAACCACTGCTTTATGATGGCCTGACAGTGATCATTGACCATCCACAGGCCTTTCATCAGGTGATCCTCATGGACACATCTCTGAGGACAGACTGACAGCGTCATCTGGTGTTAATGCCTTCCTTTGCTCCCTGCTGCCAATATCTTAGGTCTTACACTCCATAGGCCCCTAAGGGGACTGGCTTCCTATTGAAAACTATGGCTGAAGGAAGAAAAGAGAAAATGGTTGTCGGTGACACATTTTCTGCCACACAAAGAATCCTATTGGAGTTGACTGTGAGGACTGGACGTCTGTAGAGCAGAGTGGAGATAACATGACTGGGGCACGGCTCATTAGTGTAAACTGGATCATCACAGTGAGGATAAATGAACATTTTGGCCTGTCCACCTCCAATATGGAGAGCAAGTGGAGCATTTGGAATGAGACCAATTGAACAGCTTAAGATGTTACCCAGCATACACAGATGCAATAATCAACTACCTTCCTCAAAATAACATATTTATTTCACTCAGTTAAATTAATAATTTGACACGAAATACATTTGAGTGTTGTGCAATAACAATGTATTTCTGCAGTGCAGTTATGATTCCCGGCCTGTCTTTTCTTCTCCTGTAGGCCTACATGGGAGACTAAGAAAAACTCTTAGGAGCACTTTTAAATACTCACCACTAAGTGGTACTATTTCTCTACAGAAGAGCTGAGCCCTCTGTTTCCCTCACATCGGGACAATATGTGGTGATATGAGAAAACAAGATACTAAATGTGCAAAAGATATCATGACATCTTATGTCACTGAATAGCATATATCAAGGCAGTGTCATTTTCCATATATTGGAAATAGTTATGATAGGTGTATGACATACAGTACCCATCAAAAGTTGACACACCTACTCATTCAAGGGTTTGTCTTTATTTTTATACACCATAGAATAGATTCAAAACTATGAAATTGTTACACCCTGACCTGTTTCACCTGTCTTTGTGCTTGTCTCCACCCCCATCCAGGTGTCGCCCATCTTCCCCATCTAGTTCCTGTTTTCTAGTTTTCCCAGTTTTGACCATTCTGCCTGCCCTGACCCTGCCTGCCGTTCTGTACCTTGTCACACCACCCTGGAGTATTGATCTCTGCCTGCCCTGACCCGAGACTGCCTGCTGTTCTGTACCTTATGGACTCTGATCTGGATTACTGACCTCTGTCGTTTTGCCTGCCCCCCTGTTCTAGTAATAGACTTTTGTTACTTCGACACTGTCTGCATCTGGGTCTTCTCCTGAAACGTGATAGCATGTGTGGTTCATACCGTGAAGCATGGTAGGCCATGCTTTGCTGGTGACACTGTCAGTGATTTATTTAGAATTCAAGGCCCACTTAACCAGCATGGCTACCACAGCATTCTGGAGTGATACGCATTCACATCTGGTTTGCGCGTAGTGGGACTATCATTTGTTTTTCTACAAGACAATGACCCAACACACCTTCAGGCTGTGTAAGGGCTATTTGACCAAGAAGGAGAGTGATGGAGTGATGCATCAGATGACCTGGTCTCCACAGTCACCCGACCTCAACCCAATTTAAATGGTTTGGGATGAGTTGAACCACAGAGTGAAAGAAAAGCAGCTAACAAGTAATCAGCATGTGGGAACTTCTTCAAGACTGTTGGAAAAGCATTCCTCATGAAGCTGGTTGAGAGAATGCCAAGAGTGTGCAAAGCTGTCATCAAGGCAAAGGGTTGAAGAATCTCAAATATAAAATATGTTTTGATTTGTTTAACACTTTTTTGGTTACTACATGATTTCACACGTGTTATTCCATAGTTTTGATTTTTCCACTATTATTCTAAAATGTAGAAAATAGTAAAGTAAAGAAAAACCCTTGAATGAGTAGGTGTTTCCAAATTTTTGACTGGTACTGTATGTTGACAAAACAGTCAATGTCGCCTGCTCATTTAGGCAAAATTAGGCTACAGTAAAAAGTGTTAGTACATCTGTCAAGACTTCATAACTATGTCATAACCATGAGAAGTGTCTCTATGACAGTTTTTACAGTAAAGACATCACTTGAAGGGAGTATAATGCATTCATAACACCTTTATGAAACCAGTCATGACACCTTAATGAATGTTGTAGTATTATACATATCAACCTTCATAAATAAAACTTCTCAGTTTAACCTATAGCCTACACCAGAAGCCCAACCCTAGCTTCATGTCCAAATCCTGTTTCAACCCTAACCCTAGCGTCATGTCCAAATCCTGTTTCAACCCTACCCCTAGCGTCATGTCCAAATCCTGTTTCAACCCTAACCCTAGCGTCATGTCCAAATCCAGTTTCAACCCTAACGCCATGTCCACATCCCAGTTCAACCCTCACCCCCAACCACAACCCTATGTGTAAGATGGCTGCGTGTAACACGGTGGCGCACGGTGGCGCTGGTGTCCTGCTATTTTTTACTATTATTACTTTGTTTGCTCAGAATGTTTGTGCAATAGTTTCCTACGACCGACAAACACCCTCTGAACATTTATCAGTTATGAAGGTAAGACCCAGATGCAGACAACGTCTAATTAACAATGGTTTAATAATCCAACAGGGGCAAGCAATAGACAGGTCAAGGCAGGCAGGGGTCAGTAAACCAGACATTAGATCGGAAGCTACAAACGTACAGTATCTTTTAGAAGACAACGCGGTTAACGAAGAGGAAGGAAAGGGAGACTCCAAGCTAGACTGAAAAGACAGGCAACGCAGCCTCCTCTTCCTAGTATTGTGATGGCCAATGTCCAATCACTGGATAATCTTTTTTTTAAACAATTTATATATATATTTAATTATTTTAAAACATGCAGTGAAGCGGCTCTACATTTACATAAATGGATTTTGTGATCTCAGAGCAAGGCTTCAATCGCAGAGGGACATCAGGGAATGCGGTCTTTGTTTTCACAGAAACATGGTTGACGAACAATACACTGAACTCTGCTATTCAACCAGACAGGTTCTTCATTTTCCGTATGGATTGAACGGTGGCTGCTGGTAAGAGTAGGGGGAGGTATATGCTTTCTCATTAACAATTCCTGGTGTACCAAAGTTGAAAACATCTCGAGCTCCTGTTCACCTGATCTGGAGTTTATGCTAAAATGCCGACCCCACTATCTGCCACAGCTGTTTACGTATTGCCAAAAACCAACATCATGGCAGCACTCAGTGAACTGTACAAGACCATTAGCCAATGAAAATCCTCTCACTTGTAAGCAGTCTTTATCGTCGAAGGAGATTTTAACCAAACAAGTTTAAAACAAATTCTCCCAAAATATCACTAACGTGTCTCCTGCCCCCTGAGAGGGAATAACATGCTAGAATAATAACACCACATATGCACAAACATCTGTGACACGTACAAAGCCACCCCGTCCCCACTTCAGCCAATACGATCACATCTCTCTGTTCCACCTACAAGCAGTAACTCAAGAGGGAGCGTCCAGGACAGAGAATAGGTCTCGTGTGGCTCAGTTGGTAGAGCATGGCGCTTGCAATGCCAGGGTTGTGGGTTCAATTCCCACGGGGGGACCAGGGTTCAATTCCCACGGGGGGACCAGGATGAATATGTATGAACTTTCCAATTTGTAAGTCGCTCTGGATAAGAGCGTCTGCTAAATGACTTAAATGTAAATAGTGAGGCGCTAGGCGGACACAATGCTGCATGACTGTTTTGAGAATACTGATTGGAACCTGTTCAAAGACTCATCCACAAAGAAATCTGTGCCACGATGAGCTCGTACTGCAGCATTCAATGTCAGCAAAATGAACCCCGATGACTCGGTTGCACACGATGTGTACAAGGCGAGCAGATACGAGCTCTGTAAATCCATTAGGGGTGCAAAAAGACAATACAGACTTAAACTTGAATCACTGTTTGACAACTCAGACTTGTGATGCATGTGGCAAGGACTACAGGCTATCAGAGACTACAAAGGCAAATCCAGGTGTGTGGTGCCCACTGAATCCTCCCTCCAAGACGAGTTTAATACATTTCTGCTCGCTTCGAGGTAGACAACACCGAGCCATCCAGGAGGGCTGTCACGGCTCCGGGTGAGCAGGTGCTTTCGCTCTCCGAGGCTGACATGAGGAAAACTCTCAAAAGAGTGAATACTCACAAGATGGCAGAGATCGCCACATCCTCATAGTGTGCACTGACCAGCTGCCAGGGGTCTTCTCTGACATCTGATATTCTACCTATCCCTGTCCCAGGCTGTAGTCCCAGGAGAACACCATCGTCCCAGTGCCCAAGAAAACCAAGGTGACATGCCTAAATGACTATGGTCTCGTCAGACTCACCCCCCTGTCATCATGATGTACTCCCAGAGACTGGTCAAGGCCCACATCATTACCAGCATGCCAGACACACTGGACCCACTCCAATTTGCCTACTGCTCCAACAGATCTATCGCAATTCACATGTCCCTAACACACCTTGACAAGAAGAACACCTATGTGTATGTGAGAATGCTGTTCATTGACTACAGTTCAGCATTTAACACTATTGTTCCCTCCAAGATCGTTACCAAACTCAGAGCCCTGGGCCTGGACACCACCCTCTGTAACTGAATCCTGGACTTCCTGACGGGCAGACCACAGGCTGTGAGAATTGGCAACAACACCTCCTCCACACTGACTCAACACAATGACCCCCAGGTATGTGTCCTCAGCCCTCTGCTGTACTCCCTGTTCACCCACGACTGTGTGGCTAACACCAACTCCATCATCAAGTTTACTAATGACACCACAGTTGTAGGCCTGATCACTAACAATGACGAGTCAAGCTATAGGGAGGAGGTAAGTGAACTGGCATTGTGGTGTCAGGACAACAACCTCTCCCTCAACGTCAGCAAAACAAAGGAGTTGATTGTCGACTTCAGGAAGCAGAGGAGAGCACACGCTCTGATCCACATCGACGGGACTGCAGTGGAGAAAGTCAGCAGTTTTAAGTTCTCGGCATCCACATCACTGATAACTTGTCATGGACCAACAACACCACCACTCTTGTCAAGAGGGCGCAACAGCGCCTCTACTTCCTAAGGCATCTGAAAAACTTGGCATGCCACCCCAGGTCCTCTCCAAATAGTACCACTGCACAATTGAGTGCGTCCTGATCGGTTGCATCATGGCCTGGTAAGGGAAATGCTCCACCCATGAACGCAAGGCCCTCCAACGGGTGATGAACATCACTGAGGCCGTGCTCCCACCCATTCAGGACATCTACTTAAAACGGTGCCTACACTCTTAGAAAAAATTGTTCTTTGGGGTTCTATATAGGACCTTTTGGTTCTTTGGACAAGATTAAAGAACCCTTTACTAAAAAAGGTTCTATGTATACTGATTTTATTGAGTTATAAGGAAATCAGTCAATTTAAATAAATTCATTAGGCCCAAATCTATGGATTTCACATTACTGGGAATATAGATATGCATCTATTGGTCAAAGATACCTTACAAAAAACGTAGGGATAAGAAAACTAGTCAGTATCTGCTGTGACCACCATTTGCCACATGCAGCGCAACACATTTCCTTCGCATAGAGTTGATCAAGCTGTTGAGTGTGGCCTGTGGAATGTTGTCCCACTCCTCTTCAATGTCTGTGTGAAGTTGCTGGATATTGGCGGGAACTGGAACACGTTGTCGATCCAGAGCATCCCAAACATGCTCAATGGGTGACATGTCTTGTGAGTACGTAGGCCATGGAAGAACTGGGACATGTCAACTTCCAGGAATTGTGTACAGATCCTTGCGACATGGGGCTGTGCATTATCATGCTGAAACATGTGATGATGGCAGCGGATGAATGGCACGACAATGGGCCTCAGCATCTCATCACGGTATCGGTGTGCGTTCAAATTGCCATCAATAAAATGCAATTGTGTTTGTTGTCTGTAGCTTATGCCTGCCCATACCAAAATCCCACTGCCACCATTGGACGTACTGCTAAATACTCTAAAACGACGTTGGAGGTGGCTTATGGTAGAGAAATGAACATTACATTCTCTGGCAACAGCTTTGTTGGACATTCCTGTGGTCAGCATGCCAATTGCACACTCCCTCAAAACATGAGACATCTGTGGCATTGTGTTGTGTGACAAAACTTCACATTTTAGAGTGGCCTTTTATTGTCCCCAGCACAAGGTGCACCTTCTTTATATGCCACACCTGTCAGGTGGATGAATTACAAATTACAAAATTGATAAAAATTTGTGCACACAATTGGAGAGAAATAAGCTTTTTGTGTGTTTGGAACATTTCTGGGATCTTTTATTTTAGCTCATGAAACATGGAACCAACACTTTACATGTTGCATTTATATTTTTGTTCAGTGTACAGTAGTGGCCAAACGTTTTGAGAGTGACACAAATATTACTTTTCACAAAGTCTGCTGCCTCAGTTTGTATGATGGCAATTTGCATATCCTCCAGAATGTTATGAAGAGTGATCAGATGAACTGCAATTAATTGCAAAGTCTCTATTTGCCATGCAAATGAACTGAATCCCCCAAAAACATTTCCACTGCATTACAGCCCTGCCACAAAAGAACCAGCTGACATCATGTCAGTGATTCTCTCGTTAACACAGGTGTGAGTGTTGACGCAGACAAGGCTGGAGATCACTCTGTCATGCTGATTGAGTTCGAATAACAGACTGGAAGCTTGAAAAGGAGGGTGGTGCTTGGAATCATTGTTCTTCCTCTGTCAGCCATGGTTACCTGCAAGGAAACACGTGCCATCATCCTTGCTTTGCACAAAAAGGGCTTCACAGGCAAGGATATTGTTGCCAGTAAGATTGCACCTAAATCAACCATTTATTGGATCATCAAGAAGTTCAAGGAGAGCGGTTCAATTGTTGTGAAGAAGGCTTCAGGGCGCCCAAGAAAGTCCAGCAAGCACCAGGACGGTCTCCTAAAGTTGATTCAGCTGCGGGATCGGGGCACCACCAGTACAGAGTTTGCTCAGGAATGGCAGCAGGTAGGTGTGAGTGCATCTGCATGCACAGTGAGCCAAAGACTTTTGGAGGATGGCCTGGTGTCAAGAAGGGCAGCAATGAAGCCACTTCTCCCCAGGAAAAACATCAGGACAGACTGATATTCTGCAAAAGGTACAGGGATTGGACTGCTGAGGAGTAAAGTCATTTTTTCTGATGAATCCCCTTTCCAATTGTTTGGGGCATCCGGAAAAAAGCTTGTCCGGAGAAGACAAGGTGAGCGCTACCATCAGTCCTGTGTCATGCCAACAGTAAAGCATCCTGAGACCATGCATGTGTGGGGTTGCTTCTCAGCCAAGGGAGTGGGCTCACTCACAATTTTGCCTAAGAACACAGCCATGAATAAAGAATGGTACCAACACATCCTCCAAGAGTAACTTCTCCCAACCATCCAGGAACAGTTTGGTGACGAACAATGCCTTTTCCAGCATGATGGAGCACCTTGCCATAAGACAAAAGTGATAACTAAGTGGCTCGGAGAACAAAACATCGATATTTTGGGTCCATGGCCAGGAAACTCGCCAGACCTTAATCCCATTGAGAACTTGTGGCCAATCCTCAAGAGGCGGGTGGACAAACAAAACCCCACATATTCTGACAAACTCCAAGCATTGATTATGCAAGAATGGGCTGCCATCAGTCAAGATGTGGCCAAGAAGTTAATTGACAGCATGCCAGGGCAGATTGCAGAGGTCTTGAAAAAGAAGGGTCAACACTGCAAATATTGACTCTTTGCATCAACTTCATGTAATTGTCAATAAAAGCCTTTGAAACTTATGAAATGCTTGTAATCATACTTCAGTATTCCATAGTAACATCTGACAAAAATATCTAAAGACACTGAAGCAGCACGCTTTGTGAAAATTAATATTTGTGTCATTCTCAAAACGTTTGTATGTAACCAGTGAAGGCAAAGAACCTTGAGTGCTCTATCCCTTCCTCAGAGTGTAATGGGGATTTTAGAAAAAAAACAGCTAACGAAAGCTAACCCAGTCACATCAAACTCTGAAATGACAGCTATTGTTCCCTTTTAATTTGTTTATGCTGTTTTGCATTGATATTTATATCCACATTAACGATGCTGCTGCATGATTTCACTTGGTCAGAAAAATGACTAGCTGATGTTCAACACATTAGCTCTCTATGGCATGAGGAAGATCTAATTCATCTTTTGCAACAAACCTCTGCTTTTGCAAACTAAATGCTAGCTAGAATCAAGAGGAAATGTGTTTAAACAAATAATACACTCTTAGCAACAGTAACCCAGAACTATCAGAGGCAGAGGATCTCTTTTGGTTGCTGCTGACAACAACTGCATGTAAGTTGTTCTTCTACATCCTAATAGTTATATGTCTGCATAGCATTTTGTCTTCATTTTGGCAGATAAACTCAAGCTTATTTCTGATGATTAACTCATGTTTTAGCTATTTTTTCTTCTTCTCTGGAACCAATCAGGAAACAACCCATACTGTACTGGCAGTCGGTACAGTGCCTTCAGAAAGTATTAATACCCCTTGACTTATTCCATATTTTGTTGTGTTTCAGTCTGACTTCAAAGTGGATGAAATGTATTTATTTTTCTCACCCATTTACAGACAATAACCCATAAGACAATGTGAAAACATGCTTTAGAAATTTTTGCACATTTATTGAAAATGAAATACAAGAAATACAAGATCTAATTTACATAAGTATTCACACCCCTGAGTCAATACATGTTAGAATCACCTTTGGCAGCGATTACAGCTGTGAGTCTTTCTGGGTAAGTCTCTAAGAGCTTTGCACACCTGGATTGTACAATATTTTCCCATTATTATTTTCAAAATTCTTCAAGCTCTGTCAAATTGGTTGTTGATCATTGCTAGACAACCATTTTCAAGTCTTGCCATAGATTTTCAAAACTCTAACTCGGGCCACATTCAATGGTGTCTTGGTAAGCTACCCCAGTGTATATTTGGCCTTGTGTTTTAGGTTATTTTCCTGTTGAAAGATGCATTTTTTTATTTTTATTGAACCTTTATTTAACTAGGCAAGTCAGTTAAGAACACATTCTTATTTACAATGACGGCCTACCCCGGCCAAACTCTAACACAGACGACGCTGAGCCAATTGCGTGCCGCCCTATGGGACTCCCAATCACGGCCGGTTGTGATACAGCCTGGAATCGAACCAGGGTCTGTAGTGATGCCTCTAGCACTGAGATGCAGTGCCTTAGACTGCTGCACCACTCGGGAGTCTCTCAGTGTCTTGGAAGGCAGACTGAACTAGGTTTTCCTCTAGGATTTTGCCTGTGCTTCATTTTGTTTATTTTTTATCCTGAAAAACTCCCCAGTCCTTAACGATTACAATTCATGACATGACATGATACAGCCACCACTACCTTGAAAATATGGATGGTGATACTTAGTAATGTGTTGTATTGGATTTGCCCCAAACATAAGACTTTGTATTTAGGACAAAAAGTGAATTGCTTTCACAATTTTTTGCAGTATTACTTTAGTGCTTTGTTGCAAACAGGATGCATGTTTTGGAATATATTTATTCTGTACAGGCCCCCTCCTTTTCACTCTGTCAATTAGGTTAGTATTGTGGAGTAACTACAGTGTTGTTGATTCATTCTCAGTTTTCTCCTACCACAGCTATTAAACTTGGTAAATTGTTTTAAAGTCACCATTGGCATCATGGTGAAATCCCTGAGCGGGTTCCTTCCTCTCCGGCAACTGAGTTAGGAAGGACACCTATATCTTTGGGTGTATGTCAATAATTGAATGAAGTCAACAAATTTAATGAATAACTTGACCATGATCAAAGGGATATTCCATTTCTGCTTTTTTTTTTACCCTCTACCAATAAGTACCCTTCTTTGCAAGTCATTGGAAAACCTCCCTGGTCTTTGTGGGTGAATCTGTGTTTGAAATGCACTGCTCGACTGAAGGACCTTACAGATAATTGTATGTGTGGGGTACAGAGATTATGTAGTTATTTAAAAAATCATGATAAACACTATTATTGCACACAGAGTGAGTCAATGCAACATATTATGTGACTTGTTGTTAAAATGTTTTTATACTTATTTGAATACTTATTGATTTAAGACATTTCAGATTTTCATTTTTATTTTTTTGTATAAATGTCTAAAACCATAATTCCACTTTTACATTATGGGGTATTGTTTATAGGCCAGTGACACAAAACCTAAATTGAATCCATTTTAAATTCAGGCTGTAACACAACGAAATGTGGAAAAAGTTAAGGGGAATGTGAATTCTTTCTGAAGGCACTGTATCTATATCAGAGCATAAGTGTGGAGGACTAAATGTTTTGAATATTAAGGCACGTACAGAAACTCTAAATCTAAACTGGTTTTCCAGAAGGCTACTAAGAGAGGCACATCATCTGTTTAAGATGGGGCTCTTTGCCTTTTTGCAGATTAAAACCGCACATTTTTGGTGGATTGAAAGTGTAATCCTATTTAAAGTGTCTTCATTTTTAAATAAAAGCCATACAGAGTTGGCTGCAATTTAAATGTCATCCTCCAGAAAAGGTAGATCGAATATTATAGCAAAACCTCAAGATTGCTTCGATCACGTGGATTGGGATATGTTCAGGATAGCGTCGAACAACAACATTGATGTATACGCTGATTCGGTGAGCGAGTTTATTAGCAAGTGCATCGGTGATGTTGTATCCACGGCGACAATAAAACCTTCCCCAACCAGAAACCGTGGATTGATGGCAGCATTCGTGCAAAACTGAAAGCGCAAACCACTGCTTTTAATCAGGGCAAGGCGACCGGAAACATGACCGAATACAAACAGTGTAGCTATTCCTTCCACAAGGCAATCAAACAAGCTAAGCGTCAGTATAGAGACAAAGTAGAGTCGCAATTCAAAAGCTCAGACACGAGAGATGTGGCAGGGTCTAGTCAATCACGGACTACAAAAAGAAAACCAGCCACGTCGCGGACCCGATGTCTTGCTCCCAGACAAACTAAACAACTTCTTTGATCACTTTGAGGACAATGCAGTGCCACCACCACGGCCCGCTACCAAAACCTAAGAACCCTCCTTCACTGCAGCCAACGTGAGGAAAACATTTAAACATGTTAAACCTCGCAAGGCTACCAGCCCAGACAGCATCCCCAGCCGTGTCCTCAGAGCATGCGCAGACCAGCTGGCTGGTGTGTTTGCGGACATATTCAATCAATCCCTATCCCAGTCTGCTGTTCCCACATGCTTCAAGAGGGCCACCATTGTTCCTGTTCCCAAGAAAGCTAAGGTAACTGAGCTAAATGACTATCACCCCGTAGCACTCACTTCCGTCATGATGAAGTGCTTTGAGAGACTAGTAAAGGACCATATCACCTCCACCCTACCTGACACCCTAGACCCACTCCAATTTGCTCACCGCCCCAATAGGTCCACAAACGACGCAATCGCAATCACACTGCACACTGCCCTAACCCATCTGGACAAGAGGAATACATCAACTACAGCTCAGCGTTTAACACCATAGTACCCTCCAAACTCGTCATTAGACCCCGCCCTGTGCAACAGGGTCCTGGACTTTCTGACGAGCCTCCCCCAGATGGTGAGGGTAGGAAACAATATCTCCACCCCGCTGATCCTCAACACTGGGGCCCCACAAGGGTGCGTTCTCAGCCCTCTCCTGTACTCCCTGTTCACCCATGACTGCGTGGCCATGCACGCCTCCAACTCAATCATCAAGTTTGCAGACGACACTACAGAGGTAGGCTTGATTACCAACAACGACATGACGGCCTACAGGGAGGAGGTGAGGGCCCTCGGAGTGTGGTGTCAGGAAAATAACCTCACACTCAATGTCAACAAAACAAAGGAGATGATCGTGGACTTCAGGAAACTGCAGAGGGAGCACCCCCCTATCCACATCGACGGGACAGTAGTGGAGAAGGTGGAAAGTTTTAATATCCTCGGCGTACACATCACCGACAAACTGAAATGTAAGGGTTGTAACTTACCTCTGGGCAGGTTTTGTAGGAGCCTTGCACTGGGCGCACACCGAGCAGGAGGAAACATAAACCCTCACGTCCTTAGCTAAAGTGGGCCACCAGTACTTCCCACTAAGACAGTGCACCGTCTGGCCAATCCCAGGATGACCAGAGGAGGGTGACGTGTGGGCCCAATAGATCAGCCGTTCGCGGACAGCAGACGGAACGTACAGATGCCCAGCTGGACACTGAGGGGGAGCGGGCTCTGCACGTGACACCCACTAAATGTCCGCGTCCAGCTCCCACACTACCGGCGCCACCAAACAAGAGGCAGGGAGTATGGGAGTGGGATCCATGGGCCGCTCCTCTGTGTCATACAGCCGGGACAATGCATCTGACTTAACGTTCTGGGAGCCTGGTCTGTAAGAAAGGGTAAACAAAACGGGTGAAAAACTTGGCCCACCTTGCCTGGCGAGGGTTCAGTCTCCTCACCGCCCAGATGTACTCCAGATTGTGGTGGTCAGTCCAGATGAGAAAAGGGTGTCTAGCCCCCTCAAGCCAATGTCTCCACGCCTTCAGGGCCTTGACGACAGCCAACAACTCCCGGTCCCCCACGTCATAGTTTCGCTCCGCCGAGCTGAGCTTCTTCAAGAAGAAGGCACGGGGGCGGAGCTTCGGTGGCGTACCTGAGCGCTGAGAGAGCACAGCTCCTATCCCAGCCTCTCTGCCACCTCCACTATGAACGCCAAAGAGGGATCCAGATGGGCCAGCACGGGAGCTGAGGTAAACAAAGCCCTCAGATGACTGAAAGCCCTGTCCGCCTCAGCTGTCCACTGCAAGCGCACCAGGCCCCCCCTTCAGCAGTGAAGTAATGGGAGCCGCTACCTGACCAAAACCCTGGATAAACCTCTGGTAGTAGTTGGCAAACCCTAAGAATCGCTGCACCTCCTTTACCGTGGTGGGAGTTGGCCAATTACGCACGGCTTACACACGGCTGCAATGCGGTCACTCTCCATCTCCACCCGACTTGGAAATGCTATACCCTAGGAAGGAGATGGACTGTTGGAAGAACAGGCATTTCTCAGCCTTGACGTCATGCTCCAACAGGCAACCAAGCACTTTGCTCACCAGGGGCACATGCTCGGTGCGCGTAGCGGAGTATATAAAAATGTCATCAATATACACCACTACACCCTGCAGGTCCCTGACAATCTTGTCTACAAAAGCTTGGAAGACTGATGGCGCATTCATCAACCCATACGGCATGACGAGGTACTCATGGTGCCCAGAGGTGGTACTGAAAGCAGTCTTTCACTCGTCTCCCTCTCAGATACGCACCAGATCGTAAGCGCTCCTGAGATCTAATTTGGTGACGAAGCGCGCCCCGTGCATTGACTCTATCGCTGTGGCTATGAGCAGTAGCGGGTAACTATACCTCACTGTGATCTGATTTAGACCCCGGTAGTCAATACACAGACGCAGACCTCCCTCCTTCACAAAAAAGAAACTCGAGGAGACGGGTGAAGTGGAGGACCGAATGTACCCCTGACACAGGGATTCGGAGACATATGTTTCCATAGCCTCCGTCTCCGCCTGTGAGAGGGGATACACGTGACTCCTGGGAAGTGCAGTATCTACCAGGATCTATTTATCGCACAATCGCTCTGTCGATGAGGTGGTAATTGAGTCGCCTTCTTCTTAGAGAAGGCGAGAGCCAAATCGGCATATTCAGGGGGAATGTGCACGGTGGAGACCTGGTCTGGACTCTCCACCGTAGTAGCACCAACGGAAACTCCTAAACACCTACCTGAGCACTCTCACGACCACCCCGTGAGAGTCCTCTGTGGCCAAGACACAGTGGGGTTATGACAAGCTAACCAGGGTAGGCCCAGCACCACGGGTAACACAGGAGAGTCAATAAGGAATAGACTAATTTTCTCCGTGTGACCCCCCTGCGTCACCATGCCCAAAGGAGCGGTGACCTCCCTAATTAACCCTGACCCTAATGGTTGACTATCTAAGGCGTGAACGGGCACATCCACGGGAACAATGGGGGTCCCTAAACTATAAGCTAACGCTCTATCAATGAAATTCCCAGCCGCGCCTGAATCTACGAGCGCCTTATGCTGGGAATGCGGGGAAAACTCAGGAAAAGTGACAGACACAAACATATGTGCAACAGAGGACTCTGGGTGAGAATGGTGCCAGCTCACCTGGGGTGATGCCAGAGCGCCCTGCCTGCTGCCTCGATTCCCAGAGGAACCAACCCGGCACTGACCAGCTGTGTGACCTCTGCGGCCACAGATGGTGCACGAGCAGAAACCACCTCCGGTCTCCCTGTGCACCGCCTCTCCCAGCTCCATGGGTATTGGAGAGGGGGTGTGGGAGGATGGAACTACCAGACCCCGATCTGGACGTCCGCGAGTAGCCAGCAGGTTGTCCAGCCGGATGGACAGGTCCACCAGCTGGTCAAAAGTGAGGGTGGTGTCTCTGCAGGCCAGCTCCCGACGGACGTCCTCGCGCAGACTGCAGCGGTAGTGGTCGATCAGGGCTGTGTTGTTCCATCCCGCGCCAGCAGACAGGGTTCTAAACCCCAGGGCAAACTCCTGGGCTCTCCTCGTCTCCTGCCTCAGATGGTAGAGGCGCTCACCTGCCGCTCTGCCCTCGGGCGGGTGGTCGGGTGAACTCCTCAAAATGGTCCAACGCCGCATCTCCGTCTCTCCACACGGCATTGGCCCACTACAGGGCTTTCCCGGTGAGGCACGAGACAAGGGCGGACACCCTCTCATGGTCCGATGGAGCTAGGTGGACCGTGGCCAGATAGAGGTTAAGTTGAAGGAGGAACCCCTGGCAGTTGGCAGCACTCCCATCGTACTCCTGTGGCAAGGAGAGACTGATCCCACTGGGCTCAGGCAGGAAAGGGTCGCTCAGGAGAACAACCCCGGTCGTGCTGGTGGAGGCGCTGGAAAAACTCTGTCTCTCCCAGCGGTCCATTGTCTGGACAACACGACCCATTGCGGCGCCCAGATGGTGAAGCATAACCGCATGCTCCTGGACGCGCTCCTCCACCTCCATGGCCGGAGTACCTTCTCCTGCTGACTCCATAGGTGGTCGGAGATTCTGTAAAGGGTGCGTGTTGATGGCAGGGAAGTCAGGCGCAGGAAAACGAACTTGGTAAAAACGGAGTTGTTTAATAAATGCTGATAAAACTCAAAAATCCAAAATGTACAAAATAACAAAAGTGGGTACAAAACCCGTCGCACACCAACATAATACATGCACATCACATAAAATCAAACAATCTCCGACAAGGACATGAGGGGAAACAGAGGGTTAAATAAACAACATGTAATTGAGGGGATTGGAACCAGGTGTGAAGGAAGACAAGACAAAACCAATGGAAAATGAAAAATGGATAAGTGATGGCTAGAAGGCCGGTGACGTCGACTGCCGAACACCTCCCGAACAAGGAGAGTTTAGTTTAGTTTATTAATTCGACCATTTAAAAAAACAAGCACACATAAAACTTAAAAGCCATACATGCACATGAATAAAATCATTGAGGATAACAGACAATAAAGTCTGGGACTTATTTCCATTGTGGTCCTCTTGAGACAAGATGGCTAGACAAGGGACCGACTTCGGCGGAAGTCGTGACACCCAGAGGGTAGTGAGGTCTGCACAACGCATCCCCGGGGGCAAACTACCTGCCCTCCAGGACACCTACACCACCCGATGTCACAGGAAGGCCAAAAAGATCATCAAGGACAACAACCACCTGAGCCACTGCCTGTTCACCCCGTTATCATCCAGAAGACAAAGTCAGTACAGGTGCATCAAAGCTGGGACCGAGAGACTGAAAAACAGCTTCTATCTCAAGGCCATCAGACTGTTAAACAGCCATCACTAACATTGAGTGGCTGCTGCCAACATACTGACTCAAATATCTAGCCACTTTAATAATAAAAAATGGGATGTAATACATGTATCACTAGTCACTTTAAACAATGCCACTTTATATATTGTTTACATAATCTACATTACTCATCTCATATATATATACTGTACTCAATACCATCTACTGCATCTTGACTATGCTGTTCGGCCATCGCTCATCCATATATTTATATGTACATATTCTTATTCATTCCTTTACACTTGTGCGTATAAGGTAGTTGTTGTGAAATTGTTAGAATACTTGTTAGATGTTACTGCATGGTCGGAACTAGAAGAACAAGCATTTCGCTACACTCGCATTAACATCTGCTAACCATGTGTATGTGACCAATACAATTTGATTTGATTTGTAATTTTGAAAAAAATTGTAAAATTGTCACACAAGCAACTAACAACAGAGTATGAAGGTGTATGCTCAATACAAAAAGATAACCAACTCTGCGGCTCTCCCACAAAATTGGAAGAGGCAATTACTTAAGGAAGAAATGTAAGAATTAGTCTGTCTGCCACTCATTAAAAACCATAAATGGCTTAAAATGATTAGTATAAATAAAAATTCTGTTTCACTTAAAGTCAAAAGGTTTGACAGCTATGCCGCATATAATTCCAGTCAGTTGGGAACAGATCTTTGATGTCCTAATAACTTGGCATTGGGTCTATGAACTAAAATATAAATCAACAATTGACACATCAATCTGTTCATTTCAATTTAAGTTATTATATAAAACACTTGCTACAAAAAGAATGTTCAATATATAGGGCGTTGAACAGTCAGCCCTTTGCAGACTGCCACAAGCAAACAGAATCAATAGAATATATTTTCTGGTACTGTCCATCTGTGGCTCACTTTTGGAGTCAGGTCCAGGAATGGTTGTTATGTCATAATATCAGAGTTCAGATGGATCTGCAAACTGTATTGTTCGGGGATCTGAAAAAACACAATCAATCAATGGGAAATATCATTATACTTTTGGGTAAAATATTTATCTTTAGGGCAATATCGGTAGAAATGTTACAAATAGGGAGGTTCAAGACCCCCGTAAAATACTACAGTAAAACAGAGGGATGTATTGCAAAAGAAAATAGCAAAATGGTATTATACTGGGAAAGATGGGTTAATCTGTGTACATCGGAGGGTTGGAATTAAGATAAGAATGGATGGTGGATTGTCCACTATGGGTGGAAATCCAGCACTTGCAGAAAAAGGAAATTAGGAATATATGCATAATTAGTTAACTACATGTACTGTATACAGGATATGAGTGAAAATCACTGTACGTAGCAGTAGAGGATGTATTGTTAGCTTACTCCAATCAAGGGAGGGGTGGTAGTGATGGGGGGGAATAAACAAATAAGGGGTATTACAAATGATGCAAACAATTCACTTGATAAAACCCTAAATCTATCTGGAATATTAAAGCTGACCCCCCCCCCCCCCCCCCCCCCTAATCTTCAAATTTATGTCAAACTCTATAAAGGTTGTATAAAAGGTGACATAACAGGACCATATGTAGGGTGCATTGGTAAATGTGACATAATCTAATATTGTATTACATACTCCATTTAACATCAAGGGATCCAAAACTTGTAAAATGTGTCATTTAAAAACAGATTTGTAACCTCTGCCCATTATGTACGTCCATCAATGCTTTGATAAACCTGCTATGTTACATAGATATTTGCTTTGTTAATGTGCTTCTGCTTGGACAATTTCCTTCTCAAACAATCTATCATAACATGTGCCTTTGCACCTTTCACTTGCAAAATTATGCAAATGTATTTACATGAAAACTGACAACCTTGCAGGATCTTCCTCTCCATCCGAACTAACTTGGCCGCTGTTGCGTTCACACACAGTGGGGGAATGTATGTTGTATGTTATAAGTATGTCACCATCATGTGCACTACTAACAGTTAGAACTTATTGGATGACATTGTTGTGACTGTCATTTTGGTGCTTGAAAAATGTATGGCTTTTTGAAGCACTACATTAACCGACTCCACAATGACATGACTCTTTGATGTAAGAGAAACTTCAATTGAAAAGACAGAGTTCTTAATATTTTGTTGAGCAACATATTGATCAAACAGGTATTCTAAAAATGTCTCTGTTGTATTTAAAGAGCACTGATTATCATATGGGTATGACAAAAACTGTGTTATGAGTAATGTACAAGAAAAGATGAATACTCTCTGTTCAAAGTTCTTGACAACGAATGCTCTGAGCTCTGTGATGTTATTCATGTTGTTGTCACTGTGGACCCAAACGTCAAGCGTCATGAGCGGATCAGTATTTCTCTCAGGTATGAAACAGAACACTGCCCTGATTCAATGATGCTCAGAGCGTGATGTGTACCCCTGTGTCTCTTTCAAAGCTGGTATTGCCGATGGTAGCATCCTTTAGAAGTTTCCTTCTTCGCTGGCTGCTTAGTTCGGAGAGATGGTTGGTTCTACAACATTTATCAATGATATCATACACTATTCACTTCAATATCATACACTATCCGTATATTTGTATGTTGAACAGGCTGAATGGCGCCTTGGACAGCACATTCTGTAGGTCTGCATGCCTCTGGGGAGCTCGCACTGGTCACCTCTGTGGCAGAGGCTTTGACACAAGTTACAGAGGATTGCCTGCCCAACCACAGAGAAGAGCAACACTTGGAGGAGGGAGCAGTGGACAAGTAACAAAGTACCTTGCCCGCCACCCTTTTGGTGAAAATAGAGTCCTATTTAGTGTAACAGTATAAACTTTACGTCGTCCCCTCGCCCCGACCCGGGCGCGAACAAGGGACCTTCTGCACACATCAGCAACTGACACCCACGAAGCGTCGTTACCCATCGCTCCACAAAAGCCATGGCCCTTGCAGAGCAAGGGGCAACCCTACTTAAAGTCTCAGAGCAAGTGACGTAACTGATTGAAATGCTACTAGCGCGTACCCGCTAACTAGCTAGCCATTTCACATCCGTTACACTCACCCCCCTTTCAACCTCCTCCCTTTCCGCAGCAACCAGTGATCCGGGTCAACAGCATCAATGTAACAGTATAAACTTTACGTCGTCCCCTCGCCCCAACCCGGGCGCGAACCAGCAACTGACACCCACGAAGCGTCGTTACCCATCGCTCCACAAAAGCCGCGGCCTTTGCAAGGGGCAACCCTACTTAAAGTCTCAGAGCAAGTGACGTAACTGATTGAAATGCTACTAGCGCGTACCCGCTAACTAGCTAGCCATTTCACATCCGTTACATTAGCACAGCGACTCTTAAACCATTGAGAGAGAAGTGTTTACTCTACTGGCTGTATTGTTGTCACACTTTCACATTCCCCCTTGTTGGAGGCAGGAGTCAAGCAGAAATCCTGAGTGGTGCAGCAGTCTAAGGCACTGCATCGCAGTGCTAGAGGCATCACTACAGACCCGGGTTTGATCCCGGGCTGTATCACAACCAGACGTGATCGGGAGTCCCATAGGGCGGCGCACAGTTGGCCCAGCGTCGTCCGGGTTAGAGGAGGGTTTGGCCGGGGTAGGCCGTCATTGTAAATAAGAATTTGCTCTTAGACAAACAGTTTGTTTGTTACACTTTATTTTAGGCCTACAGTATTATTGGTAGAAATCATATGGTAAAATGATAATAACCTGACAATTAGGTCTATCTAATAATAACAACTACATTTCAGTCAGTTGGAATACATTAAAATAAGAATGGTAAGCCTACCATTATATCAGATATTGACCAATTACTACCAAAGGACTAAACTGAGATGGTACCACACTCAAAGAAAGGACTGAGGTGTAAATTAATTGATCATTTAAATTAATTGTTACACAATTACAAACTCATCAATTGCAGTATGTTGCTTACTAAATCAAAACTGTGAAGTTGTGAAATCATTAATATGTAGGTCAGTATTAACATACTGTATTCAGCAGATCGTGTGGCAGGTTGTCCGGCAGGGCGCTTACCGAGTGAGCAAGAAAAAGCGGGCTGCTGGTGGCAGGGAGCAAAGGAAGGAAACGTGAGGAATGGCTGAAAGCTGACTGTGTTTTTCTACAGGAAACAAATCAGGAGAGGGAAACGATAGCTAAAATAAGTCACCAAGTGTTTCCCATTTCGGTTGGAGAATTGTATTGAGGCTTCTTATTTTGTCCACGTACGGATCCGTCTGGTTTGCTGATTTAATGGGACAACGAAAACGGAAAAAAAAGCAAAAGGTGTCGATTTTGTCGTCTGTGTGGACGGGTGATACTTATTTTTATGGGACCAACACTCCACACGGGATGAATATGAGGACACTTAGTGCAAGGTAAACCGCATTGTTTGAGTAAAGAACATGTCCCAGACTTGACAGGGGTAGTTTAAGGATATATGTTTGGTGGGACTGATGCATTAACATTTTATATCCTTGAAGTGGTCGACTACCTATAAATAAATAATACGTGTTCAAGCTTCTTGGACAAGCCATCACAACAGAGCAGTCACACGAAAAGTAGCCTACATGTCCTTATAAGAGAAACACGTAAAGCCATTTTGCTCAGTCTGAACAGAAGAAAAACATGCGCGTGTTTGTCATCTGGATATTTTTGCGGTTGTTTTCACTACGGGATGGTGCAGCTGGTCAAGGACAATCCACTCCGGCTATTTGTTCGTCCTCGTGCCGCTGCGACGAGGACGGAGGCGCCGATTGCTCTGGGAAAGGTCTGACCACAGTCCCGACTGGTCTAAGCGCCTTCACCTATTATCTGTAAGTATCAACACATTTTGAAACTGTGTAATAAAACACGATTAAACCTATAATCAATATCTCTCCCTAGTTAGGACGTGTTTTTAACGGTAAGGTCGGCCACTACTTACTCGTCAGTACTGGAGCAAACTTTTGCACAATGGCTGTCAATGAAGCAAAATAATCGAGTGCGTTTTTACAACTTTGGGCTGTGGATCAGTTATTCAACTGACAACAAACACATTATTGTGGTTGGTATGAGAGAGCAAACACAAAGAATGAAGAACAGCCAGATGAAAAGTAGGCCTTAAAATTGAAGGTTGGTACAGTATATACATTATAGGCTAGGCATTTTTTTTAATGCAATGGGTGCCAAATGGTTCATGCTGGTCCAAACTCATTCACTTGCTGACCTTTCCTTGATATGGCCCCTCTTATACCGTAGTATTTTACTCTACTGAAAAGCATACAAGCTATAGCATATTCCTTGGCCTGGGACCTGGACTTTCACTTTCTTAGACTACAGCCATGATCTTTTACACTTATATTCAGGGACATGTGGAATAGTAGCCCATCATCCATGTAAAGCAAGAAGGTCTTAATTTGCTGATTCTTCGGCCTGTCTTGGCTCTGTCTGACTCCTTGTTGAGATGTGCAGGAATAGAACTATGAAGACATTTTGTGCCTACTGCTGTGAGAAGGCTGAGGTTTGATCCAGCACAGGCATTGACAGAGGGAACCTCATGATGCGTTGGTGTAATCCTTTTCTTTTGGTCTTTATAAAATTGGAGATCAGACATTAACAGATCACAGAAATACCTGCCTGAGACTGTTTATGCTGCTCCACTCACCAACTCACATCATGGCAGAGAAAGTCCCAGGTCACTTTAGGTGTATGCCTATCCCTAAAAGACAACACTTTGGACACACTTACCCATCTCAGAGACAGTTGTTGTGGTTGGTTTTCTGATATTTGCATTGCATATCCTTTTACAAAGTGATGCAGGAAAACCTTTCAAATTCATCTTACAGGGATACCCAGAATTCACCCCAGAATTTGTCAGTTCGGTAACACTTTACTGTAATAATAAAGTCTTATTTACTTTCCTTTCCAAGTTTCCTAAATTTCAATATTGTGGCTCAAGCAACTTATCAACATGGGGAAAATTAGCAATGTAAAATTATTTGTAGACTATATTTTTAACAAAATAAAATGTTCTGAATCTTGGTCAGGAACCGCCGAAAGGAAAAAGCTGTTGTGATCAACACAAGATAACAACTAAACCAAAAGCCCTATGACATGGGTATTTTAGTTAGCCTATAGTTGAATTTAAGGAATGGTCATTGTTTCTTTTCTGTATTCCCTGTGATTCCGCCATCATATCTGTCTTTGTCTCTGTACCAAGAAAAGCTAGAGAGGAAGAGCATGACTGAGGAGAAACTGAGACTGGGTCTACATAGTTAATACATTTCTGGTTAACTAGCCTTAAAGGTTTCACAATGTCTTAGTTAATGATTAACAGAGCAGCCGCCCAAGAGCGTCAAAGGGTCTATGTGTTATTTATTGAAGGTGGACCAAGGAAATGTGCTTCCTAATGTGGAAAAGAAGGAAGGATCTGACCTTGAGAAGACTACCCTCTGGGCACACACTGGTTGATCCAAAGTTATTTCCATGTCGTTTTAACGAAATTACGTTGAACCAACGTGAAATAGATGTTGGATTGACGTTTATTGATACAGAACAGTTTCAAATCCAAGACTGAATGAGACATTTAAATATATACAATATCACCATCACCTTTATTTACATAACATAAAAGCTGAGGGGTTGGTTTCCACCTAGGTACCTGAACATTACACCACATGGACTGTAAGTACATTTTATTGACTTCTTGAGTTCATTAATATCCAGCAGAATTGTAGAAATACACACGCTCTAGAGTTGACCCAATAAACTGCCAGTGTTGTTTTGTGTCAGGTAAAATGAAAAGAAACAGTGGTATTTACCAATGTGTCAATTAAGACACAGTGTAGTGTATGCTGTTATCAAACATCATGATCTTTTCAGACTTGCATGTAAGTTACCAGCATATCCCCAAATATTGTATTACAATTGTGATGTCTACTTATTACAATTGGAAGTGTAGGCTTGAAGGCTTCTTGTGCACCTACACTGAGCAAGGGTTAACCAAATGTTTTGTGACAGCTTTTTAGCTCATAACTACGTGATATATTCAGTTCAAGCCCTCAGAGTATTTGACGGGTTGCCTTAGAGCAATTCCACGCTAACAGAGTGATTTTTCACTTTAAAATGTATGTCAAACAAAAACCAATTATTGCAAACAAATGATACAACTCTATGCACAGGGACTACTTTCCTCTGACAATTCTTCAAGTAAATGTGTTTTTGTAAAATGTTCAGTGGAAATTGTTAAAAGTGGTCAATCATTGATTTTTGTTTGAAATACATTTTAAAGTAAAAGTATTTGTCTGTTACTGTTGAATTGACCCTTAGTGCAGCTGTCTCTCTTTCTGTTTCTCTCTCTTTGTATTTCTCTCTCTCCCTCTCTCCATTCAATGTCTCTTCTCGGTCTCTTAAACTCCCCTTCTTTCCATTCCTTCTGTGTTTTGGTGAGTAGAGAGGTCAGGGGTCATGATGGATTAGTGCGACACATCACAGCTGTAGAAAAACTTTTTTGTCAGTGTTAATTCACAGGGATGCTGTGCTGAGCTGGTAATGCTCCTTACCGGAAGTGAGCTAATGTTTGTTTAAAGAACTAAACAAAATATTCACCTCCATAATGTTAATTTAATCACATTTAGCGCTTATCAAAAGTGGAATTACATCCTTAGTACTCTTCTAGAAATATATTTTGGTAACACTTCACATTAAGTTGCTTGTTTGCTGGCACACTGATCTATTAATTGGGGTACACATTATCTGCTGTGACGTTTAGTGGAAATTATAAGCTTTTTTGCTCAAACAGCAGAAACACGGGGATCAGCAAGACAGGCAAATAGTGAAGGGCTTGATAAATTGAGTAATGGAAAATTACTGAAGGGAGAGATTAATGAACAGAAAGAGACAGTGAAATTGACACACACACACACACACACACACACAAAGAGATAACGACAGAAGCAGACAGGTCCAGCAGTCTTACAAGAGACACATTGCAGGCCCTGCTGTCCCCAGAGGTGGGAGAATGGTTTCCCAGAAGGTTGGCTTTGTTTGTGATTTTCCTCCTGCTGTGATTCCATCCAGTACAATCTGCCACCCCATGAATGTACTGAAACTGTTGGACATAGAAGCTGAGAGGAGAATGGAGGGCAGCAGTTCTGTTATGAAGAGAACCTAACAGAAATAGGAGCACAAACATTAACTTCATATTTTGAAAGTCAGGCCTTGGAATTCTGGAATGTCCTCTTAAATTGGAATAGTTTCAGACAGAGGTATGACTAGACCTGCTCTTGTCCTGCATTTGTAGTTATTTAGAGAGCGATACTTCAAGTTTTTATTTCATGTGTGGTCATTCTTCAAAATTAGTAACCCATATACTTAGTCACAAAATAATATACAGTACTGTACATTGCCACTTTCATTGGCAATATCCTACAATACTTTAACATTTATGCATCTGTTGATTTAAATAATCTTACGGAATTCGACACAGATGGGAATTGGCCTGTGCCCTTTGTTTTATCAGTCCATAAATCCAAGTGTTGGGTTGTCACCAGCCAGCAGCCCAGGGGAAGGTTGGAGAGGTGGGCTGGGGGGTGGAGCTGCCTGCAGCATGTTGGTGTGTACATTGTTTTTTTATTGGCAGCTGAAAATGAGACTCTCCTGCCTGAGGATAACAGGTGGGGAGAAAGAGAAATAAGATCTGGAACCCCCCTCACCCTGTACACCAATTTCCCCTCTGACAGTGCATGCCTGCTGCATCTCTGCTAGATACGAGTGACAAAATAACATCTCAGTCTCTTGAGGGCTTGGTGACTGTGTGTGCACTCTTGCTCTCATGTGTGCGTGCGGGGGGCATGAGGGTTTGGGATAGGAGGGGGTCACTTCTCACATCTCATCTCAATTGAAGTCCTTTCATAGTGTGAACAAGCACAAGTTGAGGGGATAGGGGGACTAATGCCCTCTCACTCACTGGTCCAGCTAGCTCACTCGCCATTGGTGCCCTCTATCCATCTTAAGCTGAATGATACTTTTGTTCATGGTCAGCAGAGGTGAAAGGAGCCAGTCACTGGTTCCCGCTCCCAAACAGGATGACTGCAAGATGGTTGAATGTTTACCCCCCCCCCCCCCCCTTTTGCTCTGTCTCTTTCTCTCTCTCCCTTATATACAACTCTCACTCCTTTTTTTAACTTCTAATCACTTACTCATCTTCACAATTTTTATCCTCTTTTTCCATAGTCCTCTCCGACTCTCTCATCATCACATTCTCTGTCAATCTCTCTCGGTTCAATTTCAATGTTGTAAATTGGCATAAAAAGCATACATTTGAATAGCAAAATAACTAAGTTTAATCAAAGCCAACGACAACAACTCCCATACCCATATCAATCACTTCTCTCCCTCTGTCTCTCAACGTTTTAGGACTGACATGTTTGCCTTGCAGGCTGGTTGTTTGCACTCTAGCTACAGCGAATCAGTCTCCCCTTGTACCCATGTGGTAAATGCTTGACCTTCTCTGCACTCCCATGGTGGAACACTCTGCCCGTCTGTGTATACAAAGTGCCCTTGTTCCCTTCCAGCATGGCAGCCAGGGAACCTCAGCCATCTTCCTCAATTCTCACCACCTTCACCTCTTTAATCAATAAGAAACAGCCGGCTGAGAAAATAGTTACCCATTACCTGCCTTTTCCCCCACAACTCTGCTGTCAAGGGACCAGGGGGCTAAAAAGCCAAAGCATTACTGAGTTTGCTTTACTTCTGAGGTAGTCAATGGTAGCAGCAAGCAGGTGGCTGGGTTGGTGCCCGGTTTGGCTTCTCTACCTCAACGTACCGGCAGGATATTGATTTTCATTCAGATGACATTAGCCGGCTAAATAAACACTGCCAAAAGGTATTGAAGAAGTGAAGTTGTCCTCCTTTTGAAGATCACCTTGGGATTCATGGTACATCTGAACTAAGGCTATGCCTCCTTGAAGCAAGGTCCTTGCAGAGACTACATCAAATAGTTTTTACACTTGCTACCTTCAATGCCCTCCAACTCATCACCCAGAGATCTTCAAAGGACAGACATAGTAACCTTTTTCCCCAAATCTCTATCTTAGTTATCTGCCGTTGTCCTGTCTATCAATCCTTGCTGTTCTTGGCACGGTAGCTTCCCCTCCCTCTCATGGCTCCATGCCAGCCAGTGTCTGATCCGCCCACACACATACCACATATACACGCCTTGGTTTTGGAGTCGCTTTAAGTTGAATCTCTTTTTGGTCTGCCTTTGCCAAGCAGTGCAATCTTTCCATGTATATTTATCTGTCTGTAATGTGGAGCTCTGTGGTTGTTGTGTGGCTTTGCTGAGGTCCTTGTCTGGTCTGTGGACAAACACCAGTGGCTTGTGTAATTGTGAGGGGAAAGCTAACGCTGAGCTCAGGTTAAAATCATTCTGACCAAGATCCGTTTCGGATTGAAACGTTGTCAATAAATCAGTGAATTGGGGGCATAAACAGTGTGCAGGCCTTCTTTATTAGCCCAGCACCAAGTCTTTAAGGATGTGCTTATGACCACAAGCTTTTCTAAAACTATGCTCCAACCATCAGAGACTACTCAATAAGCAACTAAATAACAAGTATAATTTCTCATTTGCCAGAGACTTGAACAGGGTTGACCTCTTTTTGAACCTCTCACCATGGAAAGATTGTGGATGGATTTGAGATAATGCTGAGATAATATATTTATTCTCATCTTGCATCATAGCAGAGATGAGGAATTATTGCTTATTTTTAAATTGTTTCAAAGGTATAGATTTTGTCTTTGACATTGACCCCAAAAGTGAGTTTGGTAAGGTATCGTCTCTTTTAGCACACATTTGTTTTCTGAGTAAAGATGATCTATTTACTTGGATTGGCAGTGAATTCCCAGGGAGTTTTAAAGGTGCTCTGTTGAGACTTGACAATAGCCTCTGCTGCCTGCTCCCCATACTTTCCTCTGTTGGATGTCTTTGTCGCTGATCTCCTTTTTTTCTGTAGGGAAATCTCGCTTGAGAAGTGAAACTTTTGGCAACTCTTGCTAGAAATGTGATTCTTTCTGTTTCCCACCAAGGCTGATATGAGCCCAAAGTGACACCTTTGCATTATTTGATGTCATGTTGACATTTAATACCCTCAAAACAGTGGGCATGTAACTGTTTTGCTTCAGAAAGAGTGCTGTTTTTTCTATATGTATCACAGCTGTATTTCTATGTAGGATAGGAAGGTCATAGGCAGGTCCCCTGATGACTAAAGCAGCTGGGAGGGAGGGTGACAGCATTCACAGGCCACCCTTTCATCCTGTCCCTGTGGCTGCCTGCACTCTTGACCATGGCAGCCAACAGCCTGTGAAAGATGGTTACAGGGTGCAGGTGTAGGGGTGCTGTCAGCAAGACAGAATGTATCCAAAGGAGGGACCACCGGGAAAGCCTTCCAAATAGTGGCCACACAATGCCCCAAGGAGTGTCCGTAGGGGGGGCTAAAGAGGGGGGTGGATCAAGGTGGAAGCTCCATTGTACAGCACCTAGAAGGCAATTGGATAAGCTAGGTAACCTGGAGATGGGAAAGATAGATGGCAGGGACGATGAGGGCTTTTGTTGGGGGCCTTTGTAGTTAGAAACGTGGGGGGTGGGAGTGTGGCGGGCGATATTATCTTTTAAGTATCCAAAGTCCCACATGCACACACATGCAAGACTTTGGGGAGGCCTGGTAGTGAAATTCAAGATGGACCCTTTTTGGGGGTTCGCTTCATTAACAAAAGCAGGATGTTTTTTCAGTCCTGTTGTGCTTCAACTCTAACATCTGGTGTCTATGGGCTCCTCTTTGAAACCAATGAATGGATTCCTAATCAAGATGAGTGGTCCAAAGTTAAAAGCTACTCTCTGTTGTGGAACACAAGGGAATTGTTATGGTGTCATACCATTTTTGCAGTCTTTTTATACTATAGCCCGTGTAATTTTTATTGGAAGTTGGATGTGCACTAATCTGTAGGCTGCTTTAGGATCCTTCTAAAAGCAGTTTACAATCTTTACTAAACCTGCCTATATAACAATCTCTCATCAATTCCTAGAACCTTAGTTGGATTCGATGACAATTTTTGCCTAAGGTTACTCTCTATGTATTACATATGTAAGTCACATACTGAATTAGTCAGGTGGGGAAGAAACGTGAGTGCTGTCTGCATAGCTGTCGTGCTGCTACACGCCTGTCTTTCTCTGCAGTGAGTTGGAAACGTGAACGTCCCCTGGGCAATAGCAGGAGGGTTTCTTCAAGAGTTTAAAGTATTGCTGGGGACCTGTTTTGGCCCAAATTAATCATTATACTCCTGGGGAAGATGACAGTACCTTCCCTCTACCAATCTACAGGAAAACCAATGTAACAGTGTTGAAAGCATGCTTCGGAGCAGTTACTTACTAGTTATGCCTCCAAAAAGATTCATTTGTTACACACTACCATGGCATCAAACATTATATACTATTTCTGCAATTCTCTGTTGTGTCTTTAGGAGTATAAATCCAGCTTGATTGTTTGAGATTTGAATTGGAATCAGGGCTGTGTTCTGTTTCATACCTGAGAGAAATACTGATCCACTCATGACACTTGTTGTTTGGTTCCACAGTGACATCAGCATGAATAACATCACAGAGCTCCCGGCATTTGTCTTCAAGAACTTCCCCTATCTAGAAGAACTGTGAGTATTCATCTTTTCTAGTACATTACCCACTACAGTTTTTGTCACATGCATATGATAATCAGTGGTTTTCAACCACAACAGACCAGTTGTATTATGTGTTTGATCAACAAGTTGCTCAACGAGATATAAAGAACCCTGTAGTTTCACTTACACCAAAGAGTCATGCCATTGTAGAGTCGCCTTGTGTTTTCAGGAAGGGCAAGTTATACCATGATGGCTATCAAAAAAGTACCATGACTATAGGCTACGTAGGATTCCAGAGAACATGTATGTGAGATGCATCACATTCTTTCTTTCATTGTATTTTCTTTGAGAATTTACAGGGTGTCAACTGCATATCTCAGTTCTGGGACCCATTCAATGAGCATATCTAATCTTAGAGTGTGTTTGTCTTTTTTTTTAACTCTTGAAATACCCCTCTGTCTGGTTCAGAGCTGGAAGTAAAGATAAGATCTGTCTACCTGATATCAGGTAACATGCAACCCTGAGAATGCAAAATGACCAGCTAACATTATTCTGCTTCCAGGCCTGCTACTGTGCCCATGTTATTTTAGCCTGTCTGTGTCTATCATCTCGAACAAGTCTTTGCTCCCTTCTTTTCTGAACACTAGGTCTACTTCATCTGCTTTGTCAAAGGGCAATTTACTTTTCATCGCATTGTAAGTGGAGGAATGCCAGGCAGGAAGGAAGAAGGCAAAACAATGGTTTCCATGACAATCTGGCTGAAAACGCACCCTCGCTGCACTCCACCACTCAACATTACCTTTCAGGCAGGGACAGGGGTCTCTGCCCAGTGTCATATATACTTAGTGAAACCTGTTCTCTGGGTTCCATCCTGCTCTGGAGCTGAGCAGTAGGCTTGGGAGATACCGTATACCAGGGTATTTTTCAAAATACTGACAGTATCATTTTCAATACTGTTTTAAAAATGGGGTGCGTGCTACGCCACTGCTTTAAGAAATCCTAAGATGTGTCAAAATCAATTATATCCGGCGGAGGGCTCCAGCTACACATTTGGTTTGCTAACTTGCAAGCTGAGTAGCTAGATTTCAAGGTCAAGCTTCTTGGTTACAGCAGAGACATTCAATCCCCTCCTGGATCAGGATCCCTGTTGCCTAAATTGTTCTGTGCCCCCAAAAAACTAAACAAAAAAATAGTTTTGTTTTGTTTGAATTAGCTCCCCTTGTGTGAACTGCCGATAATACCGTATGGTACAGAAACGGTATCTCGGTATGAAAATCAGGATACCGCCCAACCCTACTCAGCAGCACTGTAGGGCCTAGCAGTTATATTCATGCTTCGGAATGCTGTTTTGTTGACAGCTGTCTAGAGTTTTTAATTTGTGTTTGTTTAGCCTTATCCTTGAAACAAATAATAAGGTTTCATTGAGTGAACTGAGCGGATGGCGTGGTGGTGTTGTGTCACTGAACCACAGCTCCAGCCCTGAGGGCTTAATGAGAGAGAGGGGGACATGCCCAGAGAGGAACATTCCCTCTCTGATAGTCACGTAACCCTCCTTCATACACACCTCCCATCCTAAACAAAGCACAGCACAGCCTAGCTACCATGCTGACCGATAAAGAGATGTAGGGGAGTCGTCCCCCTCAATTTGTGTTTCTGTGTCTCTGTACACATTTGTCTCCATGAGCGTGTGTTCCCATTCTCTTTACCTTCTGATGTTGAAGTGTATGTTGTCTACCAGTGAATTTCTTAGTGAAATATAATGGTTGTGGGAGTGGTGCTACAGAAGGGAAGGATTTAGTCTTTCCTCAACAAGGCTTAGCACATTCTTCTGCCTTCATCAAAGCCTAGGGGGACGTGTTCTGAATTTGTTGACAGAAAGGGAATGAGTGGGGAGGTTCTTCACCCTGAAACATGAAGGATGTCCTAGCAATTTGTTAGCAGGCCTGCGTGTGGTGGCTGGGCCGTAGACATGTGGGCGTTGACCAGCTCCAAGGCTGTGGACGTAAAGTTTACAGTACCATATAAATCTGGCAGACACACTAACCACATACAATTTGCACATGAATCCTACTCTGCTTTCAAACCTGAAGCTGTGTTACTTGAGTCCTAGATTAATAATAAACATTTGTCAGTAGTTGGGTTTGCAGTTGCAGCAAACTTAGTGCAAGAGAGTCAAGGAGTAGGCTTAACGTATGTGCATGAAACTGGCCCCTTTGACTACAAGTACTTCAACAGTTTATTTACTGCTGGGAAACAATGAAAATGCTGTCAAAAGGAAACAATTCAGTCAATGAATAGTTGATAAAGACACATGAGAAGCCAAATTGATTGGGTGTTTGATGGTGAAGCGTGTCCTGTGGAATCCACTGGGAGGCAATCATTTGGTTTGAGCCAGAGCCAAGTCAAGTTGAAGAGCATGTACCATTATATAACCTTCCAAATCCAGCCATGTTTCTCAACCACAACAAATATGTTATTTTAAACATATTCTGCCATTGGATCACAGTGGAAGTCTGCCACTAGCGTTTGTGTATTTAGACTAGAGACCCTGTCATATGATGCTGTCTGGTTGTTATATGATGGACCAAAAGTGTTCGACATCCCTGGAAATGTGTCCCCGAGTAGGCCCCAGTAAGGGGGTGCGTTTTTGGGGTGTATTAAGGCATGGTGGGGGGAGTTACTCAGATTCCCCATGCTCTCAGGCTCACACCCAGCAGCTATTGGCTGCAGGGGAATCTAACGCCACCCAGCTCAAATTGCAAAGGGTGATAAATCTGGTGCTAATCTCCCAGGCCAGATTTGGTGGAACTATGAGTCCCTGACAACCCGCCCCAACATGATTATTCACACTGCCAGTTCTTCCTGATACCCTGGCTGGAAGGGAAGGGGAGGTAGTCCAGACCCAGGAGGGGAAACCCAGGCCCAGTCCTAATGTGTCCACTCTCTCCCCAGAGTGTCTGGTGAAGTGACAACATGCCGTAGCACTGACACGTCTCTCTGGCACCCCAGGCGTTATGTTATGTTATGCTATGCCTGATAACACAAACTGGAGCCTGTGAGGTGTTTTCATTAGTTTTTTTGGTCGATGACTTTCAATCTTGTATGTATTAACATTTCAAAGTGAAGCTGTTAAATTGAGAGCTTTGAAAGTTGTACCAACAACATATAGATTACTATATGAATCATTGTTTAGCTTTCGATGCAATCATGAATTGATCACCATCTTTTTCTCTCTCTTCCTCTCTCTCTCTACCTCAGTCGACTGGCAGGAAATGACCTCTCATTCATCCACCCTGACGCTCTGTCTGGACTGCATCAGCTCAAAGTCCTGTAAGTGTGCCTCTCATTCGTCCTACACACACACTTACAAACAGTAAGTGCACACAGACAAACACTCGTATAATACCTGTATGTTCTGTGACTGTACATTGAGCCAAGGGTTCAAAGACCAGTACTAGTGAGTGCTCGGGCACAACCCACACAAAATCAAACACACAGACATTCACACGCACACACACCTGTAAATAAAACTGGTGAATGAAATTCAGCTGAATTAAATAAAACAGAGGTGTTCACTTCCTTCCCAACGAGCAGTGGCCATGTGACGTGTGTGAAGAGGCAGGAAACCAGAGGGCCTGTTCCCCTGGGCCCTAGCCTGCTTTGACGACAGAGACTACTGATAGTAGAGAGGAAGGGAGATAGTCACCATAACCACATCTGTGTCCAGAAGATACTAGGATCCACAGACAGATACTAACGCTCATCACTACATGGTCAAGTACTCACATCCCACAAAAAAATTACTACAGTTTACTGTAGAATACTACAATACTTACTATAGTATACTGTAGTATACTGTAGAATACTATACTACACACTGTAGTATCTTTTGATCATGTGTAGTACTAGTAGTATATGTTGTAGTATACTGTTGAATACTATAGTATATACTACAGTAAATACTGCTGAAATGTCACTAGTAAATACTGACGAAATGTCAGTCCTCAAACTTTTTTTTCTATATTAAATATTACAGTATTTAATTTGCATATACCCTGCCCATTCCACTCCCCATATCCCAATTTGTGCCACCTGTAAGTGAGAAAAATACATGCCAAGGATAGACCATATACACTGAGTTGACAACACATTTCTGTGACATAGACTGACCAGGTAAATCCAGGTAAAAGCTATGGCCCCTTATAGATGTCACTTGTTAAATCCACTTCAATCAGTGTAGATAAAGTGGAGAGTAGACAGGTTAAAGAATTTTAAGCCTCGAGACATGGATTGTGTATGTGTGCTAATCAGAGGGTGAATGGCCAAGACAAAATATGTAAGGGAATTTTGAACTAGTTATGGTAGTAGGGGCCAGGAGCACCGGCTTGGGTGTGTCAAGAACTGCAATGTTGCTGGGTTTTTCACGGTCAACAGTTTTTCCAGTGTATATCAAGAATGGTCCACCACTCGAAGGACATCCAGCCAACTTGACACAACTGTGAGACGCATTGGAGTCAGCATCCCTGTGGAACACTTTTGACACCTTGTAGAGTCCATGCCTCGAGTCTGTTCTGAGGGCAAAAGGGGGTGCAACTCAATATTAAGAAGGTGTTTGTAATGCTTTGTGTATTATGTTCCCTATGGTTATAGAAAAGAGCAGAAGCTCTGAACATTCCGCTCAGACCCCAGTCCTACCTACCTACAGGTTATGGCAAATTTGCTCTTTTAGTATTTGTCCAGTATGTTTTGTCAAAGAGAGAGTAAATACTACAGTAATGACCGCAAAAACACTACAGCAATTACTATAGTATAAACTACTGTTTTTTACTACAGTATTTATACTACAGTAAACCGTAAATACTACAGTATTCAATGTAGTGTTTTTGCAGGCTTCAGACTAGAGGTCGACCGATTATGATTTTTCAACTCCGATACCGATTATTGGAGGACAAAAAAAAGCCGATACCGATTAATCGGCCGATTTTATATAAAAATATATATATATATGAATTTCATACACACACACACATCTTTGTAATAATGACAATTGCAACAATACTGAATGAACAATGAACACTTTTATTTTAACTTAATATAATACACACACACACACACACACACACACACAGCTCTGAAGTGACAATGATACTGAAGAGTCTGCTTAGGAGACAAATACTCTCAACTGTTTGACTAAAAATAGAGTTTAAGTTACCTGTAATGAATGTTGAAAACAAAAACTGTCATTTCTATATGCAGGAAATCCTATTTTAATAATGGGTATGGTAAGAATTGACGACCAAAGTGTGAGTCATAATTCCCATGACACCTTCTAGCAAAATCTGAAAAGCGGTTCCTTCATTTATTACGTAGGATATTTTTAGATTCACTTAAAATAAGGTCTGTGTTTCGTGTAGGCTTACACCACCGTGCCAATTTTATAACTGTGTAGATATCCATAGGACAAGGTAACTCTGATCAATATTGGCTAAATATAAGCGAAGATAAAAACATTTGTAGAGTGGATTTATGAAAATATGTTGACAAACGTTACCTTATCCTAGTGAGATTTACATGGGTATCAAAACGTCGAGGCGGTTTAAGCCTGCACGAAACACAGACCTTATTTGAAGTAGATCAAGACATTCTCTATGGAAGACATGAACGGTAAAATAACGAAGGAACCCCTTTCAAGTTCAGCCACAAGTTATTACAGGAATTATAACGCGTCGACTATTTCTCTCTAAACCATATACCTTTGACTAATCCGGAAACTATCACCTCGAAAACAAAACATTTATTCCGTTCCGTATTTTTATCTAACGGGTGGCATCCATGAGTCTAAATATTCCTGTTACATTGCACAACCTTCAATGTTATGTCATAATTACGTAAAATTCTGGCAAATTAGTTCGCAAAGAGCCAGGCGGCCCAAACTGTTGCATATACCCGGACTCTGCGTGCAATGAACGCAAGAGAAATGACACAATTTCACCTGGTTAATATTGCCTGCTAACCTGGATTTATTTTAGCTAAATATGCAGGTTTAAAAATATATACTTGTGTATTGATTTTAAGAAAGGCATTGATGTTTATGGTTAAGTACACATTGGAGCAATGACAGTCATTGATTGATTGTTTTTTATAAGATAAGTTTAATGCTAGCTAGCAATTTACCTTAGCTTACTGCAGGCTCCTCGTGGAGTGCATTGTAATCAGTGTTAGAGCATTGGACTAGTTAACTGTGAGGTTGCAAGATTGGATCCCCTGAGCTGACAATGTTAAAAATCTGTTGTTCTGCCTCGTTCCTAGTCTGTCATTGAAAATAAGAATGTGTTCTTAACTGACTTGCCTAGTTAAATAAAGATTAAATAAAGGTGTAAAAAAAAAAAAAAAAAAAACGGCGCCCATAAATACCGATTTCCGATTGTTATGAAAACTTGAAATCGGCCCCGGTTAATCGGTCGACCTCTACTTCAGACTGCAAAAACAATACAGTAGGTAAGTCTGCAAAAACACTACAGTGAGTGAATACTATACTATTCCTACCATAGTATACACTAGTATTTTTTCATATGGGATATGCATGCAGACACAAACGTGTGTGCTCAGAGACACACACATCCTCCCCACAGTCAAGTATACTGTAATGCATTCTGTACAGTCTAGTTCACCCCGAACCCATACACAAGCGTATGAAACAAAGCCTGAGGTGTTAGTTAGTCAATGATTTTGACCCTTTGTAGACATAAGAGGTTGAGAGGCTGTAACACTGTAATCCTTTTGTGTTCATTTTACATTACATTTTAGTCAATTAGCAGACGCTCTTATCTAGAGCGACTTACAGTAGTGAGTGCATACATTTTCATACTGTGTTCACACTTTAACTCAATACAGAGCTGATATTCTCATACGCACCACATGACTGCTGGTTGCATCACTAGCCATCTACCACCTGGTTACTCAACCCTGCACGTTAAACGCTGCTGCCCTATATAAATAGACATTGAATCACTGGTCACTTTAATAATTGAACACTAGTCACTTTAATAATGTTTACATACTGCTTTACTCATTTCATATGTATATACTGTATTCTATTCTACTGTATTTTAGTCAATGCCACTCTGACATTACTCGTCCTAATGTTTTTTTTTTCTTTTTCTTCTTCCTAAATTTTTACCCCCTTTTCTCCCCAATTTTTCGTGTTATCCAATCGCTAGTAATTACTATCTTGTCTCATCGCTACAACTCCCGTACGGGCTCGGGAGAGACGAAGGTCGAAAGCCATGCGTCCTCCGAAGCACAACCCAACCAAGCCGCACTGCTTCTTAACACAGCGCGCCTCCAACCCGGAAGCCAGCCGCACTAATGTGTCGGAGGAAACACCGTGCACCCGCCCCCCTTGGTTAGCGCGCTCTGCGCCCGGCCCGCCACAGGAGTCGCTGGAGCGCGATGAGACAAGGATATTCCTACCGGCCAAACCCTCCCTAACCCGGACGACGCTAGGCCAATTGTGCGTCGCCCCACGGACCTCCCGGTCGCGGCCGGCTGCGACAGAGCCTGGGCGCGAACCCAGAGAATCTGGTGGCACAGCTAGCGCTGCGATGCAGTGCCCTAGACCACAGCGCCACCCGGGAGGCCCTACTCGTCCTAATGTTAATATATTTCTTAAATCCATTCTTTTACTTTCAGATCTGTGTATTGTTGTGAATTGTTAGATATTACTGCGCTGTTGCCGCTAGGAACACAAGCATTTTGCTACAACCGCAATAACATCTGCTAAATATATGTATGTGACCAATGAAATTTGATTTGATTTGGTTGTACAGAAATTGTAATGAGGAGGCATGTTGGTGCGACCACAGTTCAGGTTATAAAACTGTGTTCTCTCCCTCAGGATGTTGCAGAATAACCAGCTGAAGACTGTTCCAAGTACAGCTATAAAGAACCTCTACTCTCTACAGTCTCTGTGAGTCCCCCTATCTCTTCATCCATCTGGAATTACATGACTGTACACTACACCACACACACACACACACACACACACACACACACACACACACACACACACACACACACACACACACACACACACACACACACGTTTTAGAGACTTGAAATGGCAAAACTCATGGACATCGCAAGCATAATCATGACATTTACAATGGGAAGCATTCACTCTACAATCCAATTGACCTATTAGCTTCCTCTAGACTGGCCTGCATCATTGCACTAACCTTTACACAGCTCACACATAACCATCTGGTTACCATGCTGTCTTTACCCCCCACCACGTTACATTTACCAACAGTGAGACATCATCTATTTATTTATGTGATTGGTTTTTGCCTGTATGGGTTTGAAAGGGATGTGTGTGGGTTGTTATGTTTCCCAGACACTGCAGGGCTCTACAGTGCAGCACTTTTAATTATTGCTGTGTGACCTGGAATTTTCATTCAGGTATCAGTATGCCTAGAAAAAATTAAGGATTCTAGCTTTAATACCTCATATTTTTCATTGTGCTCCTAAATGTCTTTGTGTCCGCCTACATTTTTCAACTTAGGCGCACACATGTGCTCCTTGTAAAAATAGTCCGCGTAGAGCCCTGCACTGGTTTCCAAATCCCCAGCTCCTCAGCGTCTCTTTCCTTTGACTTTAACTTAGTGACTCTCTGTGACTACTGCATGTCACTCTCTGAGGGACTATGACTGAGCATTACTCCATCTTTGTTTCCCTGTGCCTCTTTTGACCCTGACTGTGAATAGTGTAGGATGAGATCCAGCTGGAAGCCTGGTCCGGGACGTGCTGAAAATCCAGCTTTCTGCCATTTATCACCTCTCCAGATCCTTTCCCTCAGTCCCATGTTTTCCCTCTCTTTTTTCCTTCTCTTTTTTTTGCACAAGTCTTTTCTCTCTTAGGGGCTAAGGTCTGTAGCTGAAGTAATATGTTTTGGCAGAGCCTAGCTGGGTTTGTATAATGCCTTTGAGAGTTAGATGTCAATCATCGTGCCTTTCTGCTTCCAACACAGTCTCATAGGGAATTTAGAGGGAGAGAGAGATATGGAGTCATGGAGGTGGAAAGAGAGCGAGGGAAGAGGAGAGGGAAACTTAGAGGGAGTCTGTGAAGGGAAGAGCGGAATTACAAAGGGATAGAGCTTTTGTTGCGATGGAGAGAGTGAACGTTGTGATACCACATTAAGGAGCAGGTTTCATGAATGAGGAACATAATGTGCAGCACCAGCCAATTACAAAACTAGTAGAAACCTTGATTGTAGAACAAAGCTATTTCCAACCTTTTGTTTGTAGTACTCACCGGAGCAGTCATTAGTTAGAAATAAATGCAGAATATTTATAAGAGTAATGAAATTCCAATTTGTATAGTAACATCATACTTACTATACATACGTTATAATGTAGTAGGCTATCCAATGGCTCATTAAAATATTTGCAGTTGATAAGATTAAGGGCAATGGAAAGCTGTTAAAAATGGAAGACCGTAGTGTTAATGTTTTTCTTCTGAGGCAATAGAAATACCTCATAAATACCATTCCTTACATGGCCCTTGATCCTCTCTCTCTGTCTCTCTGTTATGTGCTGTATCAATATGAAATGTCCTCAACGTGAGAATGTTAATGATGGTGAATGTATGACAGGATTCACACATTGGTGTGACATAACTAGTAAGATAAAGGTTTCTAAAATCTCTTTTCCCCCCCTCCCTCTGCAGACGTCTGGATGCCAACCACATCACAACGGTGCCTGAGGATAGCTTTGAGGGCCTGCAGCAGCTCCGCCACCTCTGGCTGGATGACAACAGCCTGACTGAGGTCCCAGTGGGCCCCATGAGACACCAGGCTAACCTGCAGGCTCTCACCCTGGCACTCAACCGCATCACCCACATCCCCAACAATGCCTTTGCCAACCTCTCCAGTCTGGTGGTGCTGTGAGTGCTGCAGATCTATCTATTCCAGACCTGGGTTCAAATACTATTTGAAGTCTTTCAAATACATTTAGCGTTTGCTCTAGTCTCTCTGGAGTGCAAGAGGGGCAGGGTTTGGACTCCTTGTGATTATTCTATTGGTTCCATTGTGCCAGGCTAGCTCAGTAAACTCAAGATAGTATTTAAAGCCATGTCTGATCTTGGTGCTGTTCTGGATCTGTTCTGTGCTCCTTCCCATAGGGGAGAGTTTGGGGGGTTCAACTCATTGGTAGTATACTGTAGATTCAGATGTAGCACAGACATTAGATATTTCTGGTGGAGATGTACATCTGTTGGAAGAAGACGAAAATGTAGGAATCATGGGCAATAGAACAATCTCCACTTTTATAATGAAAGACAGTTACATGTAAGATTATTTAAATATTTTTAAACAAAGTGTCAAAGGAACAAACCCTCAGATTACACTTCTCTACCATTCAAACATTGCAGATGTTCAAATCCATTCCACTCCAAGTCAAATTAAATTCTCAGTTAAATACATCAACATACTGTATGAAGCCATCACTTACTGTGGAATGCCCCTACAAACACACATGTACACACGCACACATACACGCGCGCGCACAAGAAAAATGCTATTGCTGCAGGTCCCAGTTAGAGGGGAAAAGGACAGAGCTGTGTCCTTAGTGGCTGGCAAGAATAAACAGGCAGAAAATACCTTGAATCCATCAGGCTTCGACATACCAGCACTCACAATGATACCTGACTTACCAATCACTGTGGTCTCTGGTGATAGCTGCAGAGGACATTTACCTTATGAATAGATTGAATTGGGTCTTACTATCAGGCAGGGATTGTGGGAGATGTGAAAGTGCTGTGTTGTTCATCCACAAAGGATGGGATGCCATGTGGCAGATTGAGCATTTTGTTTTATGTGTGTTGTATGTCAATAAGAATTGCTATATTATATCCTTCTTAAAAATCCAGACGGGTGACCTCTCGAGTGGAGCAGTGGTCTAAGACAGTGCATCGCAGTGTTAGCTGTGCCACTAGAGATTCTGGGTTCGAGTTCAGGCTCTGTCGCAGCCGTCCGCGACCGGGAGACCCGTGCTTCTACACCTGCATTCTAGCTGTTTGGGGTTTTAGGCTGGGTCTCTGTACAGCACTTCGAGATATTAGCTGATGTACGAAGGGCTATATAAAATAAACTTGATTGATTGATTGTGTACAATTGGCCCAGCGTCGCCCGGGTTAGGGGAGGGTTTGGCCGACAGGGATGTCCTTGTCCTATTGCGCACTAGCGATTCCTGTGGCGGGCCGGCTGCAGTGCACGCTGACACGATCCCCAGGTGTACGGTGTTTCCTCCGAGACCTTGGTGCGGCTGGATTCCAGGTTAAGTGGGCATTGTGTTAAGAAGTAGTACGGCTTGGTTGGATCGTGATTTGGAGGACGCACAGCTCTCGACCTTCACCTCTTCCGAGTCCGTACGGGAGTTGCAGCGATGAGACAAGACTAACTACAAATTGGATACCACGAAATTGGGGAGAAAAAGGGGTAAAAAAAAAAAATATATAATAAATAACCCAGACGGATCCCTATTAAAACCTCCCTGCATGTTCAATCACACATACTAGATATCCTATACATGTTCCTTCTGTTGGTCAATGTCCCTTTTGGCTCGTCTGCAACAGTGAAGTCTAATTTGAGCCCGGAATGGAATATAAATATATCCTTTATCTTCCAGGCATCTGCATAATAACAGAATTAAGGAGATTGGGGAGAGCTGCTTCACGGGGCTAGAGAACCTAGAGACGCTGTAAGTACATTTGAATACAAACTCATTAACAGTGTGTATGAGCCACTCATCCCCCCACACACCCACACACACCCAGAGCAGCCGGGACGTCAGTGTGTCCACTTCCTCCTGTAATTGCTCCAGGATAAATGGAGCGGAGTCCATGATGGCTATCTGCACTACCCTCCCATTGTTCGCTTCCTCCTGCGTCGCCAGCCTGAACAGTGACACAACATCTTTAGTCCGGAGAGGACAGAGACATTCTGACCTATGCTTTAACAGCAGCCATATTAGACGTACCATGGCTGTTACAATTATTTTTGCGGTGTCACACTCACTCACAACGTTGACACTGATAAAGCATAAAGATAATTGTCTTACTTACTATAGGAGCCTACCTTATATGTGAGCACTCCAGTCTGTCATAGGAACTATAGTGCGCTTGGCTATTTTATAGTGTATTGCCTGAAACTGGAAGATCAATATTTTACAATTGTTAAGGTGACCGTATGTTTGCACAGCACTGCTAGTGGATGGTTACAGTATGATTGAGTGTGCTGTGGTGTGTGGTGTAATGATTATGAAACTCCCTGCTCCTTTTGGCTCCTCAGGGATCTTAACTTCAACAACCTGATGACCTTCCCAGAAGCAATCCAGTCACTGCCCAAACTGAAGGAGCTGTGAGTACTGTCCCATGACAAACACATGCACACACACACATAGTCACAAATGGAAGCACACACATGCCAACACCGACACACAGGGATGCACATGCGTACACAGATTCACAGTTTAGTACACAGTTTAGTCAGTAAGTGACATGTGGCCTAGAGGTGATATCATTTTCTGCAAAAAGAGAAGACCCCTTGTCTTTTCTCCAGTGTAACTGTGGTTGCGTGCAGGCTGCAGTGTTTTTGTAGAAATGTGAGCTGTTGATGTGGAACTGTGAACCTTGGCAGGTGGAGCTGAGAGATTAATGATGGGGTCTGAATAGTGCCCCCAAGAATACACTCCTCTATCTGTTTTCCTTTGTTGCTCTCCTCTCCTGTCTGTCAGAGCTGTAGCAGAGAGAGGCTGTCTTAATGTTCCTCTACAATGGTTTCTTGATCCCTTGAACTTGTGATGGATATAAGGGACATGTCTACTAGATAAAAGACGCAGGCACGTTAGGTAAATTACCTGGCCTTTGTTTTCACAGTGTCACTGGGACATCTTGAACAATCATGACTTCACAGCGTTCCATGTGGACAGTCACAACTGTTCTCTAGATGGTGTCCTTTCATATTTCTGATGGAAAAACAATATTGAACAGATATAGAATTTACCATGTTTTATGACAGCAGTATAGATTAATTAGCAATAAAACCTCCAGGCAAATAATTGACACACATTAGATTGAAAGATGCCATCTAATGGTGAAAAATGGAATTAGCCACATTAAGTGCAGAAATCAGGAAGCTGTAGCACATATGCATACATAATTAGTGGTCATTTACATATTGGCAACTATAACAGTTTACTTAATTTGGACCTCTCACTTTTCCTAATCACAATTTGTATCTTGTTCAGCTGTTGCAACTGTATCGTTGCATATTTAATATTCCACCTTCATCCCAAAGAGTGTGGTTAGAATAATTGTTTCACTGTATATATTTTCTTTTTCCTCCAGTGGATTTCACAGCAATGACATAGCAGCCATACCTGAGGGAGCCTTCCACAAGAACCCTTTGCTCCGCACCATGTAAGACAATACTTCAAAGCCAGTCCTACTGTCAACAAATACTATAGAATAGAACCTTAAGCCTTCACACATTCATGTACTAGCACAGTGTTCCCCAACTCCAGTCCTCCAGTACCTCCAACTGCACACATTTTGGTTGTAGCTCCAGACAAACTCACCTCATTCAACTCATTGAGTGCTTGATGATTAGTTGACCAGTTGAATCAGGTCTGCTTGTCCGGGGCTACAAAATATGTGTACTGTTGGGGGTAGTCCAAGACTGGAGTTGGGAAACACTGTACTAGTATGTACAGTTTATCATATTTACACACATAACTGTCTCAGTGACTGACTGACTGACAGCACCAAGCTTGTAATATAGTGACTGACTGACAGCACCAAGCTTGTAATATAGTGACTGACTGACAGCACCAAGCTGGTAATATAGTGACTGACTGACAGCACCAAGCTGGTAATATAGTGACTGACTGACAGCACCAAGCTGGTAATATAGTGACTGACTGACAGCACCAAGCTGGTAATATAGTGACTGACTGACAGCACCAAGCTGGTAATATAGTGACTGACTGACAGCACCAAGCTGGTAATATAGTGACTGACTGACAGCACCAAGCTGGTAATATAGTGACTGACTGAAAGCAGCAAGCTGGTAATATAGTGACTGACTGACGGCACCAAGCAGGTAATATAGTGACTGACCATGGGTCCTTGAAGATACTTGTCCAGAAGATGCCATTCTCGCATAGTAAATTAGTTTACTGTCAGTGTGTCCTCTTCTCTTATCCTCCCCAGCCACCTGTATGACAACCCCCTGTCCTTTGTGGGAACGTCAGCCTTCCAGAACCTGTCTGACCTGCACTCCCTGTAAGTCCCTGTCCATATCTGTTAGAAAACCAAGTCTGGTACTCTGAACATTGTATTCATAGTGTGGTAAGGATCTCTGAAATTGTTTTATTTTTTATTTATCCGTTATTTTACCAGGTAAGTTGACTGAGAACACGTTCTCATTTACATCAACGACCTGGGGAATAGTTACAGGGGAGAGGAGGGGGATGAATGAGCCAATTGTAAACTGGGAATTATTAGGTGACCGTGATGGTTTGAGGGCCAGATTGGGAATTTAGCCAGGACACCGGGGTTAACACCCCTACTCTTACGACAAGTGCCATGGGATCTTTAATGACCTCAGAGAGTCAGGACACCCGTTTAACGTCCCATCCGAAAGACGGCACCCTACACAGGGCAGTGTCCCCAATCACTGCCCTGGGGCATTGGGATATTTTTTAGACCAGAGGAAAGAGTGCCTCCTATTGGCCCTCCAACACCACTTCCAGCAGCAACTGCTTTACAATAACAGTGTATGAAATCACCATGTGATACAATACACTGGATATCGCTGGTGCTCAGGTGCTTATTTCATACCATGATCTAATGTTACAAGTGGACAGTTATTCCGACTAAAGTTAGTCTCTGGTCTGTCATACCTGTTTGTGTTCTAACCCTGTGAGGTATGTGTTTCAGGATGCTACGTGGAGCCAGTATGATGCAGGAGTTTCCCTGTCTCATTGGGACTAACAACCTGGAGAGTCTGTGAGTACACAATACAGCAGACGCTTTACATCAACATACACAACTGACACTGACCAACAATGTTAGAATAAATGTGTTCGTGTTAGTCAGATTGTTAGTGATTCGATTTTTTTCTGCCTTGTTTGAGGTTAAGTTAGACAGTTTGTCAGTGGTAATTAAATCAGAGTGTTTCTTTCTCAGCACTTTGACAGGCACAAAGATTGCCGCCATACCGGTTGAGCTCTGTGAGGATCTAAAGGTGCTGCGGACTCTGTAAGCATCCCCAACCTCACCTTTCACCCTTATCCTACTTTATTAATCTATTTCACATAAATGCTGATGACATTCCAGATTACATTATTTCATCCTTTTGCCCATCAGGGACCTGTCCTACAATGAGATTGAGGAGCTGCCTTCCTTCCAGGGCTGTCTAAAGCTGCAGGAAATGTGAGTAAGGTATATTGTTGGGAATGTGAGCAAGAGCACAAACACATTTTTAAACATTACATTCAAGATGACCCCCATCTTCTATCTTTTTCTGAGTGTATATTCTGTGTTCTGTCCTAATTATAGAAGCCTGCAGCACAACCACATCCAGCAAATCGACAGGGACACATTCCAGGGTCTGTCTGCCCTGCGCTTGCTGTGAGTACACACACACACGCATACATACACACACACACACACACTTGCAGCCTATAGTACCTTGAGGCTTAAAGGTGAAGGGCCTAAGTAGATCTCATTGGAAAGTAACTTAGTTCTGCTTTCACTAGCTCATGCCAGAGGCTAATTTTCAAAAGCATGCTTAATTTGCTGCCCTGATTCTGAACACATCATTAAGTCATTTTCTTTCCTGCAGGGACCTGAGTAGAAATGAAATGAAAACCATCCACAGAGATGCTTTCCTCTATTTGACGGTGCTAACAAACCTGTGAGTAGGACACTGTACTGTGGTAAAAACTAAATCCGTTCTCATACAAGTCATGATAACAAATACATTACTGTTTAAACATATGTGTACATATGCTAGTAGTGTGTTTCAGGAATGTATGTATGCTAATATGTTCTGTTTGTTTCAGAGACCTGAGTTTAAACTCGCTGACCAGCATTCCAACAACTGGACTGAGTTCCCTGAACCAACTGAAACTCACAGGAAACCTGCAGATGAAACATGTATTTACTGCAAAGAGCCTCCCCAAACTCAGGTCAGAATCCTAGTAATTTATCCAAATGACCTCACATTGTCCTGAACTAGATGTGAACTCACTGTAGTGCCAAACCCAATTCACTTACAGTAACTAAACTTAAGTCCAACTGTGAGGTTGGGGTCATGCAACACTTTGAATGATAATGGTCCTATTGTTGTCTACAGGTCAGTATCAGTTCCCTATGCTTACCAGTGCTGTGCATTTGTGGGATGTGATTCTTCAACAACTTCCACTGATGAGGAGGACATCAAGAAGGTTACAGGTAAAATATGTCGGTCATGACTGGTCATTAGACCACTCTTGACATAAAAAAAAAGTATTATTCAGAGGGATAAAAAGTATATTGAAATTGATTAGCTAATTAATCTTTGTGTTCTAGGTGGAGAAGAAGTGGAGAGGATATCGATGGTAATGCACTGCTCTCCCTCTCCAGGTAAACCACAGTCACTTTATTGTCATCTACAGCATTGAATTGTGTACATCATCACATCTCTTACTAACTGAAGGCTGACTCTGTCTCTCTCCTCCAGGAGCCTTCAAGCCCTGTGAGCACCTCCTGGGCAGCTGGATGATACGTCTGACTGTGTGGTTCATCTGCCTGGTGGCCTTGATCTTCAACACTCTGGTGCTGGCAGCCACCTTCTCCCGCCGGGCCTTGGCCCTCTCCCCTGCCAGGCTGCTGGTTGGCCTCCTGGCCCTCACCAACCTGCTCACTGGGGTCTATGTGGGGGTGCTCACTGTCCTGGATGCTGCCACCTGGGGCTCCTTCGCTGAGTTTGGGGTCTGGTGGGAGACGGGGGTGGGCTGCCGGGCAACAGGGGCCCTGGCGGTGTTCTCCTCAGAGTGGGCGGTGCTGCTGTTGCCCCTGGCGGCTGTGGAGCGCAGCGTGGCGGTGAGAGGGCTCCTGGGGAAGGCCATCTCACCCAGGAGGAGCAGCGAGAGGGGGTTCGGGGACAGATGCTTCGCCCTGGCGGCTGCTCTCCTGGGACTCCTGGCGGCTGCAGCAGCCTGTCTGCCCCTCTTCAGTACCAACGACCCTTCAGCCTCCCCTCTCTGTTTACCCTTCTCTGGTGGTGAGGGCCCTGCACTGGGGGTCACTGTGGCCCTGGTGCTGCTCAACGCTCTGGCCTACCTGTTCACAGCAGCAGTGTACACCCAGCTGTACTGTGGCTTGGGCAGGGTGGAGCTGGCAGACCAGGAGCAGGCAGGGGCCGTACGCCACGTGGCATGGCTCATATTCACCAACTGCATCTTCTTCTGCCCTGTTGCAGCCTTCTCCTTCGCCCCTCTACTGGCTAGGTCTGGCACCGCAGGGGGCCCTGAGATTGCCAAGTCCATCACGCTCATCTTCTTCCCCCTACCGGCATGCCTTAACCCCGTGCTCTATGTTTTCTTCAGCCCAGCCTTCCGGGAGGACTGGCTGCGGCTGCGGGGCCATGGAGCTGTGGCCCGGGGGGTGAAGGCTGGGCAGTGTGCAGGGGGCTCTGGGGTTGTGGATGGGGACGGGGACTCCTCCACACGGGTGGGCTATGACTGTGGGGTGTACTCCCAGCTCTGTGGGGAAACAGGCATGTGTGAGCCCTGCGAGGCGGCTCTACACGCCAGGACCTCTTCCTCCTCATCATCAGTCTGCAGACACTTGGTGAAGTCCCACAGCTGCCCTACCCTCTCGGCTGGTGCGGCAGCGGGCCAGCGTACGGAGGGTTACTGGGCAGACAGCGGCACCCTCCCTGCCCAGTCAGAGTACGCTGACGAGGGGGACTCGTTTGTGTCCGACAGTTCCGACCAGGTGCAGGCCTGTGGACGAGCCTGCTTCTGCCAGAGCCGAGGGCTCCCTCTGGTCCACTACACATACAACATACCTCGCATCAAAGACTGAGAAGCTCTTCAGCTGTGTGTGTGTGTGTTTGTTTGTGCATCTGTGTTTGTTTGTGTTTGTTTGTTTTGTGCATCTGTGTTTGTTTGTGTGTATGTGTTGGACACTATAACAAAAAGAAAGGTTTGTGATACACAACAAAACATGTGCAGGGTCCCTTCACACAAATCATTCAGGAAGCACTTCTTTAATCACTGTGTGAACCAGACTCAACCGCCACAAAAAGGGAATCTGGCATTAAATGAGACTTCTTTGAGACCTGAGACTTTTGGTCAACTCTTGTTTTGCCCTTCAGGATTTACAACTGATTCCTGTGTGTGATAACACCAAACTGGCTGTCAAATATGTAACAAAAGAGGAAATCTTTCCACCAGTGCCTGCTTCTTGGTTTAAAGCGAACTCATTATCAAGATGTTACAAGCCTGAATTCATCTGTCACGTCTCTTGCTAAGGCAAGGATTTATGTGCCATCCTTTTGTAGTTTTCTTTGTGTTATATGTATATTGTGTTTATATCTTGTCATTCCCTGGTCTGTCGATTTTAATGCCTTGCCATAATCGCTATTCATTTGTATAGTTAGCAATTGTAATCATAATCCTCATTCTAGGGTTGTTTTTCATATGAGAATGTAAAGTAACTGAAAGGAGAATTGTATGGCAGCGGCTTTAAATTAAGGGGTACTGACAATGTGTTAAATATAATCTGAAAGCTGCATTTTCAGCCCTCCCAATGTGAGCCAACTGAATCTCCAGTCTGAATCTGTTCATGTAACTTCACATGCCCTGTATTCATTCCTCAAGAGTACAAGACAATGACTTAAATGTTTATTATCTTTGACAATAATTGTCAACAATTCTTCCTCACTATGAGTGATAAAGTCTTGGATGTCACGTGGGAATGGAAGAGAGCACTGTTTTAACAACAGTCTTCCCAGGTTGTTGAGGAGAGTTTTATGACTTTGTTTTGTCTCTTGGACTAAAAATAATTTCGTTGAACTGTGCTTTACCCCCAGGATCGTTCTAATTTATTGCTTAAAGAGGAGCAGAATGTCTGGGCCAAGGACAAGGTTATTTCAGGTGTCAGGAGGTTGGCTTTGAAAGGTGAATGCAGCATGTACCAAGTGCAAGCTAAGCCTCTGGCGCTGAATGCTGATGCCACACAAAGGCCTTCATTTCTGGATTGTTCTCTGAGACAGATCGCATTATAGTAAAATATATATATATATTTTCTTCTCTTAAAATGGATATAATTGGTGCTCGCAACCCATTAATTATGATCAAGATGCACACAATCCCACAGCTCAGCAGTGTAGCCAGTGTAATGGATATCATGGTGTATATTATGATATAACAACATATAATGTTTCACTATGAAACATTTTATTGGATCAGGTTTGACTGTAGGGGAATATCTGTTTGATGTGCACGAGCATGACTTTGCGTATGGGGCCTGCACCACACCCTAGGAGCCTGTATCCACATGTGTAATTCATGCGAGCGCTCAGGAAATTAGGCAATGTAGGGAAGCCTAGACTCCCTCAACATTCTGTTAATGTGTCCATATTATGAAGCTCATTGGCTTTTGAAATTATATCACAAATTTTCTTATTTTTGTATGGATTTGTCAGTGTTTTGACTGAGTGTAATTTTAACCCCAACCAACTGTCCAGATTGTATTGGAGATGTTAGAAGCCCGTACATGCAAATTCCAAATCGGTGTGTATTGCTGTCTGTTTATCCATATTTACATTATTTTTGATAGAAAAACCAATAATCAAGAATGGGATGGATTGACTAACCACGGAAGCTACCTCTTCAACTTTAGTGGCTACCAGCAGTGCTTTGTACGGTGTGTGTTCTTATGTTATTGATATTTTGGTTTGAACTATAGGCTTTGTTTGTAAATACATCGTTGTACAGCGTCACTGAATTGAATTCATGCTTTTAGTGGGTGGAATGTACAGTATGTACTGTATACTGTGATTTTTGTAAACCAAATTATATAAAACCATTTGCTTAAAAAAACAATGCTTTATGTACAAGATTTCTGACACAAAAACTCTCACTCATTCTTATAATTTATTTGCCCCACAGTGACACACAGTTGAGTTGGTCTGATTTCGACCTTGTCAGGACTGTCAGTGTTTTTCTTTGCCTACAGTGTTAGGTTCTGTCTGACTGACTGACCATAGTGCCACTCAAGGGTGCTGTTGAAATTGTCAAGGCTATAAATGTCCCACAGGGCACCAGGGCACTGGCACCTCTCCCAATTGGCTCCTCTGGCTGAGTTTCAAATCAAATTTTATTTGTCACATACACATGGTTAGCAGATGTTAATGCGAGTGTAGCGAAATGCTTGTGCTTCTTGTTCCGACCATGCAGTCATATCTAACAAGTAATCTAACCTAACAATTTCGCAACAACTAATTTATACACACAAGTGTAAAGGAATTAATAAGAATATGTACATAAAAATATATGAATGAGTGATGGCCGAACGGCATAGTTTGTTCATAGCATTGTTTAAAGTGGCTAGTGATACATTTATTACATCCATTTTTCCATTATTAAAGTGGCTAGAGAGTTGAGTCAGTATGTTGGCAGCAGCCACTCAATGTTAGTGATTGCTGTTTAACAGTCTGATGGCCTTGAGATAGAAGCTGTTTTTCAGTCTCTCGGTCCCCGCTTTGATGCACCTGTACTGACCTCGCCTTCTGGATGATAGCGGGGTGAACAGGCATTGGCTCGGGTGGATGTTGTCCTTGATGATATTTTTGGCCTTCCTGTGACATCGGGTGGTGTAGGTGTCCTGGAGGGCAGGTTGCCCCCTGGTGATGCGTTGTGCAGACCTCACTACCCTCTGGAGAGCCTTATGGTTGTGGGCGGAGCAGTTGCTGTACCAGGCAGTGATACAGCCCGACAGGATGCTCTCAATTGTGCATCTGTAAAAGTTTGTTTTTGGTGACAAGCCAAATTTCTTCAGCCTCCTGAGGTTGAAGAGGCGCTGCTGCTCCTTCTTCACCACGCTGTCTGTGTGGGTGGACCATTTCAGTTTGTCCGTGATGTTTACGCCGAGGAACTTAACTTTCCACCCTCTCCACTACTGTCCCGTCGATGTGGATAGGGGGCTGCTCCCTTTGCTGTTTCCTGAAGTCCACGATCATCTCCTTTGTTTTGTTGTCATTGATTGTGAGGTTATTTTCCTGACACAACACTCCGAGGGCCCTCACCTCCTCCCTGCAGGCCGTCTCGTCGTTGTTGGTAATCGAGCCTACCACTGTAGTGTCGTCTGCAAACTTGATGATTGAGTTGGAGGCGTGCATGGCCACGCAGTCATGGGTGAACATGGAGTACAGGAGAGGGCTGAGAATGCACCCTTGTGGGGCCCCAGTGTTGAGGATCATCGGGGTGGAGATGTTGTTACCTACCCACACCACCTGGGGGCGGCTCGTCAGGAAGTCCAGGACCCAGTTGCACAGGGCGGGGTTGAGACCCAGGGTTTCGAGCTTAATGACGAGTTTGGAGGGTACTATGGTGTTAAATGCTGAGCTGTAGTCAATGAACAGCATTCTTACATAGGTATTCCTCTTGTCCAGATGGGTTAGGGCAGGGTGCAGTGTGATTGCGTTGTCTGTGGACCTATTGGGGCGGTGAGCAAATTGGAGTGGGTCTAGGGTGTCAGGTAGGGTGGAGGTGATATGGTCCTTGACTTGTCTCTCAAAGCACTTCATGATGACGGAAGTGAGTGCTACAGGGCGGTAGTCATTTAGCTCAGTTACCTTACCTTTCTTGGGAACAGGAACAATAGTGGCCCTCTTGAAGCATGTGGGAACAGCAGACTGGGATAAGGATTGATTGAATATGTCCGTAAACACACCAGCCAGCTGGTCTGCGCATGCTCTGAGGACGCGGCTGGGGATGCCGTCTGGGCCTGCAGCCTTGCGAGGGTTAACACGTTTAAATATTTTACTCACGTTGGCTGCATTGAAGGAGAGCCCGCAGGTTTTGGTAGCAGGCCGTGTCAGTGGCACTGTATTGTCCTCAAAGCGAGCATTATGGGTAAAAAATAACCCTGTTGATGGTGTCCATGTCACCTGATTCACACTGGGTGCCCTTGTTCCTTTAACACATCCAAACCTCACGGGGTGTGTAACAACATCATGATGGGGGCTTACTGGAAGTGGATAAGTGCACATGAACTATGGTCTTGAATGTGACCTGTCAAATTACACCAAGTTTGACAATAAGAATGTGTTTATGTTTAGAAAATGTGTTGTGTGAATGTATGCTAGTGGATGAAGGTAGGTGGTTGGCAGTGGACCTCAGAAACCAACAGGAGCAGCCTTATTACTCACATCCTGTTTGGAAATGGACTTGGCTTGACCAAACATTTCACCTCCCAGCGATGCACCCACAGAGGGAATGGGACATTCCAGCTGTTCCAACCCTCCCCACACCTCATCGCTAGGCCAAACACATTAAACATATTGCTATATCGTCTTTTGGCCTTAGTTAGACTTTGTTACGTTAATACCCAGCAGCTTTTGTTCATTCCCACTGGCATTCAAGCGCCAGAGCGTCAACTGTTTGTTGACCTCATAGTGATCATGTTCTGTGTATAGGGCAGCATGAGGCACACGAGTGCTGCTCCACCTGTGTATTCATCTCAGTGTTAACCCCTGTCCACTGTCTGTTTCCCATGTTAAACAATGGTGGGGTTTTATCAGGCCTCACTAGCGAACAGGCCACACCAGGGATAGTGGTTTACTTAAATTGCATTATAACCAGTTTACAGCTGGGAATATGAGTATGATTGGGCACCCTAGAAACCTGGGATGGACTTGCATTTGAATAAGTGAGAATAAAAGGGGTGCCCACTGCCCGTTGACAAAGCTGTGCATTTATTTTTCATGCATAAAACAAATACTCTTTGCCACTGATATTCAATAACCCTTTTCTACAAAGAATGCCTGAGTGAATCAAACAATGCAGTCCTTTGCTACTCCTCAAATTATTCCATGAAATAAATAAAGGTACAATAACCCAATGTGGATGAATGTAATGTCTTGGATGACCTATGTAAGATGATTTCACAACAGGGAACGGGGAAGATTGACATGTGCACATAACAGGGTGGTAGTGGGACACAGGAAAATGAAAGCTAATGGATTATCTCTGGTCTCTTCACATTGAGCTGTAGTCTGGCCAGGGTCCCAGTGGAGGTCCGTGTAGGATGAGACGGGACATCCACCCTATCTTCAACCGGCTTCTTAACATCTAATCAGCCTTGTTCATCTGCTTATCCTTCTCCTCTTTGGTGATTTGAGCTGCAAGGCAATTAAACTAAGTCGTGATTCATATTTTCAATTCAAACATCAAACATACTAGAACATTTTGTTGGTGATTAATGTAGGACTGATAATACTTCACTATTTTAGACTTTATTCAATTTTATTTCTAGACTATATTAATTGATAATATCCATGCCATTTGATAAATACTTAAATTATTCAATACCATTGGGATTAGAATATCATCTCCAGGTCAATTTGTTAATATCAAGATAGATTTTTCAAAAAATCTATAGTGTACAGATGAGGTAAAACGTGTCTTATCCTTTCACATTATCCAATATTTTGAAATATATTTTACCTTCCCGTACCCTTAAATTTAGTGAGATGGACCATGCACATTGTTACATAGAGTAATGTATAGCAGACACTCTTATCCAGAGCGATTTACAGAAGCAATTAGGATTAACTATTTTGGCACACCTTTTATTATTTTCTAATTAATACAAATGAAACAATTCTATAATAATGGGATTGACCTGAGTTATTACTGAGTGTGGGGGCTTACCTTGGGGGAAAGTGCCAGGTGCTGGGAATTAAAAACGGTAGAAGCATGACAGGACACAGCATGGTGGGGTTACAGACAGAAGGAGAGACACACGTCAGAGAAGATGGATCATGTAATGGTGGCAGGATCCATTTAGAACCTTTACATGTATTCCAGTGTACATTCCAAAGGTCCGTCAGGGAGTTAATATACCCTTATGAAGACATAATGATATGTCTGTATATGTTAACATGAGATCTCAAATAGGAAGAATAGATTTACTGTATTTGCCCTCTAGAACATAGTATGATTACCATGATACATGTTCTAGATTTGAACATGCCATTTAACACATACAAGTATAATTCTTCCATCTCAGATTTGATGTCCAAATGTATTATTTCATAAGGAAACCCCAAAACATGTTTCAAATATGAGTTGGGGAGCATTCATATATTATGACATTTTCAGACATTTATATATGACTTCATATTTGATGGACACATGTACTAAGGGTACCTGTTCCAGACAGGAAACAGAGTGAAGTACACAGGAAGTTGCAAACCTTGACAATTACATCCCTATTTACAGTGGTCATAACTGTAACAATCACCATGTACACTCAGTGGCCAGTTTATTAGGTACACCCATCTAGTACCGGGTCGGACCCCACTTTGCCTGAATTCTTTGTGATATGGAAACATTGCTGAATTGGTTTCAAGGGCCCTAACGTGTACCAGGAAAACATTCTCCACACCATTACACCACCACCACCTGCCTGTACTGTTGACACCAGATAGGATGGGGCCATGGACTCGTGCTGCTTACGCCAAATCCTGACTCTGCCATCAGCATGACGCAACAGGAGCCGGGATTCTTCGGACCAGGCAATGTTTTTCCACGCCTCAATTGTCCAGTGTTGGTGATCGCGTGCCCACTGGAGCCACTTCTTGTGTTTAGCTGATAGGAGTGGAACCCGGTCATCTGCTGCAATGGCCCATCCGTGACAAGGACCAACGAGTTGTTCATTCCGAGATGCTGTTCTGCACACCACTGCGCCGTTATTTGCCTGTTTGTGACCATCCTGTTAGGTTGCACCATTCTTGCCATTCTCCTTTGACCTCTTATTAATGAGCTGTTTTCACCCGCAGGACTGCCGCTGACTGGATGTTTTTTGTTTGTTGCACTATTCTTGGTAACCCCTAGACACTGTCGTGTGTGAAAAGTACAGAATGCCGGCCGCTTCTGAGATACTGGAACCGGCGCACCTGTCACCGACGATCATATCACGCTCAAAGTCACTTCGGTCACTTGTTTTCCCATTCTAACATTCAATCGACCAGTAACTGGAAACCTTTATGCCTGTCTGTCTGATTCATATAGCAAGCCATGGCCACATGATTCATTGTCTGTAGGAGCGAACCATTTTCGTGAACAGGGTGGTGTACCTAAAAAACTGGTCACTGAGCATACAAGAATGACAATGGATTTGGCAGTTGGTTGGCAGGCCAGGTGTGTTAAGGAGCTCACCAGCAGAGAAAAGGTGAGTAGTGTTAGGGATACTTACGGCGAATCTCCAGCTTGCACTCCACTACATCTTCTCCACTGGTGTTGACTGCTTTGCACATGTACACTCCCCCGTCAAATGAGCAGGGCTTGCGGATCTCCAGGGTGAGTACGCCCTGCTTACTGAACATACGGTACTTGGCCTCGTTGGAGATGTCCATCTTGTTTTTGTACCATGTCACTTTGGGCTGAGAGAGAGCGGTTACAATGTGAACTAGATTTGCCTAGAGTAATGCATATTGCAAAACAATGAAATAATGTCTATTTGCTATAACTAAGGCTCATAGTTTTTACTGGTCAGGACATGCTTGTCATCCCCCTACAGTACTAGTAGCAGACATGATGATAATGTAATAGTCGTGCTGATTTGATGGTCATTCTGATGGTGATAAATCACTATATCATTCATGGTTAGCAGCATAGCCTTTGTCTCTGTCATTCTTGCTTGTATAGGGACACCTCACCTTGGGGATGCCTCTGACAGAGCAGCTGAGGGTGGCGTTGTAGCCTGCTATGACTGAACGGCTCACTAGAGGGTGTGTGAACTTAGGCGCCTCAGAAAAGTCATGCTCCTTGTAAGTTGGAGGCTTGTACTCGAAACCTGATGAACAGATGAACAGGTGCAGTGCTCAACTTATGTTCAGAAAGTTTTTGGGTTTTACACAGATGGCAGCAGGGGATGTTTTTTTTATGAATTTCATGCGAATGCTGCTCCTACATAAACTCAGCAAAAAAAGAAACAACCTCTCACTGTCAACTGCGTTTATTTTCAGCAAACTTAACATGGGTAAATATTTGTATGATCATAACAAGAGACATAAACTGAACAAGTTCCACAGACTAGCAGAAATTGAATAATGTGTCCCTGAACAAAGGGGGGGGGGGGGGGGGTCCAAATAAAAAGTAACAGTCAGTATCTGGTGTGGCCACCAGCTGCATTAAGTACTGCAGTACATCTCCTCCTCATGGACAGCGCCAGATTTGCCAGTTCTTACTGTGAGATGTTAAATACCCCACTCTTCCACCAAGGCACCTGCAAGTTCCCGGACATTTCTGGGGGGTATGACCCTAGCCCTCACTCTCCGATCCAACAAGTCCCAGACGTGCTCAATGGGATTGAGATCAGGGCTCTTCGCTGGCCATGGCAGAACACTGACATTTCTGTCTTGCAGGAAATCACGCACAGAACGAGCAGTATGGCTGATGGCATTGTCATGCTGGAGGGTCATGTTAGGATGAGCCTGCAGGAGGGGTACCACATAAGGGAGGAGGATGTCTTCCCTGTAACGCACAGCGTTGAGATTGCCTGCAATGACAACAAGCTCAGTCCAATGATGCTGTGACACACCGCCCCAGACCATGACGGACCCTCCACCTCCAAATCGATCCAGCTCCAGAGTATAGGCCTCGGTGTAATGTTCATTCCTTTGACGATAAACGCAAATCTAACCATCACCCCTGGTGAGACAAAACCGCGACTCGTCAGTGAAGATCACTTTTTGCTAGTCCTGTCTGGTTCAGCAACGGTGGGTTTGTGCCCATAGACGACGTTGTTGCCGGTGATGTCTGGTGAGGACCTGCCTTATAACAGGCCTACAAGCCCTCAGTCCAGCCTCTCCTAGCCTATTGCGGACAGTCTGAGCACTGATGGAGGGATTGTGCATTCCTGGTGTAACTCGGGCAGTTGTTGTTGCCATCCTGTACCTGTCCCACAGGTGTGATGTTCGTATGTACCAATCCTGTTGCGGTGTTCTTACACGTGATCTGCCACTGCGAGGACATTCAGCTGTACGTCCTGTCTCCCTGTAGCGCTGTCTTACAGTACGGACATTGCAATTTATTGCCCTGGTCACATCTGCAGTCCTCATGCCTCCTTGCAGCATGCCTAAGGCACGTTCACGTAGATGTGCAGGGACCCTGGGCATCTTTCTTTTGGTGTTTTTCAGAGTCAGTAGAAAGGCCTCTTTAGTGTCCTACGTTTTCATAACTGTGACCTTAATTGCCTACCGTCTGTAAGCTGTTAGTGTCTTCCACAGGTTCATTAATTGTTTATGGTTCATTGAACAAGCATGGGAAACAGTGTTTAAACCCTTTACAACGAAGATCTGTGGATTTTATTATTTATTATTTGGATTTTTACAAATTATCTTGGAAAGACAGGGTCCTGAAAAAGGGATGTTTCTTGTTTTGCTGAGTTTACATACACCATGACCATGTTAAATGTATAACTATTGTTTGTTTATAGTTATGATGTCAGGGTGGTATTGCTGTCATGAACGGTGCGCCAGGTATGGGAGCCCACCTGTTTTCTGGATGTAGGCACTGTCTGCTGAGAAGCAAGGCTCTAGGCTGAGGCCTACCATGTTCACAGCGTAGATACGGAAGATGTATTCATTCCCCATGATGAGATCAGCCACCACACAGTTAGTTCGCCTATATAGCTCATAGACAGTGTACCATTCCTGAAAACCAACCACATTTTAGTCAAACTCTTCATTTTTAATTGAGACCACATTTTAGGGCTACCAAAATACTACAGAACAACTAAACTACAATGTCAGTGTAACGTGTCTTGAGAGAATGAGAATGCATGCCAACTCCTATGAGTGTTTGCCAAACAAAGGGGCCCAACTGTGTTATATTTAGCAATGGGGCATCTCTGATATCCAATTGAGATATTGTTCTTTGTAACATGATAATCTCATATCTCACAGCCTGCCATTGTGAGATGGAGGAAATTAATTGGGTCTAATAATGACTTGTGTGAAACCTGAACAGGGAGCTTTTTATTTAGCCACTAACCTTGCAGCTCAGAAGTACAATGGGTTTCCATCACTACACAGACAAGCCATGTCCAGTATAAGGCCAAGGCTGGGGGCTAAAAACAGGGCGTGCTTGGCTTGCTGTGCTCTGGGTGGCTGCCTGGGGTGGTGGAAGGTGGCAGTTGGAGCTCAAACAAACAGGCCCAGAATGCAGTTATCCTTGCCCACAAAGGCTCTCTGCCTAGCTGTGGCTGACTGTGTGTCACAAGGGAGGGTAAAATACCCCTCGGTGACCATGTAGCATTCTTCCCATCACATAGTGTACATACATGAGTCAATTATGGCCGTGTGTCAGAGAGCTTAGCTACCTTGCCTTGGCAATGGCATGGTTATTAAACCCAACGTTCTAACACTCAGAGCTTGGCATAGTTCACTCTGAGCCCAGCCAGAGAACTAACAGATAATTATCAGGCAGCTCGCCCTCTCTCACACACACACTGGGATGACCTCTGTGTGTCAGTTAGAAAATAAATATTAGCCTAATCATCATTTAGAATATAGATCATGCTTTCCTGAACCTGCCATGTGTGGGGCAGTGTATGATCTTTGTATAACCTTACTCATTTAATATTGTCTGACCAATATTAATTGCTCGTTTTCTGTCATATGAACCTCTTTCACAAATTAATGAGGAGAACATTTTCATGTTAGACACTGCCCAGCAGATTGACTCTCACCATGGTCTTCTTGTCAGCCTTCTGAACCATGTAGCCGGTTATTTCACAATTTCCATTGTCCTTGGGTGGCTTCCACTCCAGAGCCACGTTAAAGCCCCAAACATCCATGATCTTCAGTTTCTCTGGAGACCCAGGCAAATCTAAAGATAAGAAATAATATTTATCGAGTCAACATGTACCATAACTTTACCTTAAACTCCAATTCAATCAATCACAGAGAAAGGTAAACCACACGGTGGGTACACGTAGAATATTGTTTACGCTGTATTTTAGGGGCAGGTGTGGTTTTGTTTCAATATCCAATGATAATGTTGGCAAAGGGACCAGCTTGCGGGATGTGTCGGTTTCATAGTTAATAACTCAGATACAGCATAAACCCATTATGAGTGAACTGACAGTGCAACTGATCAATTATAAAACATTTCTATTCCAAACCATTAGAGTTGTGAGGAGTCCTCACCGACTATCTGAATTGAGATGCTGGCTGTGTCCTCAACATTCTCAATCTGCAGCTTGACTTCGTACTTCCCAGAGTCCTTCCTCTCTGACTTGCGGATGAATAGGATTGTGTCGGTGTCGCTGTTCCGGACGCTGACCTGCTTCGGGTTCAGAGGCTCCCCATCTTTACTCCAGGTGATCACAGGCCTTGGCTTGCCCTAAAATAAAAAATTATTGAGATTGGAAATTAAACATTCAAAAATTTTTAAGAAGGACTTAACAAGATTCTGGAGGACTGCAGTACAAGTAAGTTAGTATGTGTGAAATATTGGTTTTCCTCAGTAACCTACGTTTACTAAATGATCATTACAGTTCCAGGGGGGATGATGATTTCAGTACATCTCCAGACCAAGACATTTGAAATATGATATTGTTCATATTTATGGCAGATTTGAACCTAGATTAGTGTGCCTAATAGATACAGTAGATGGTGGTACATTTGGCGGTGGCCCAGACTCCTTGGCTTGTGGTTTTCAGCAGTTACTCACTATGAGCTGCTTAAGAGAATCATGTCTGTATCAGTTATCAGTATGTCAATTGAATGTGTTACTAGGATACAGTTTCAAAACTGAAGCTGTATGTATTTATAGTCTTGAGGGAAAAGCAGAAACAAATAAAGAGACATAGCGTGATTTACTGTAGTATTTTTGCAGACTGTAGTATCCTGTAGTATTTACTGTAGTGTTTTTGCAGTCATTACTGTAGTATTTACTATAGTGTTTTGTTCAATTATCTTTGACATACAAATAGGGGCTTTCTCCTTGAGGAAACCTACTGGACAAATACTAAAAGAGCAAATTTTCCAAAACCTGTAGATAGGTAGGACTGGGGTCTGAACGGATAGTTCAGAGCCTCTGCTCTTTTCTATAACCTGTAGTGAACACAGTATGGTCTATACTTGGCATGTAGGTTTCTCACTTATGGGTGGCACAAATTGGGTTATGGGAGAGGGGAATATGAACATGAAATACTGTTTTTGCGCACTGTAGTGTTTTGCAGACATTACTGTAGAATTTACTACAGTATTTTTTGGGTGCGGATAAAACTGTAGTATTTACTATAGTATTCTACAGTATACTACAAAATGCTATAGCAAATACAGATGTAGGATCTTATTTGGGCCTGTTTGCTAGAGCAGGAAAATAATCATGCAGTATCAGGACATGTGAATTATTATGTGGATTTAAATTCATGGGCATTTTTGTTGAAAAATTAAGCCTTTTTAAACCTCAAATACACTACAAGTGTTCAATTTCCTGCATTGCAGAAAAGTTATCCTGCAACAGGGTGGTCAAATTAAGATCTGTACTACACATGACCGAGGGATACTACAGTGTGTTTAATTCTATAGTAAGTAGGCCTACTGTAGTATTCTACAGTAAACTGTAGCACCATAAACTGTAGCACCATTCCATAACTCAATGTGCACCAAAGAAAAGGAAATAGCAATTTCTAGCTCCTAAGTCATTCAACATATTTCTCTTATGGGCAAGTGTGACAGTTTAACTTTAGTCCTTTCCCTCGCCACGACCCGGGCGCGAACCAGGGACCCTCTGCACACATCAACAACAGTCACCCACGAAGCATCGTTACCCATCGCTCCACAAAAGCCACGGCCCTTGCCCAGCAAGGGGAACCACTACTTTAAGGTCTCAAAGCAAGTGACGTCATCGATTGAAACGCTATTAGCGCGCACCACCGCTAACTAGCTAGCCATTTCACATCGGTTACACAAGGGCACCAGCATATATACAGTACATTCATCCTATAGAGTGTGAAGGATGTACTCTAGCCCATACCTGAAAAGGGATCACAAGGTTGATTGTCACCTCCACTTTCTTGATGAGGGTCTGGCGGAGATGTCTAGGAATCCAGATTTTGGGTTTCTCTGTGAACAAAAATATCATAAGATGTCAATGAATAAAAGTGTTTGGGTACAATTTTGTGGTGTGCGTGTATGGGGAAAGTGGTAGGCCTGGGCGGTATACCGCATTCTCAATACTGTCAATCAGGGTTGTCAATTTGGGCTGGCTTTAGGACCATGCAGACACCTCGGAGTGGGCGTGAAGGCTGTTTGCCTGGCTGCAGTGAACAGCCCGACTTTTCTCTCAAAACAGTGCAGAGGTGGAAGATGGCTGTAATTGACTAGTTAACTGCTGTTTGACTTTGAACTAAACTCAGGTTTTGATTCCCGGTGCTGAGCTAGTGCGTAGCAGCTAATTGCTGTAAGACATGTTGCTGAAGAATGTTATTTATGTCCCTTATCAACTGACGTGAATGAAGCTACAGCAGCCAAGGTGATAATGGCTGGAGTCAATTGTTGTCAATTGCTTGTTTTTGCTGTTCTCTGAATAGCATTAGGATCTTATTTGGAATGTAGGAATGCAGTAAATAGAATAAATAAAGTTACTTTGCTATAGCCTACCCTCGGTTTACCTGAAATTATGCCAATGCCATCAGTACCCTAAAGCTCGGGGCCTACCCGCCTCACGGGGGTGTGTGCTACGCCACTGCTTATAACTATACTTTTTCAGTATCTAAGATGTGCCAAATAAATGATATCCAGCTCAGGGCTCCAGCTATACATTTGGTTTGCTAGCTAAGTGGCTAGCTCGCAAGATAAAGCTTCTTGGTTACAGCAGAAATAATCAAATTCCTTCCAGGATAAAAATCCTGGCTGCCAAACATTTCTTTGTGCCGCAGCAAACTGATTAGCCTTTTGAGATACTGTAGTTATAGAACTTTATGAGCTGGGTTGTCTGTCCTTCCAATTAGTTTATGTTCGCTTGCGCTTGTTAGCATTTAGCTAGCGTCCGCTATGGGAGTTTTTGGGGGGGGGAAAATACTGGCCATTGTGTGCACTGCCAGTAATACCGTATACCCCGCTACGGTACAGGAACGGTATGAAAATCTGCATACCGCCCAACCCTAGAAGGTGGTTTATGGCTAAGACTTTTCCCACAATACCTTTCAACTATCACTTTTAGCTTGATGGCACCGTTACTGGTCTAATGAGTTACTGTTCATGTACATTGACCAACTGCCTGTGAGGTAATAGTAAGTGTGAGTTGACAATATCAAGTGCTTGTCAGTGCAATTCCATGGTAACAGTGGCACAGACTTTCACTTTAAAATGTTTGTCAAACAAAAACCAATAATTGGAGAGTTAAACAAACGATACAAATCTATGCACAAGGACTACTTTTAACAATTTCCACAGAAAATGTTGCAAAAACACATTTACTTGAGGAACAGTGCAGATGCAGAGTTTAGTAACAGAATGAGAGTTTGTGCCATCATTCTGTTATCAAACTTTGCATCTGCACTGTTCTACAAGTAAATGTGTTTTTGTTTAACTTTGCAATCATTGATTTTTGTTTGACATACATTTTAAGATGAAAAATCTGAGTCTCAGTGTCACTCTGTTATCGTGGAATTGCCTTACTGCTAATCAGCACTTAGTGATAGTATCATCCTGTCAGCAAGCGGAAAGGCCGGGGGCTTCAGTGTACATCTGAGACCTCAAAATACATCTCACAGCTAATCTGTTAGGTGCTGAGAGCGAAATAGCTGATGACCTTGGCAATGTATGTATGTTCCCAAACATGATCTGTGAGCCCTGAGATCCATGTAGAGTAGTGGAGGCTAACTTCAAGCCTCATCAGCTAAATATCTCAAACTGTAGAGAAATAGGAGAGAGGAGACAACAGTAGGACACCTCACTTACTTTCCATTTCAACCTTTGGGTTTGAAAGAACTCATGATGTCTCACTCTTACAGTGCAAGTGTTTTAGGAACTTCCCTGGTAAAAAAATATATTTATGTTTTGTACATGTTTGGACTTTACGCTCATTGTATGGGAGGGAGGGTAAAATGGAAAAATTGGCATTAGTTTTAGTCAATCATGGGGAATGCTTACGCATGATCTCGCGGATAGTGACAGCCTGTGCTAGGGAGGTAGGTGCACTGGGCCCTGCTGTGTTGTAGGCTCTGACACGGAACTGCATCTTCTCCCCGGTTGGCAGGTCCCGGATGATTACAGATGTCCTCTCTGTCAGACCCTCGAAAGCTGGCACCCATTCATCAGCTGTGGGCAAGAGATGGCCAGACAGACTTGTCAAAACGCAACATCCGAAGAAATCTCAGTGCCCCATCCCTATATGTCATCATAGCTAGGGCTGCCTTCATGGATTGAGTGAGAACATTGATGTGCAGCTGGCCAGCATAGCCAGCCCTGAAGGGATTGTTTTAATTACATAAACATTGTGCTAATGGTCCCTGGCTCAAACCACTCTTGACAACTTAGTTGTGTGATACAGCTAGCAAGGTAGAGGATGTCATTTTATGTAAGAAGGTCAAATGTTGGACATTTTGCTGCATTTGTATTTGTTTGGATTTATTTGACAGTTTTTCTTTATTGTTAGGTTGGTTTTTAAATAATGTTTTCCTAACTGAAATACTCTCTTCAACAGCTTTCATGCCATCCTCCTCCTTATCTACCCAGATTTTGTGTGTGTGTGTGTGTGTGTGTGTGTGTGTGTGTGTGTGTGTGTGTGTGTGTGTGTGTGTGTGTGTGTGTGTGTGTGTGTGTGTGTGTGTGTGTGTGTGTGTGTGTGTGTGTGTGTGTGTGTGTGTGTGTGTGTGTGTGCGTGTGTGTGTGTGTCAGTGGTCAAAATATTGAATGCCAGACCCTCCTGGACCCCAGTACTCACAGCCCTCCTTGCAGTACTCGACCCCATAGCCATCCAGCTCAGACGAGCCCAGATGCTCCGGGGTTCTCCACTTCAGTGAGACGGTAGTGTCACTGATGTCATCCACGCACAGGCCGACGGGCTCACTGGTTGGGGCTTAGAGAGAGAGAGAGGGACACAAGAAAGGAAGAGAGATAGAGATCAGCAACATTATTCTAGTCTAAATAAGAAATCAATGACAAGAAAAAAGACATCAATAGTTCCATATGTTATGTCACAGTATGTGACTGTAAAGAAGACATGTTGCAAAACAGAAGGAAACATTTCAGTGTCAGCGGGTATCAAGGCAGGATATTTTTTATTGTGGATTTACTGCTACCTGTGCCTCAGCATCAAGGCAGCTTCATTTAGCTGCAGATAAAGTGTAGTGTTGCTACAGGTAACAGCCATGTAAACTGGGGTCCTCCAATAAAAGCATGAGTCACTTCCTGAAATACAGTATCTCCAACCTAACCGCAACCCATGCGTTAAGCTCCCCTGCAGGCTAGCTGACAAGGAGCTAGCACATTGGAGATTTAGTATGGACCTTGCTGGCTTCCAAATGGCTCCCGAGTGGCGCAGGCGTCTAAGGCACTGCATCTCAGTGCTTGTGGTGTCACTACAGACACCCTGGTTTGAATCCAGGCAGTATCACAACCGGCTGTGATTGGGAGTCCCATAGGGCAGCACACAGTTGGCACAGCGTCGTCCGGGTTTGGCTGGTGTAGGCCGTCATTGTAAATAAAAATGTTCTTAACTGACTATCATGGGTAAATAAATAAAAAATAAAAATGCAGGACATGGCTTTCAACTTGGTCTTAGAACATTTTGTATTATTCTGTACGCAAATCCAAGCCACTCCATTTAGAATGGTATGTATTCATTTGTGGATGTCCATTACCTATTTCATATGACATGTTTACTAATTACAATTCGTATTACGTTACGAATTTCTAAAACGAACAATGTGTTACGAATTTGCGACACGTACAATATATTACGAATTTGCAAAACGTATGATATGTTAGAAATTTTAGCTAGGTGGCTGGGGTGTTAACGTTAGCTAGCTGGCTAACTTTAGCTAGGCTAGGGGTTATGGTTTGCGGTTAGGGTTAAGGTTAAATTTATGAGTTAGGTTAAAGCAGTGCTTCTCAATTATTTTCTGTTACGCCCCCCCTAGGAAGAAGTAAACATTTCGCACCCCCCAATTCTCCTTCGCGACTGTAAATAGTATCATTTGTCTATAAAATTGTTATAAGTACACCTCTGCATAACATTGTATCCTTATTAACATTAAAGAAAACTAAAAAACTAAAAAGAAAGAAATATAGATCAACTTACAAAGAATAACTTTATTAACATTGTTTTTTAGTCTGTAACAGAAAATACTTTAAGTGCATCGATTTGTCTGAAATTAAAAAAAAAAAATTAAAGCCTTATTTAAACTGTAAACATTTTTTAACCATTTGATACTGAAAAATGTAATTAAATATAATCAATAAATAATTATACATTCAAATTGATCAGCAACAATAACTCAGGAGCACAATATATGAAACACTTTAACCTATAAAACAAAAATGAATAAAACAATTTGTGCTGATTTTTTAAAATCAAAATGAGGAAGTCATAGTTTTTATTTTTGCAGCACTTGCGTCATCCAGCATGACAGAGACCATGTCTAATGCTGCAGGTAGTATCAGCTCCTCTGCTATGGAGTGAGGTTTTTTGCACTGAGCAATTTGGTACGCCACCTGATATGATGCTAACAGTGCTCGCTGGTTTACTGAAGTAGCATTCACAAAGCGGGACGATTGTTGGCAATATTCGGCACGTTTTCGCTGAAAAAACTCAAGCGGCTTATCAGCGTGATTGGGGTGTAATGTCTTTAAGTGACGCCTTAATTTATTTGGCTTCATGCTGTCCGCTGCCAACATTTTTAGACACAGTAAACATACCGGTCTTTCCTCGTCTCCCACCGTAGTCACAGTGAAGCCAAGCGCTACATACGCGTCGTCATATTTCCTCGTCTTAGCTTTTGGGAGACTTACGTTTGTCTCATTATCTCCGTCTCTCTCCGCCTTTCTTTTCATCCCTGTTAAATATTTTTTCCATGGTGTCTCTTAAGGGTTTGTTATCTGCACTTCATATCTCCTGCTCTGTGCTGTGTGCTCTTGTTCGGTGCAAAAAAAACCTACTCCCTGCAGCAAAAAAAAGCATGTTCCCCGGGGTCACACACCCCCCCCCCTGGCATCGCTCCGAGCCCCCCCAGGGGGGCGCGGCCCACTATTTGAGAAGGACTGGGTTAAAGGGTCAGATCAGGGTTAAAACTTCTTTCGGATCAATGGGACGCTAGCGTGCCACCTCGACAACATCCGGTGAAATTGCAGAGCGCCAAATTCAAATTAAATTACTATAAATATTTAACTTGTGATGCAATACATCAAAATAAAGCTTAACTTGTTGTAAATCAAGCCGCCGTGTCAGATTTCAAAAAGGCTTTACGGCGAAAGCAAACTATGTGATTATCTGAGGACAGCGCCCCGCCTACAAACACATGAAAAACATATTTCAACCAGGCAGCTGCGACACAGAAATCAGAAATAACTATATAATTCAATGTGAGATTCAATTCAGATCCAATGTGGCATGGATCTGCTTTTTTTCTAAAGTATTATTTCTATTTACTTCGGATCTGGAATCCCTCAACTGAAGATAGCCAACTAACTACCTACCAGCTTTCAGTTAGCAAACCATTGCTAGCGGTCATCAGCTAACCTTTAGCTCGGAAAGCTCTCACCGGTTCGAACAACGTGACTCAAACCAGAGCATAACGGACCTATTTCTCTCCATATCCTCGGATTCCTACCACAAACTCTGAACATTTTCATCTATATCTTCGCAACTAGCTAACCGCAATCCCGGGTGACCACTCCTGGCTAGCTTTTCCATCCCGGAGCAAGCACCAATTAGCATGAAGCTAGCCCGGCCAGGGCTCCTGTGCTACCACCGAAGCCCACTCCTGGGCTACAATATTCGGACCCCTTCTACTGCTGGTATGGGGCACGGAACCCCGCCGATCCTCTACGACTGGAAGACTGACATAATCTGCCCGAGGACTCTAACAGGCCCCTCAGGCTTGACGCACGCTGAAGGCCCATCTGCTAACCTGCTAGGCCTGCTAGCTACCTAGAGCTACCCAGAACCCTACTAATTCCACGACTGGTCTATTGACGTCACCGCACGAAGAGGCAAAAACACTTACCCCCATCGTGACGTCCCCCAAAGGCTAACTTGCTATCCCCGGTCTGCTAACTGCTAGCTGGCCTGCCCCGGTTTGCTAACTGCTAGCTTGCCTTCCCCGGTCTGCTAACTGCTAGCCCCTGCTAACTGCTTGCTTGCTAACCTGGTCTGCTAACTGCTAGCTTGCCAGCCCCGGTCTGTTAACTGCTAGCTTGTTTAGCCCCAGCCTACTAACTGTTAGCTTGTTAGCAACCGGCCTGCTAACTGTCGCCGTGTCCCCAGTCAGCCCAACCACTCACTGGACCCATGTTCACTTAGCTACGCATGCCTCTCTCTAATATCAATATGCCTCGTTCATTACTGTCCTGGTTAGTGATTACTGTCTTATTTCACTGTAGAACCTCTAGCCCTGCTCAATATGCCTTAACCAACCATGTTGTTCCACCTCCTACATATGCGATGACCTCACCTGGTTTAAATGTCTCAAGAGACTATATCTCTCTCATCATTACTCAATGCCTAGGTTAACCTCCAATGTGCTCACATCCTACCTTACCTTTGTCTCTCACTGTGCCTTGAATCTATGCTATCGAGCCCAGAAACCTGCTCCTTTTACTCTCTGTTGCAAACGTGCTAGACGGACAGTTCGTATAGCATTTAGCCGTACCCTTATCCTACTTCTCCTCTGTTCCTCTGGTGATGTAGAGGTTAATCCAGGTCCTGCAGTGCCTAGCCCCACTCCCACTCCCCAGGCGCTCTCATTTGTTGACTTCTAAAACCGTAAAAGCCTTGGTTTCATGCATGGTAACATTAGAAGCCTTCTCCCTAAGTTTGTTTTACTCACTGCTTTAGCACACTCTGCATAGGAAAACCACCAAAAACCCTGAAATCTCCATCGCAAACTATAACATTTTCTGCCAAGATAGAACTGCCAAAGGGGGTGTGTTGCAATCTACTGCAAAGATAGCCGGCAGAGTTCTGTATTACTATCCAAGTCTGTACCCAAACAATTCGAGCTTCTACTTCTAAAAATTCACCTTTCCAGAAACAAGTCTCTCACTCTTGCCGCTTGCTATAGACCACCCTCTGCCCCCAGCTGTGCCCTCGATACCATATGTGAATTGATTTCCCCCCCATCTGTCTTCTGAGCTCGTGCTACTAGGTGACCTAAACTGGGACATGCTTAGCACCCCGGCCATCCTACAATCTAAACTTGATGACCTCAATCTCACACAAATTATCAATGAACCTACCAGGTACAACTCCAAATCCGTAAACACAGGCACCTTCAGATGTCATCCTAACTAACTCGCCCTCCAAATACACCTCTGCTGTTTTCAATCAAGATCTCAGTGATCACTGCCTCATTGCCTGCATCCGTAATGGGTCTGCGACCAAACAACCACCCCTCATCACTGTCAAACGCTCCCTAAAACACTTCTGTGAGCAGGCCTTTCTAATCGACCTGGCCGGGGTATCCTGGAATGACATTGACCTCATCCCGTCAGTAGATGATGCCTGGCTATTCTTTAAAAGTGCCTTCCTCACCATCTTAAACAAGCATGCTCCATTCAAAAAAAAATTGAACTAGGAATAGATATAGTCCTTGGTTCACTCCAGACCTGTCTGCCCTTTGACCAGCACAAAAAACATCCTGTGGCGTTCTGCATTAGCATCGAATAGCCCCCGTGATATGCAACTTTTCAGGGAAGTTAGGAACAAATATACTCAGGCAGTTAGGAAAGCTAAGGCTAGCTTTTTCAAACAGAAATTTGCATCCTGTAGTACTAACTCAAAAAAGGTCTGGGACACTGTAAAGTCCATGGAGAATAAGAGCACCTCCTCCCAGCTGCCCACTGCTCTGAGGCTAGGAAACACTGTCACCACCGATAAATCCACTATACTTGAGAATTTCAATAAGCGGCTAGCCATGCTTTCCTCGTGGCTACCCCTACCCCGGTAAACTGCCAGGCACCCTTCACAGCAACCCACCAAAGCCCCACCATTTCTACTTCACCCAAATCCAGATAGCTGATGTTCTGAAAGAGCTGCAAAATCTGGACCCCTACAAATCACCCGGGCGAGACAATCTGGACCCTCTCTTTCTAAAATGATCTGCTGAAATTGTTGCAACCCCTATTACTAGCCTGTTCAACCTCTCTTTCGTATCGTCTGAGATTCTCAAAGATTGGAAAGCTGCCGCGTTCATCCCCCTCTTCAAAGGGGGTGACACTCTAGACCCAAACTGCTACAGACCTATATCTATCCTACCCTGTCTTTCTAAGGTCTTCGAAAGCCAAGTTAACAAACAGATTACCGACCATTTCGAATCCCACCGTACCTTCTCCGCTATGCAATCTGGTTTCAGAGCTGGTCATGGGTGCACCTCAGCCACGCTCAAGGTCCTAAACGACATCATAACCGCCATCGATAAGTGACATTACTGCGCAGCCGTATTCATCGACCTGGCCAAGGCATTCGACTCTGTCAATCACCACATTCTTATTGGCAGACTCGACAGCCTTGGTTTCTCAAATGATTGCGTCGCCTGGTTTACCAACTACTTCTCTGATAGAGTTCAGTGTGTCAAATCGGAGAGCCTGTTGTCCGGACCTCTGGCGGTCTCTATGGGGGTGCCACAGGGTTCAATCCTCGGGCTGACTCTCTTCTCTGTATACATCAATGATGTTGCTCTTGCTGCTGGTGATTCTCTGATCCACCTCTACGCAGACGACACCATTCTGTATACTTCTGGCCCCTCTTTGGACACTGTGTTAACTATCCTCCAGACGAGCTTCAATGCCATACAACTCTCCTTCCGTGGCCTCCAACTGCTCTTAAACGCAAGTAAAACTAAATGCATGCTATTCAACCGATCACTGCCTGCACCTGCTCGCCCGTCCAGCATCACTACTCTGGACGGCACTGACTTAGAATACGTGGACAACTACAAATACCTAGGTGTCTGGTTAGACTGTAAACTCTCCTTCCAGACTCACATTAAGCATCTCCAATCCAAAATTAAATCTAGAATCGGCTTCCTATATCACAACAAAGCATCCTTCACTCATGCTGCCAAACATACCCTCGTAAAACTGACCATCCTACCGATCCTCGACTTCGGAGATGTCATCTATAAAATAGCCTCCAACACTCTACTCAACAAATTGGATGCAGTCTACCACAGTGCCATCCGTTTTGTCACCAAAGCCCCATGCACTACCCACCATTGCGATCTGTACGCTCTCGTTGGTTGGCCCTCGCTTCATACTTGTCGCCAAACCCACTGGCTATAGGTTATCTACAAGTCTCTGCTAGGTAAAGCCCCGCCTTATCTCAGCTCACTGGTCACCATAGCAGCACACTCTCGTAGCACGCGCTCCAGCAGGTATATCTCACTGGTCACCCCCAAAGCCAATTCCTCCTTTGGTCGTCTTTCCTTCCAGTTCTCTGCTGCCAATGACTGGAACGAACTGCAAAAATCTCTGAAGCTGGAAACACTTATCTCCCTCACTAGCTTTAAACACCAGCTGTCAGAGCCGCTCACAGATTACTGCACCTGTACATAGCCTATCTATAATTTAGCCCCAAAAACGATCACTTCCCCTACTGTATTTGTTTCGTTTTTTTGCTCCTTTGCACCCCATTATTTCTATTTCTACTTTGCACATTCTTCCACTGCAAATCTACCATTCCAGTGTTTTACTTGCTCTATTGTATTTACCTCGCCACCATGGCTTTTTTTGCCTTTACCTCCCTTATCTCACCTCATTTGCTCACATTCTATATAGACTTATTTTTCTACTGTATTATTGACTGTATGTTTTGTTTATTCCATGTGTAACTCTGTGTTGTTGTATGTGCCGAATTGCTATGCTTTATCTTGGCCAGGTCGCAGTTGCAAATGAGAACTTGTTCTCAACTAGCCTACCTGGTTAAATAAAGGTGAAATAAAATAAAAATGTAATACAGTTCTCAAAAGAAAAACATCAACCAATTTCTAAAGACTGTTGACATCTAGTGGAAGCCATAGGAACTGCAACCAGGTTCCTCATGATTATAGTTTCCCATAGAAAACCAATTGACCTCAAACATTTTTTTTCCTGGATGGTTTTGCCTGCCAAATAAGCTCTGATATACTCACAGACATAATTGTAACCGTTTTAGAAACTTTAGAGTGTTTTCTCTCTAAATCTACCAATTACATGCATATCCTAGCTTCTGTTTACTTTGGGCACACTTTTCATCCGGACGTGAAAATACTGCGTCCTATCCCAATGAAGTTAAGTAACCATCTGTCTTATGTAACCAACAGTGGAGGCTGCTGAGGGGAGGCCGGCTCATAATAATGGCCAGAACAGAGTAAAAGAAATGGCATCAAACACATGGAAACCACGTGTTTGATGTATTTGATACCATTCCAATTATTCCGCTCCAGCCAGTACCATGAGCCCGTCCTCCCCAATTAAGGTGCCAACAACCTCCTGTGGTAACCATTCCAAACATGACATATCATACTAATATCAGTGTTCTGGATTTACCTTTACTATATTACGTCTAGTCTATGAGACAAGGCTGCAATACTGGACTAGCTGCATCACTGCTACTATGGAAACCATTCAGTCCCTATAAATCTTGTCATGTTCAAGTCACCATTTTTCTTAGAAAATGGGTAAATAACAATGGAGAAACAAATAGAGAGTATCTCACACATTTTTTGTTTACATCCAAGAGTCTAAAGATTTATTTCATGAATAATCCTCCAAATATCAAGAGAGAGAACTGAGGTCATTTGTAATTTGTCTTGTCATAGCTGATTTGTACCACATAAACAGTTTGTATGTAACAACACATTAGCACATAGAGACATCCTGCAAAAGCAGCCTAAAATAAGATCAAGCTGACAGCCATCAGAGGTTGAGTTACAGAGTTGCCTTGCCCCCGGGCCCCGAGCCCATGGTCCCATGCCACAGGTTAACCAGAAAGGGGTAAATGTAGGCACGTAAGAGATGGTCAGAGGTCAGTCTGTGTTTAAAGGGTCAGACTGAATGGGAAAGACCAACCGGCGGCTATCGGCAGTACAGGAACACAGCAAACATAATACTTTGATAAACATCCTTTTCATCTTTTTAGCCAATACACAAACAACAACACAGGAAAGTCTGTTAGTAGAAAACTTTTCTTCTCTTTTGCGCCTGTGAGTTTTAATACAGAGAGACAAAATATACATTAAACAACAAACATCTCTGATTTACCAATGAAGGTGGCACTGTCCATTCCTACTTATATTGGCCTTTACAATAACAGTAAAAAGGAGAACAGAACCACAGAAACCACAGCCAGGGTTTACCTTCTATCTTATTATCATCATTATCATCATCATTAAAGAAAATCCAGTATTTATTACAGCACAAACCATGCCTCTAATAGTTGACCCTAGCTTAGAGGAAAATAAATCAATGCCTACTCCTTGGAGGTTCCGACTCTGGTACGGGCTCTGGTGCCGGGGGAGGCTCTGCTGTGGCACCCTCTGCAGGGGGAGCTCTATCGGCTGGTGGGTCTCCTTCTGCCGGAGAGGCCCCATCCTCAGCTGGGGGTGCCGGAGCTGGGGCTCCTTCTGCTGGGACGGGCTCTGCTGCGGGTGCTGCTGGCTGAACAGGGGGCTCTGGTGCTGGATCTGGGGCTGGTTCCTCTGGAGGAGGTGCTGCTGCTGCCTCTGGCTTGGCCTCCCCCTCTGTCGGTGCCTTTGCTGCACCATCCACTGGAACCTCCTCTGTCGCCGGCTTCTTCTCGGCCGTCTTTGGCAGCATTGGCTTGGTCATCCTTGAAAAAGGTTAAGATAGTGCTGTTCGAAGTGAGCTTGTCGTACTCCTCCTGTTCCTTGTCTCCCACACGCCTCAATCTACTCTGCTGCTGCTCCTCTCTCTCTCTCTCGCTCTGTTCTATCTCAGTGATAGCACTCGACAGCAGCAGTTCAGCTGGGTCAATGTCCTCCCAGAGCAGCCTCAACAGTAGCAGCTAGCCCCTGTGTTCTCAGCAGCTGGTCCCAGCCCCGCCGTGCGCTTACATGCCATTATTTATAGAGGGGGATACCACGGATAGTTTCCTAATCAGCTGTCTTACGAGAGATGGGTCCGTCCGGATACCTCGATGTTCACACTCACATCCCGGAGAAGGAGGAGAAGGTAGAAGGGGACCCAATGTAAAAGAATAAGAGACACAGCAAAAGAGAGCCCCTTAATTCCACCAGACTCTGATTTCTGTCCTGAAAACACCTCCAGTCTTATTTTAGACAGTGTCTACCCAAACATGTTTTCCTTACAAGCACAAGTCTGCATGCCATGGAAACCAAATGTCAAGATGACCATGTGTTGTTGTTGAGTGGTTACAGGTGCCCGTTGTGATTGCATAGCAGACCTTACATGGCTTAGGGGATATGTAAACTTAACTCTCAGCAGCCAAACCCCCAAGACAATTCACTGTAGTGATAGACCGCACTGATGTCAATAGTTCAAGATGAATTAAAATCATGTAAAAAATACATACAATTTGATACATCAAATTGGGAATTTTGTGACATATTAGTGCAACTGTATTATCAAGAAAGTAATATCAACATTATGTTCAGAGAATACAGGTATGTAGCTGCAGTCAGAACAATGGGGTTGTTTCTTCTGTTTTTCTGCTCTGTTTATGTTCCGTGGTCAGCTCACAGCAGGTCAGTGTGAGTGTAAATCAGACATCAGTCATCTCTGCCAGGACAAAAGTTGTGTTTATGTGACAGTGTGACAATACATGCACACAATAATATGATTATTGTGAATAGTCAGATGAATATAATAGTTTCATTAAAACGTTGACATGCTATGCAAGAAGAACGATTTTCCTAATAATCAGGTTTACATGAACACATCTGAAATCAGGCTACCTGAAGGGACTTTAATAAATGCACAAAATCACCAATCAAAATAAACATTCTACCACAGTGACCATGTTATTTTTGAGAGGCCTATTTGTTTCTGAGTCCGGACATATACAGTTTGTATGTGAAAACTATTTCTAAGATGCATACTTTCAGTTTGCACACACAGGTCATTACTTCTCTGCATTATTCATCTACATTTAAGTCATTTAGCAGACGCTCTTATCCAGAGCGACTTACAAATTGGAAAGTTCATACATATTCATCCTGGTCCCCCTGTGGGGAATGAACCCACAACCCTGGCGTTGCAAGCGCCATGCTCTACCAACTGAGCCACACGGGACCACATGGGCTAGCTCAGACTGTGTTTGGTTACAGTATGTGAGGTGTTAAGTTTCAGTATGTGAGGTGAATTGTTTCTCATAAGTAATGGTTTAATTTAATTGATTTGGCATAATACATGATTGCGTTGTAAAGATACATACTTTCAGACCACTGTGCCCTCCTGTGGTAACTTCCCTCGCGGGGAGGTTTACGCTGCTGGTGCTGGCACAAGCGCAGATCAAATGCACTGCTGGAACTCCGATTAAGTTGTTTACACATGTCCTAATAATTCAAAAGATTGCTTAGAAAACTCAGTCTTTTAATTGGCGTATGTTTACTTAGATTTTGACCTTACGCCAATTAAGAGTAAGGTGTTTACCTGACTATTACCATACTGGTCCTACTGCCATAATCAATTTAATATTGAATTATTAGTGTGCATGTAAACGTAATCATATGACTGGCAAGTGACTGATACCTTTAGCTGACCTGGCCCCACCAGAGCACGTGCCTATACGATGACCATCCCATGAATCATTCTCCACCGCTCAAAGTTTACACCAACAAGTTTTGAAAGCTGACACCTATCTGTTTGCATTTTGAATGACCTGATTGTACGAGGCGCTACATGGAACGAAATGTATTTCCCCATCCCTCAAACAGGCAAGTTCAATTTCATAGATGTACATAAAAGAAAATCAGATAAGAGGGGAACTCACCCACTGGGATGAAGGGTTGTGAGGTAGCGCTGTGACATGACATGCCAATGGCGTTCACTGCATAGACACGCATCTCATATTCCACACCCTCTATCATCCTCTTGGCCTCATAGGTAGTATCAGTGTAGGGGTCAAAATTCAGCCTCATCTACCTGTAGCTCTTCTTCTTCTTCCTCTCCATCACATAGCCTGGGAAGAAAAAGTCAAACATTGTTACTGTAGACATCACAGGAGGTTGGTGGCACCTTAATGGCTGCAGCGGAATTAGTGGAATGGTGTCAAATATATCAAACACATGGTTTCCATGTGTCTGATGCCATTCCATTCGTTAAGTTCCGTTCCAGCCATTATTATGAGCCGTCGTCCCAGCAGCCTCCACTGATAGACATGTACCTATCAATATACTATAATCAAACTACTCATTTTTTTCTCTGTACATGTTTGCTGTAAACAAGTGAGCATTGTGTATCTGGTAAGACATTATGCACGCTACTGTATATCCTCACCAATGATCGGGTTGCCACCATCTGACTTAGGGGGGTCCCACTGGACAACGCAGGAGTCCTCTCCAACACTGAGGATCCTTGGGGCCGAGGGAGGGTCTGGCACATCTGAGGGGAAAAAAACATGAATAAGATGACTTGCGACTATAAGGTTCTATCTGCAAAAAGATGATCTGCAAAAAGATGACCCTCATTGGTTTGAATGGTGTCCGCAATTTTTATCTAGTATTCTTTTGAACTTAACAAAATGCATTGGGGTATTTAGAGTACATATAGGTAGAGAACATTGAACAGTACAAGGCTATGACAATAACTACATTTGGACAAAAATGCAGATAGAACCTTTGTCCCAAGCTCTCGAAGTGTAAAATACAGGATAAGCAAGGTACAACCTGATTCAACTAATGTCTCCCATCTCTTTGACTAATGACAGAAAGAAAAATGTATCAACAAAAATCCTTGTGGACAGTGGTTGTATCTTACCAACAACTTTGACGTTAATGTCAGCTTTGTCCTCCCCAGCAGGGTTCCGCACAATCACAGAGTAGAGGCCCTCGTCCTGTTTATCCGTTCCCTCAATAGTGAAGATAGTGTCCCTTGGTGCTCTCCACGTGGAGCCTTCCATCTCCCTCTGTCATCACCTGACTCATCAGAACAGCAGTTCATTAGTGGAGTCATTCTCATTCAGCTGAACTTAAGGGATCAATTCCAATTCGTAATGCAACCGTTTATATCATCTGATCTGGGGTGTATTCATTAGCGCACACCGTTGCAAACAAGAGTTTCTTAAAGGACAAATTTAGGTAGGTCCCTCCTTGCTTTGGCTTTCTTGCTGTCGATCTGTTGTAGTGAACATACCCTTGATGATACTGTTTATTGTCAAAGCCAAAAAAGGATGAAATACACTTTCCAAGACACAATGGCTAGAAAGGATTTACCTGGTCATGCTTTTTGGCATGAAAACCAACCACACTAGGAGGTTTACTCATAGACTCAGCTGAAATTTTCATGCACAAGCAGCTATAATACTTACAGTTCTGCCATGGTGTCACCCCTTCGATGTCTTTCATTTCAGCAAAATATTTCGAACATGCTCTTACCTGATCGTCATGAAAGTATGAAACTGCATGCATTGTTTAATTAGCATTGAATGCTGTGTTAAGTTATCAGGCAACATGTTGCCACCCAGGCCGCTATTGGCACAGACAAAATAAAATCCTTGACAGTGTGTGAGAGCATGAGGAATAAAAAGTAACAGGGATGTCAGAAGAGAAAGAAGGACAGCATGAGACTGACAAAAATGCACAAAACAAAATATACATCGGAAAGAGATGCATTTTTTGGAACCCAGGTGTTATGGAGAGAAATAGTAACACAGAGATTGAAAGGAGACATGCACAGGCCTTAGCGTTGGTGTTTAGGGCCACACTCACATCCCCATCCTTGATGCTCCATGTTTCTGCCTACATGAGCAGAGCAAAGCAGTAAGGGTGCTGAAGAGGAGGCCAGAGGGTATTCCCCTCTTGTCTTCCCCTTCTCCCCAACTAACCTCCCAATCCCAGCAATCAACCAGTCACCTGCGGGCATTTAGGTCATGTGATCACCTGCAGACCTCCTACCTGTTGGGATGGGTGAGGAAGGGACCCTCTCACCATGAAAGTGAAACAATTAGTCAAGACATGAATGAAAAAGGTTGACAATGGAGAACATGGGAAACCACAGAGTTGAAAGTGGAAAACAAGGTCAATCCCATAGCTGATAGTGAAAAAACATGGAAAGAAACATTAATATTTAAGCTAGTCAACAGTACGTGGCCACTGGTAGTGGAAGAGTTAATTGTATGAGCGAACATACAAAGTATCAGACAGCTTATGACGTACTAATGGGGCAGACAAAACAACATGGTTCAGTCTTCTCACAGCAAGCCTTACCTGATCATCTGTACAGTCATTGGAACTGAGGTAGTCTCTCCTAAACATCCATTGGCCAGAGGACAGCGTTCACACAAGATTTGGTTCTGGGCTGCCAAGATTGGAATAGAGCCTATGTGCTAGCCTGTCTGGCTAATGAGGAAAACCAGCAACTTTACCTTCTCTCCCTTTGTCCAGACCACAGTAGGCGCTGGGTCTCCAGTGATGGGCACATCCAGTCGCAGCTTGTTCCCAGCCACCACCACTATGGTGGAGTCGGCCGTGTGACCCATGCAGTCCAGGTGGATCTTTGGAGGATCTTCAGTAATAAAGAATGATGGACATGCAACATATGCAAATGTATTCTTAATCCGGCAATCCAAGATATAAAATCTTTGCAATTAAATAAGAGGCTGCGAGGATGAAGAATGAACTATGGCATACCTTGGCGAGGCACACAATCAATCTTGACCTCTGAAAAGCAGACAAACACGCAATGAATTTATTAGATGAAAAGGATCATTATGAAATGCAGGGGCACGTGACATGGTGTAATTGTAAAAGTACCCAGGAAGTTGAGTTTGGCTGAGAGGTTGAATGCGTATCCTTCTGGAACAAAGGTGTAGTCACCCTGGTCCTCGGATTTGACGTCATCGATAGTGAGTTTGTGGATCCTTCAGTGAGGGAACATCATTTTCACTAGTACTTGTCCAACTACTTATTAACAAACCTTCTGACCCTACCCAGTACAACAGTATGGATACCATTCTCACCTGCCAATGTGTGTAATATGGGTCCTGGCATCGGCCTTCACTTCCACTCCGTTCTTGTACCAGATACCCTTCACAGTCTCATCTGAGACCTCACACTTAAACACAGCCTCGTCCTTTGCCTTCACCGTGAGGTCAGCAATGTTCTGGTACACCTCCAGTTCCTTCTCTAAAGAGTCAGAAGTCAGAGGTCAGAGATTATTCACAATGTATGTAGTATATGAAGTAGTTCAGAGTATGGGGTGTGTTCATTATGATCCTAGTTTTTTCTGGGGGACTTTTACTAGGGAGTCCTAGGTGACATGGATATATTGTATAACTTATACAGTATATAACAACACCAGATGCATAGAGGATAGGGCATCTGATCCACACAGGAAACAAATACTTTTAGACATCAATGAAGGCTGCAAGCTCAAAGTCTATCAACATAAGAGAGAGTACGAGACAGTTAAGGGTAGTGGACAGGTAGTGTCCACAATGATCAATGTAAACTACTCCACTCCTAGTGAAGGTTACAGCAGAATGAAGTTAGCTGACAGGAGCAATGGGAAGCTGCTACCGAGAGCATAATGGGATTGGCAGCTGGTAATTCTTGGCAATGGCTAAATTTGAATAGAGGCCCAGATAAACTATTGTTTGCGAGGCGGGCCAGACACCAGACATCATCTTTAAATTCAACTACACGCAACAACCCCTGAGCGACACACGACAAAATAATACACACAAGATACTTCTGTATTCAGAGGTTTGTGCTTATTCCCCTCCTATACTCCCTGTTCACCTATGACTGCGTGGACACGCATGACTCCAACACCATAATTAAGTTTGCCGACGACACAACAGTTGGCTGTTCACCAACAACAAAAGAGACTACAGAGAGGAGGTCAGAGACCTGGCAACCTCTTCCTCAACGTGAGCAAGACAAAGGAACTGATTGTGAACTACAGGAAAATAAGCACTCCCCCATTCACATCGACGGGGCTGTAGTGGAGCGGGTCGAGAGCTTCAAGTTCCTTCGTATCCACATCACTAAGAAACTATCATGGTCCAGACACACCAAGACAGTTGTGAAGAGGGCACGATAACTCATAAGTCCCCTCAGGAGACTGAAAAGATTTGCATGGGTCCTCAGACCTTCAAAGAATTATACAGCAGCACCATCAAGAGCATCCTGACTGTTTGCATCACCGTTTGGTATGGCAACTGCTCGGCATCCAACCGTAAGGCGCTACAGAGGGTCGTGCTTACGGCCCAGTACATCACTGGCGCCGAGCTTCCTGCCATCCAGGACCTCTATACCAGGCGGTGTCAGAGAAAGGCCCTAAAAATTGTCAAAGACTCCAGCCACCCTAGTCATAGACTGTTCTCTCTGCTACCGCACGGCAAGCGGTACCGGAGCACCAAGCAGAGGACCAAAAGGCTCCTTAACAGCTTCTACCTCCAAGCCTAAAGACTGTTCAAAAGTTAATCAAATGGCCACCTAGGCTATTTACAGTGATCCCCTTATTTTAGTCCCAAAAAATGTTTTGCACTGACTCTCTTGCACAGGTTCAATCTACACTTACTGGACTCTAACCACACACCCGCACATACTACACTGACACTGCAACACACACATGGACACACACAAAACACACACGCACACATGCATATTGACGCCACACACAGAAGTATACATACAAACATACATGTATGTTTATATACAGTACCAGTCAAAGGTTTGGACACAACTACGCACTCAACGGTTTTTCTTTGTGCAAGGAAGAGCACTGCCAGAGCCCTGCAAAATGACCTCCAGCAGGCCACAATGTGCACATTTGTGGCCTGCTGGAGGTCATTTTGCAGGGCTCTGGCAGTGCTCCTCCTTGCACAAAGGCGGAGGTAGCGGTCCTGCTGCTGGGTTGTTGCCCTCCTACGGCCTCCTCCACGTCTCCTGATGTACTGGCTTGTCTCCTGGTAGCGCCTCCATGCTCTGGACACTACGCTGACAGACACAGCAAACCTTCTTGCCACAGCTCGCATTGATGTGCCATCCTGGATGAGCTGCACTACCTGAGCCACTTGTGTGGGTTGTAGACTCTGTCTCATGCTACCACTAGAGTGAAAGCACAGCCAGCATTCAAAAGTGACCAAAACATCAGCCCGGAATCATAGGAACTGAGAAGTGGTCTGTGGTCACCACCTGCGAAACCACTTCTTTATTGGGGGTGTCTTGCTAATTGCCTATAATTTCCACCTTTTGTCTATTCCATTTGCACAACAGCATGTGAAATGTATTGTCAATCAGTGTTGCTTCCTAAGTGGACAGTTTGATTTCACAGAAGTGTGATTGACTTGGAGTTACATTGTGTTGTTTAAGTGTTCCCTTTATTTTTTTGAGCAGTGTAGTTATTTTATTGTGTTATTATTTTTCCTTTTGTCCATGTAGCAGAAAATTCTTACTTCATTTTTTAAAAACCCTGCATTGTTGTTAAAGGGCTCCTCAGTAAGCATTTTATGATAAGGTTGTATTTGTACTTGGCCCATGTGAAAAACAAAATGTGATTTGAATTTGATTTGGTTTGATAAAAGTATACATACAAACATACATGTATGTTTATATACAGTACCAGTCAAAGGTTTGGACACAACTACGCACTCAAGGGTTTTTCTTTATTTTTACTATTTTCTACATTGTAGAATAATAGTGAAGACATCAAAACTATGAAAGAACACATTTTTGAATTATGTAGTAACCAAAAAAGGCTATTTCATCAAGAAGGAGAGTAATGGAGGGCTGCATCAGATGACCTGGCCTCCACAATCACCTGACCTCAACCCAATTGAGATGGTTTGGGATGAGTTGGACCGCAGAGTGAAGGAAAAGCAGCCAACAAGTGCTCAGCATATGTGGGAACTCTTCAAGACTGTTGGAAAAGCATTCCAGGTGAAGCTGGTTGAGAGAATGCCAAGAGCGTGTAAAGTTGTCATCAAGGTAAAGGGTGGCTACTTTGAAGAATCTCAAATATAAAATATATTTGGATTTGTTTAACACTTTTTTGGTTACTACATGATTCCATATGTGTTATTTCATAGTTTTGATGTCTTCACTATTATTCTAAAATTGTAAAAATAGAGAAAACCCCATGAATGTGTCCAAACTTTTGACTGGTACTGTACATCTACATCCAAAATGTTCCAAAAGAATTGCAGGTCTAACTTTAGAACAGCAAAACCAATGTCTGCACTCTGCAGCTCTTGACATCAATGACAGAGCATTTATGGCCATGTTAGGATTGTAAAACGGTCATAAACTGATGTTTAGTTAAGAGATGGTGGAGAATGGGTGTTTTTAGATGTCATAATGACATGGCTAAGGTTCTGTCACAGTTAAAAATGCTGAAGTGACGTTGTTAATTGATGGTTGTTGTTCAATCACGTAATGGTTTAAATTAATGTTGTTATTTCATTTTTGTCCTATGTTCGTTTAGAATTTCTCCTACGTTCGTTTTCATTGAATGGTCATCATCCAACGTCTCTACCACGTCTCCTGTGGGTTGATTCTCTATGCTCGCTGGAATAGGACACCATTTTTAGTTTGCTGTATTCCCTATCTTTTTGGAATATCCCTATAAATATACACATATTGGCACAAATTAGATATACAGAAGAAATTAAACATGCAGTACAACAGGATAGAATAGAGAGAGAGAGAGACAGAGAGAAAGAGAGAGAGAGAGAGAGAGAGAGAGAGAGAGAGAGAGAGAGAGAGAGAGAGAACACAGAGAGAACAGAGAGAGAACAGAGAGAGACAGAGAGAGAGAGAAAGATAGAGAGAGAGAGCGAGAGAGAGAGAGAGAACAGAGAGAGACAGAGCGAGAGAGAAAGAGAGAGAGAGAGAGCGAGAGAGAGAGAGAGAGAGAGAGAACACAGAGAGAACAGAGAGAGAACAGAGAGAGACAGAGAGAGAGAGAGAAAGAGAGAGAGAGAGAGCGAGAGAGAGAGAGAGAGAGAGAGAACACAGAGAGAACAGAGAGAGAACAGAGAGAGACAGAGAGAGAGAGAGAAAGAGAGAGAGAGAGAGCGAGAGAGAGAGAGAGAGAGAGAGAACACAGAGAGAACAGAGAGAGAACAGAGAGAGACAGAGAGAGAGAGAGAAAGAGAGAGAGAGAGCGAGCGAGCGAGAGAGAGAGAGAGGAGAGAGAGAGAGAGAGAGAGAGAGAGAGAGAGAGAGAGAGAGAGAGAGAGAGAGAGAGAGAGAGAGAGAGAGAGAACAGAGAGAGAGAGAGAGCGAGAGAGAGAGAGAGAGAGAGAGAGAGAGAACACAGAGAGAACACAGAGAGAACAGAGAGAGAACAGAGAGAGACAGAGAGAGAGAGAGAAAGAGAGAGAGAGAGAGCGAGAGAGAGAGAGAGCGAGAGAGAGAGAGAGAGAGAGAGAGAGAACACAGAGAGAACAGAGAGAGAACAGAGAGAGAGAGAGAAAGAGAGAGAGAGAGAGCGAGCGAGAGAGAGAGAGAGAGAGAGAGAGAGAGAGAGAGAGAGAGAGAGAGAGAGAGAGAGAGAGAGAGAGAGAGAGAGAGAGAGAGAGAGAGAAAGAGAGAGAACACAGAGAGAACAGAGAGAGAACAGAGAGAGACAGAACTCATACAGAGAGAGACATAGAGAGTGCGAGAGAGAGAGAGATAGACAGAGACAGAGACAGACAAAGACACATATAGACAATTGAGGGTCACCTGCGCCAGCCTGTACCCTTCAGATAAAATATATGGGCCATGTCTTCTAACTTTAGCCGGTATTTGGACAGACTTGTGTCTGTGCTGTAACTTTGACATAGTGACATGGTTGATGGCGTGGGCAGCCATGTTTCAAGGTTAGACAGAACAGGGGCTTGCTTGGAGTGACAGGAACATAAGAGTAGGCTGGGTCTCGGTGAAGGTTGAGGAAGAAGATTCACATTGTTTTTTTTAATCTTCAGCCCAGTACTCTAGTTCAAAGATTGCTTTGTCTGTCTTTAAACTGGACATGCTTTATGGACTGCAGGTGGTTGGACCCCAGGATACTAGCTATCATGTTCAACATTGTTGAGCAGAGATGTATTTCAATCTGTTGTGTTGTCTGACGTAAGCACTTACCCGACACCATGAGTTCAGCCATAGATTCACCACCATTGGTTTTAACTGTGTAGTGGCCACAGTCCTCCTTAGTTGCCTCATTAATGATGAGGACGTGCTTGCGGCCATCTTTCTTGAAGCGGTACTTGAAGGACTCATCCCTTGTCAGCTCCACACCATCTTTCTCCCTGCAGAGATAGAGCACCACATGAGCACTAGCAGTCTCAAATTCTCCATTATTGTCCGATTAATTGAATCTACATTTCTACATCAACATTTCCATATATATATATATATTAAGCAACACTATATAAAGACTTTATAAACAGTCAGAGGTGTCACTATAACAGCTTTGATTTGAGGTTATGTTAGACAGTATCTAGTGAATGTGCTACAGAGTTGCCGATGTAACACTGTCAGCCATTTTGCATTACAAATCGGCACTGACAAATGTCCTCAATATGTCACTTTTCTGAATGGTCATCACTTTACCACAACTATTTAATTTTCACCAATGAAGGCACAGTTGCACAGGTATTAACAGTTGTATCATTGCAATCTGATACTGTATGTTTGCCCAAAGAAACAAATTGGCGAATAGATATTTATTTATGTGCCCATGGTTAGGCCCAATTCCAGGAACATCACAATGCTGTATTTTGGATGGGTGACCATAATTCACGATTACTTTCCCGCTAAAGGACAGGGGACATGCTAACAGCCCTGTCTGACCTTTCATGTGGCGGATAATTTACTGCATGTTGTGATATCCAGCCTAGCCCTATGGCAGATATACTGTGACTGAGACACTGTGGCAGAGACACTGTGGCAGAGACCCTGTGACAGAGACATTGTGGCAGAGACAATGTGGCAGAGACACTGTACCTAAAACACTGACAGGAAGGTCAGCATCTGCCTGTCAATCAGGGAAGTCACAGCCTGGGGGTGACTAACACGTTAAAGCCATGAGCGACACAAATGCCATCTACTGGACATGTGAGGAATGTGCAGCGCAGAGTCAAAAACTACATCTGTTTCAATCCTTACAACCAGAGTAATGTATCCTCAAACCAAGATCTGATATGTGGATTAATTCTAACAAGGGAAACACAAAATACAGCAATTTCCTATATGAAACCTAATCTACCACAATGTCACCATATTAGTTATTACAGCCATCTGTTGTGTCTTTCCGAGTTGTTGTGAAATGACGTAATGTGAACAGTATGCCAGGCCATGCTTTTGATGTCCTCGGTCAGGGACTTGGCACTTTGTAAATCTTATAATACTGTCTGGTATGGCACCCATTGTTGACCTCCTCACACCTTCTATGGTATGGAAGTGTTTGAGTTTGATTTGTGGGTTGAGGGAACGTCTTACCATTTGACAGTAGCCCCTTCTTCTGACACCTCACACTCTAACTCCACCCGCTCACCCTTCATGACCATCTGGTCCTCCAGATTACTTGTAATAGTGACAGGAGGCTCTGCAGACACACAGAGAAAGAAACAATAACAACCACCATTATACCACCAGGCACCTTAGCAAATAATCATATTTCCCTTGTTGTGAGTTTCCCTTGTTATGTCATGATGCTATCTTAAACATCACGCAGGCACAAATATAATGTTAGTGTGAAATGCATTCAAACTGGTGTACAAATGAAACATTGATGTTGGACCGTTGATTGTCCACTTTCAGTTGTCTCACATGTACCTTTGACAAAGAGCTCTGTGGTGCACTTCTCATCTCAGACCACACAAGTGTATGTGGCATCGTCTGACAGTGAGCAGTGGTTGATGGTGAGGTATCGCTTGTTGCCAACACTCTCAAAGATGTACCTGGTAGATAGACAAGAACTTTCATTATCCACTCAATTATTCACCAACACCTTTCATAATAAAATAAATGTTCCTTATTGACAGACATAGACAACATTCAAACCACAATAGCCTTCTGTGTAACACTGTCATCCTGTTGATGATACATTGTATAGATAGTTGGTAAATTGGTTGATAGCATAACAGTTTTACATCAGTCATCATCATGTTTTCAGAGTAGACAGCAGTGTGGAGACCCCAAAAAGCTTCCATATTTACAATGGTTGACAGTCGTATTCCTGTGTAGCTTATTTCAGCCCTTTGCTACTGTTGGTACCTAGCAAAACAATCACAGATGTGCTGCTTGAAATGATGAAAGTACTTACTTGTTGTTCATGAAAGGTCAGCAAGATCAGCACAGTCCATCCATGTGTTGCGTCGGGGGAGAGAAGAGAAACGTTAGCATGGCATATACAGCAATCCGAGAGATAGATAATTGTATTGTTGAGTTGCTGAATAAGCATGTGTTGCACACACATTTGTAAGAGATGGTACATCAGTAATTCATTCAATTTGAATGCAAGCTCAGAAAACCCTTTCCGCTGATGGCTACTTTCCAGTTGATTAGATCTCTGCTTTGACCTCTTTCTCCCCTCTCTCTCCAGATGAAATCTCGCGTCTTGTGACGGCCGGCCGCCCAACAACCTGCCCGCTTGACCCTATCCCCTCCTCTCTCCTCCAGACCATTTCCGGAGACCTTCTACCTTACCTCACCTCGCTCATCAACTCATCCTTGACCGCTGGCTACGTCCCTTCCGTCTTCAAGAGAGCGAGAGTTGCACCCCTTCTGAAAAAACCTACACTCGATCCCTCCGATGTCAACAACTACAGACCAGTATCCCTTCTTTCTTTTCTCTCCAAAACTCTTGAACGTGCCGTCCTTGGCCAGCTCTCCTGCTATCTCTCTCAGAATGACCTTCTTGATCCAAATCAGTCAGGTTTCAAGACTAGTCACTCAACTGAGACTGCTCTTCTCTGTATCACGGAGGCGCTCCGCACTGCTAAAGCTAACTCTCTCTCCTCTGCTCTCATCCTTCTAGACCTATCGGCTGCCTTCGATACTGTGAACCATCAGATCCTCCTCTCCACCCTCTCCGAGTTGGGCATCTCCGGCGCGGCCCACGCTTGGATTGCGTCCTACCTGACAGGTCGCTCCTACCAGGTGGCGTGGCGAGAATCTGTCTCCTCACCACGCGCTCTCACCACTGGTGTCCCCCAGGGCTCTGTTCTAGGCCCTCTCCTATTCTCGCTATACACCAAGTCACTTGGCTCTGTCATAACCTCACATGGTCTCTCCTATCATTGCTATGCAGACGACACACAATTAATCTTCTCCTTTCCCCCTTCTGATGACCAGGTGGCGAATCGCATCTCTGCATGTCTGGCAGACATATCAGTGTGGATGACGGATCACCACCTCAAGCTGAACCTCGGCAAGACGGAGCTGCTCTTCCTCCCGGGGAAGGACTGTCCGTTCCATGATCTCGCCATCACGGTTGACAACTCCATTGTGTCCTCCTCCCAGAGCGCTAAGAACCTTGGCGTGATCCTGGACAACACCCTGTCGTTCTCCACCAACATCAAGGCGGTGGCCCGTTCCTGTAGGTTCATGCTCTACAACATCCGCAGAGTACGACCCTGCCTCACACAGGAAGCGGCGCAGGTCCTAATCCAGGCACTTGTCATCTCCCGTCTGGATTACTGCAACTCGCTGTTGGCTGGGCTCCCTGCCTGTGCCATTAAACCCCTACAACTCATCCAGAACGCCGCAGCCCGGCTGGTGTTCAACCTTCCCAAGTTCTCTCACGTCACCCCGCTCCTCCGCTCTCTCCACTGGCTTCCAGTTGAAGCTCGCATCCGCTACAAGACCATGGTGCTTGCCTACGGAGCTGTGAGGGGAACGGCACCTCAGTACCTTCAGGCTCTGATCAGGCCCTACACCCAAACAAGGGCACTGCGTTCATCCACCTCTGGCCTGCTCGCCTCCCTACCACTGAGGAAGTACAGTTCCCGCTCAGCCCAGTCAAAACTGTTCGCTGCTCTGGCACCCCAATGGTGGAACAAACTCCCTCACGATGCCAGGACAGCGGAGTCAATCACCACCTTCCGGAGACACCTGAAACCCCACCTCTTCAAGGAATACCTAGGATAAAGCAATCCTTCTGCCCCCCCCCCCCCCCCCCCCCTTAAAAGATCTAGATGCACTATTGTAAAGTGGCTGTTCCACTGGATGTCATAAGGTGAATGCACCAATTTGTAAGTCGCTCTGGATAAGAGCGTCTGCTAAATGACTTAAATGTAAATGTAAATGTAAATGTAAATCTCTTGCCCATTCTTCAGCCATTTTACATCTACGTCTTCATTGGCCACCTCAATGCATAGTTTCATTTTATGCCTTTTCTCTACATGGTAGGCAGGGTCCAGCTTCTTTAGGAAAGCTGGGGTTTGGAGACAGAGACACGTGGAGAGCCATTACTTTTCCTATAGGTAACAATACTGATCTGCAGAGGTAACATTTAGCTGTAAATACAGATATAGTAGCTAGCTTCTACAATGGAGGCTTCCATGGAGGGATGACTGAAGGGATGAGTACCTAAATGGGTATTTGCGGTGTCCATTTTAGGACGGGTTCAATCTCAGGATGCATAATGTATGAGCTGAAGGATAAGTGTTGGTTTCACAAAGATAGAGATACCAACCTTCACTCTTCTTTTCCTCCTTCATCTTCTTCAGCCTCTTCAACATCCCACGCAGGTCTGTGATGCCATACTGGAAGGCGATCTTCTCATACTCACTGGCTTTAGCCTTCTGGAGGATTTCCCATACATCCTCATCAGGCTCACTTTTGACCTGGGATTTAGAGGCACTGGCACAGAAAGAGGACACAAGGGGACAAGGTAAGCCAATGTCTGAAGCCATCACTTAGCATTATCATTAGGCTACATTACTGACCATGCACAGTAACAGTTAGGTCTATCCATGCTCAATAGGCCTACTTATACATTTTCTTCATTATTTGCAATTTTCCATTACAATTTTCCAAGTCACATTTGCATTCAGGTTTCACTCAAACTCATTGCAGTCTTCACATAACAGTCAGATAACATATTATTACATCGACAACAATTGTTTCTTACCGATGACCTGGTGAACCTTTAAAACAACTGCTGCACTCATTCCGAAGCAGAACCCAAGCGACAAACCAAACAGATTAAAAAATTCATCAAATATACATTGCAGTACCCAAAATTGAATTATAGCACCCTAGAACCCACCCATGAAGACCGCAAATAAGCACAACAACTACAACACATATATTTTCTGCTGCAATAGTCTGCAGACATACATAAAAGTGCCATAGCTATTGTAAAATATTGAAAATGAATTCCGATTAATCAGAATTATATAGAACATCAAATCATAATAATTTATACTGTATTGTGAATTTTGAAAAAACATTCACATTTTCAACAAACAAGAGACCCTAAAAACAATGTGTTTGCCAGTATAGGTCAATGCATGACATCAAGGTAAATGCCAGGGCATGAAATCCACTAGACTAGGAGATGGGTTTGACATTAAGGGATTGAGTGAGATGGAACAATTTTTGTGTGTGATGGGGCGGAAATAAACCATTGCTTTGAAAGTTGTGACTGGATATCGAAGGAAGGTCTGGAGAGTCAGTAATGACTCATTGTGATGATGCAGTGACACTCATAGGGAAGAAAGAGATGCAGACCACAAAGTGTTGTGAAAGCTTCTATTGCATTCAGATGTGTGCTAAATCTCCTGCATTCTTAGAAGAAAATGTGCTATCTACAACCTAAAAGGGTCCTTTTGCTGTCCCCGTAAGATAACCCTTTGAAGAACCCTATTTGATTCCAGGGAGAACCCTTTTGGGTTCCATATATAACACTTTCCACAGAGTGTCACGCCCTGGCCTTAGTATTCTTTGTTTTCTTTATTATTTTAGTTAGGTCAGGGTGTGACATTGGGAATGTTTGTGTTTTGTTGGTTTTGGGTGTTTCTATGGTAAAGGGGTTGTTGGGTGTAGTATATGGGTTAGGGTGTGACATGGGGAATGTTTGTGTTTTGTTGGTTTTGGGTGTTTCTATGGTAAAGGGGTTGTTGGGTGTAGTATATGGGTTTGTGTTGAGTACATGTGTCTAGCGTTGTCTATGTATGTTTAGTTGTCTAGGAGAGTCTATGGTTACCTGAATGAGTTCCCAATTAGAGACAGCTGATTTCGGTTGTCTCTGATTGGGAGCCTTGTTTAGGGTAGCCATAGGCTTTCATTTGTTGTGAGTAGTTGTCTATGTGATACGTTTGTAGCCTGTGTGTGCACATCGTTGTTTAGCTTCACGATCGTTTTCTTGTTTTGTTTAGTTCGTAAGTGTGTTTGTTTCGTTTGCCTTCTTCACCAATAAAAGGAGATGGCTTATTTTCCTAAAGCTGCGTTTTGGTCCATCAATCCTCCACACGATCGTGACAGAACTACTCACCAATACAGGACCAAGCGGCATGGAAAGCGGCAACAGGACCCACCTACACAGGATTCGTGGACATGGGAGGAGATACTGGATGGTAAGGGGCCGTGGGCACAACCGGGAGAATATCGCCTTCCTCGTGAAGAGCTGGAGGCAGCTAAAGCCGAGAGGAGGCGATATGAGGAGGCAGCACGGAGACAAGGCTGGAAGCCCGTGAGTACAACCCAAAAATTTCTTGGGGGGGGCCTTAAAGGGAGTGTGGCGAAGTCAGGTAGGAAACCTGAGCCTACTCCCTGTACTTACCGTGGAGAGCGAGAGTACGGGCAGACACCGTGTTACACAGTAGAGCGCACGGTGTCTCCTGTACGCGTGCATAGCCCGGTTCGGTACATTTCAGCTCCACGTATCGGCCGGGCTAGACTGAGCGTTGAGCCGTATGTCATGAAGCCGGCCCAACGCATCTGGTCACCAGTGCGTCTCCTCGGGCCTGCGTACATGGCACCAGCCTTACGCATGGTGTCCCCGGTTCGCCTACATAGGCCGGTGCGGGTTATTCCACCTCCCCGCACTGGTCAGGCGACGGGGAGCATACAACCAGGTAAGGTTGGGCAGGCTCGGCGCTCAAGGGAGCCAGTACGCCTGCACGGTCCGGTATTTCCGGCACCACCTCCCCGCCCCAACCCAGTACCACCAGTGCCTCCTCCACGCACTAGCCATATGGTGCGTGTCTCCAGCCCTTTACCACCAGTGCCTAAACCACGCACCAAGCCTCCTGTGTGTCCCCAGAGTCCTGTGCGTCCTGTTGCTGCTCCCCGCACTAGCCCTGAGATGCGTGTCCCCAGCCCGGTGCCACCAGTCCCGGCACCACGCACCAGGCCTACAGTGCGCCTCAGCCGGCAGGAGTCTGCCGTCTGCACAGCGATGTCTGAACTGCCCGTCTGCCAAGCGCCATCTGAGCCATCCGTCTCCCCAGCGCCATCTGAGCCATCCGTCTTCCCAGCGCCATCTGAGCCATCCGTCTCCCCAGCGCCATCTGAGCCATCCGTCTGCAATGAGCCTGCAAAGCCGCCCGTCTGCCATGAGCCTGCAAAGCCGCCCGTCTGCCATGAGCCTACTGAGCCGTCCGCCAGACAGGAGCCGCTAGAGCCGCCAGCCAGACAGGAGCCGCTAGAGCCGTCCGTCAGACAGGATCTGCCAGAGCCGCCAACCAGACAGGATCTGCCAGAGCCGCCAACCAGACAGGATCTGCCAGAGCCGCCAACCAGACAGGATCTGCCAGAGCCGCCAACCAGACAGGATCTGCCAGAGCCGCCAACCAGACAGGATCTGCCAGAGCCGCCAACCAGACAGGATCTGCCAGAGCCGCCAACCAGACAGGATCTGCCAGATCAGTCAGCTAGCCATGAGCAGCCAGATCCGTCAGCCAGCCATGAGCAGCCAGATCCGTCAGCCAGCCATGAGCAGCCAGATCCGTCAGCCAGCCATGAGCAGCCAGATCCGTCAGCCAGCCATGAGCAGCCAGATCCGTCAGCCAGCCATGAGCAGCCAGATCCGTCAGCCAGCCATGAGCAGCCAGATCCGTCAGCCAGCCATGAGCAGCCAGATCCGTCAGTTAGCCATGAGCAGCCAGATCCGTCAGCTAGCCATGAGCAGCCAGATCCGTCAGCTAGCCATGAGCAGCCAGATCCGTCAGCTAGCCATGAGCAGCCAGATCCGTCAGCTAGCCATGAGCAGCCAGATCCGTCAGCCAGCCATGAGCAGCCAGATCCGTCAGCCAGCCATGAGCAGCCAGATCCGTCAGCCAGCCATGAGCAGCCAGATCCGTCAGCCAGCCATGAGCAGCCAGATCTGTCAGCCAGCCATGGGCCGTCCCTCAGTCCGGAGCTGCAGTCCCTCAGTCCGGAGCTGCAGTCCCTCAGTCCGGAGCTGCCATTCCTCAGTCCGGAGCTGCCCCTTATCCTGGTGCTGCCCCTTATCCTGGTGCTGCCCCTTACCCTGGTGCTGCCCCTTACCCTGGTACTGCCCCTGACCCTGGTACTGCCCCTGACCCTGGTACTGCCGCTTACCCTGGTACTGCCCCTTACCCTGGTACTGCCCCTTAGTCCGGAGCTGCCCCTTAGTCCGGAACTGCCCCTTAATGCAATGGGGTTAATGTGGAGGGGGGTCATTTGGAGGAAGCTAAGGAGAAGGTTAGGGACTGTGGTGACGTGGGGACCACAACCAGAGCCGGAGCCGCCACCGTGGATGGAAGCCCACCCAGACCCTCCCCTAGACTGTGTAATGGTGCGCCCGGAGTTCGCACCTTAAGGGGGGGGTTATGTCACGCCCTGGCCTTAGTATTCTTTGTTTTCTTTATTATTTTAGTTAGGTCAGGGTGTGACATGGGGAATGTTTGTGTTTTGTTGGTTTTGGGTGTTTCTATGGTAAAGGGGTTGTTGGGTGTAGTATATGGGTTTGTGTTGAGTACATGTGTCTAGCGTTGTCTATGTATGTTTAGTTGTCTAGGAGAGTCTATGGTTACCTGAATGAGTTCCCAATTAGAGACAGCTGATTTCGGTTGTCTCTGATTGGGAGCCTTGTTTAGGGTAGCCATAGGCTTTCATTTGTTGTGAGTAGTTGTCTATGTGATACGTTTGTAGCCTGTGTGTGCACATCGTTGTTTAGCTTCACGATCGTTTTCTTGTTTTGTTTAGTTCGTAAGTGTGTTTGTTTCGTTTGCCTTCTTCACCAATAAAAGGAGATGGCTTATTTTCCTAAAGCTGCGTTTTGGTCCATCAATCCTCCACACGATCGTGACAGAACTACTCAACAATACAGGACCAAGCGGCATGGAAAGCGGCAACAGGACCCACCTACACAGGATTCGTGGACATGGGAGGAGATACTGGATGGTAAGGGGCCGTGGGCACAACCGGGAGAATATCGCCTTCCTCGTGAAGAGCTGGAGGCAGCTAAAGCCGAGAGGAGGCGATATGAGGAGGCAGCACGGAGACAAGGCTGGAAGCCCGTGAGTACAACCCAAAAATTTCTTGGGGGGGGCCTTAAAGGGAGTGTGGCGAAGTCAGGTAGGAAACCTGAGCCTACTCCCTGTACTTACCGTGGAGAGCGAGAGTACGGGCAGACACCGTGTTACACAGTAGAGCGCACGGTGTCTCCTGTACGCGTGCATAGCCCGGTTCGGTACATTTCAGCTCCACGTATCGGCCGGGCTAGACTGAGCGTTGAGCCGTATGTCATGAAGCCGGCCCAACGCATCTGGTCACCAGTGCGTCTCCTCGGGCCTGCGTACATGGCACCAGCCTTACGCATGGTGTCCCCGGTTCGCCTACATAGGCCGGTGCGGGTTATTCCACCTCCCCGCACTGGTCAGGCGACGGGGAGCATACAACCAGGTAAGGTTGGGCAGGCTCGGCGCTCAAGGGAGCCAGTACGCCTGCACGGTCCGGTATTTCCGGCGCCACCTCCCCGCCCCAACCCAGTACCACCAGTGCCTCCTCCACGCACTAGCCATATGGTGCGTGTCTCCAGCCCTTTACCACCAGTGCCTAAACCACGCACCAAGCCTCCTGTGTGTCCCCAGAGTCCTGTGCGTCCTGTTGCTGCTCCCCGCACTAGCCCTGAGATGCGTGTCCCCAGCCCGGTGCCACCAGTCCCGGCACCACGCACCAGGCCTACAGTGCGCCTCAGCCGGCAGGAGTCTGCCGTCTGCACAGCGATGTCTGAACTGCCCGTCTGCCAAGCGCCATCTGAGCCATCCGTCTCCCCAGCGCCATCTGAGCCATCCGTCTTCCCAGCGCCATCTGAGCCATCCGTCTCCCCAGCGCCATCTGAGCCATCCGTCTGCAATGAGCCTGCAAAGCCGCCCGTCTGCCATGAGCCTGCAAAGCCGCCCGTCTGCCATGAGCCTACTGAGCCGTCCGCCAGACAGGAGCCGCTAGAGCCGCCAGCCAGACAGGAGCCGCTAGAGCCGTCCGTCAGACAGGATCTGCCAGAGCCGCCAACCAGACAGGATCTGCCAGAGCCGCCAACCAGACAGGATCTGCCAGAGCCGCCAACCAGACAGGATCTGCCAGAGCCGCCAACCAGACAGGATCTGCCAGAGCCGCCAACCAGACAGGATCTGCCAGATCAGTCAGCTAGCCATGAGCAGCCAGATCCGTCAGCCAGCCATGAGCAGCCAGATCCGTCAGCCAGCCATGAGCAGCCAGAGCCGTCAGCCAGCCATGAGCAGCCAGATCCGTCAGCCAGCCATGAGCAGCCAGATCCGTCAGCTAGCCATGAGCAGCCAGATCCGTCAGCCAGCCATGAGCAGCCAGATCCGTCAGCCAGCCATGAGCAGCCAGATCCGTCAGTTAGCCATGAGCAGCCAGATCCGTCAGCTAGCCATGAGCAGCCAGATCCGTCAGCTAGCCATGAGCAGCCAGATCCGTCAGCTAGCCATGAGCAGCCAGATCCGTCAGCTAGCCATGAGCAGCCAGATCCGGCAGCCAGCCATGAGCAGCCAGATCCGTCAGCCAGCCATGAGCAGCCAGATCCGTCAGCCAGCCATGAGCAGCCAGATCTGTCAGCCAGCCATGGGCCGTCCCTCAGTCCGGAGCTGCAGTCCCTCAGTCCGGAGCTGCAGTCCCTCAGTCCGGAGCTGCCATTCCTCAGTCCGGAGCTGCCCCTTATCCTGGTGCTGCCCCTTATCCTGGTGCTGCCCCTTACCCTGGTGCTGCCCCTTACCCTGGTACTGCCCCTGACCCTGGTACTGCCCCTGACCCTGGTACTGCCCCTTACCCTGGTACTGCCCCTTACCCTGGTACTGCCCCTTAGTCCGGAGCTGCCCCTTAGTCCGGAACTGCCCCTTAATGCAATGGGGTTAATGTGGAGGGGGGTCATTTGGAGGAAGCTAAGGAGAAGGTTAGGGACTGTGGTGACGTGGGGACCACAACCAGAGCCGGAGCCGCCACCGTGGATGGAAGCCCACCCAGACCCTCCCCTAGACTGTGTAATGGTGCGCCCGGAGTTCGCACCTTAAGGGGGGGGTTATGTCACGCCCTGGCCTTAGTATTCTTTGTTTTCTTTATTATTTTAGTTAGGTCAGGGTGTGACATGGGGAATGTTTGTGTTTTGTTGGTTTTGGGTGTTTCTATGGTAAAGGGGTTGTTGGGTGTAGTATATGGGTTTGTGTTGAGTACATGTGTCTAGCGTTGTCTATGTATGTTTAGTTGTCTAGGAGAGTCTATGGTTACCTGAATGAGTTCCCAATTAGAGACAGCTGATTTCGGTTGTCTCTGATTGGGAGCCTTGTTTAGGGTAGCCATAGGCTTTCATTTGTTGTGAGTAGTTGTCTATGTGATACGTTTGTAGCCTGTGTGTGCACATCGTTGTTTAGCTTCACGATCGTTTTCTTGTTTTGTTTAGTTCGTAAGTGTGTTTGTTTCGTTTGCCTTCTTCACCAATAAAAGGAGATGGCTTATTTTCCTAAAGCTGCGTTTTGGTCCATCAATCCTCCACACGATCGTGACACAGAGGGTTCTACATGGAATCCAAAAGGGTTTAACCTGGATCCAAAAAGGGTTCTACCTGGACCCAAAAAGGGTTCTCCTATGGGGACAGCCGAAGAACTGTTTTGGAACCTTTTTATCTAATAGTGTAATGTGTTCTAGCTTGTGTGGTGGAAGTGACAGAGTCTTCTACAGGGCATGAGGTGTGCGAGGGTGCTAGGCAGAAGTAGTCTGGGACCAGTGTGAGATTAGCAGGAGGACTCAAGATACATTGTGAGTAGGCAGCAAGACTGACCTGAATTCAGGTTAGTGAAAAAGTAACTGGGAAAACATGTCCATTAATCCAATCTGTTGGGTAAACTAGTAGTAGTCACTTACTCTCTGTATAGGGGGGGGGGGGGGGGGTGACAAAGAGAGATGGACACAGTGAGATAACATGCCCAAGAGAAACAAGCTTACTGATTTGGAAAATAATTATGTTACTCAACTTTTTGTTCTGAAATAATCAGAGATAATTCACACTCACCTTTTCTTCAACAAGGCACTGAAGTCCAACTCTCCTGCTTCCTCACTTCCATCCACACTGCTGTAGAAATACCAGTGCCAATAACACAATGTCAGTACCCTATCAAAGCAATGTATTCTGACAGTTTGGTTATCATCATCACCATAAGAGATGAGCAGCACCCTTGAAAACAACAGCAAACATGTTGTCCCCTACGAATGATGCCCCTTGGGCCAATTTTCTGTTAATTACTATAGCTCCTGCCTTGGACAAATCAGTGTAATTTTGTAAATGCCGGATCTCTGTGGCAAGATGTATCATTCACCCACGTTTTTTTCAAAATCAGGCCAGTGCTATCTGAGATATCTTGTGTGACTAACGTACGAAGGAACGGACAGAGATAAATCCACAGTCCCCTCCCCGATTTCATAATGGGGGACAATTATAGACAGTGCAGAAAGGGTCTTGACATTTTTTCAAGGTGGAACGCAGGGAGCAGATATATATTTGAAGGGGTAAGAAACAAAGAGAGCTTTGGGATGCACTGTAAATATAGTATAATATAGACGGATAGAGACAGACAGGCTGTCTTTTCTGGCAGAAAGAAAGATGATGATCAATGGATGGATGGATAGATGAGGGGTGGATGGATGAGGGGTGGTTTCATGAATGAAAAGACAGAAGAATAAAAGACAGGATGGAGGGACAGATGTTTGGCTGGAGAGATAGATGCTTACCCTGTACTAGCGTAACCATGAGAAGCAACAATCTTCCAAACAAAAAACAAGGCACTCAAGGTGAATGCCAGCACCTGGTCAAAATCCCCATGGAATCTGTATTCCACACTGATCAATGTGATGAGGGATCTCAGGGCGAGGACAGCAGTTTTATATGCGGCTGGAAGTGTTTATCTTTTTCCTCTGATCTCTGAAGTGATCAGGATTAAACGAGGGCCTGGTGGTTTATGTGGTAGAATTACAACACACGGCGGTGACTTCCTCCAGTGATATCTCTCATCCGACAGCCCTGGAGAACCAGTGCCACAGAAAAACCTGTGTGTCTTAACACATCCTGGCACTTTCAATACCATCAAACCAGGGGCAAGACCAAAACTCACTACGTCGTCTCAATGTTTGTGCAGCTGGCTCCGCTGTTTTGATAAGACCCAGAGGTAGATCAGAGAGAGAGTTTGAGTGACATATAAAGTTGGTGTGCTGTTAAGCTGCTTGTTAGCCCAGCCTATTGTACTCTCTCACCTCCAAACCAGAAGCTGGTTCTGTCAAAGTCGACACAATGACAGTGTTCAAGCTGTCAAGCTAAAGGATGACCCAGTGGATTTAACATCTAAGGCGGTCTCTTTAAAAGATGAGTTAGGTCAAACCCTGTCTCTTTCACACCAAGGCTGTCTTCTCAAATTCCAGCGAGGAAGTTACATATTCCCAGAAACTGGCTCTGTTTGACCCAAAAGGAAAGCAGTGAGAAAGAGGGACTGAAAAGCTTTCCCTGAAGTCTTTTTGGTAATCAGAGGCTCCATTGTTTGGATATGAACCCCCAATGTTGCAGCAAACACCCCTCCCGCCACTACCTTCCTGATGGTCCACTTCTCTACTTAGCAGCTCCACTCCTGACAAGTTGGCATTGCCAGATAGTTATTTCTCTCACATATCCAAAGGACTGTAAAGATACTATTACACCCCATTTACTTATTGTGTATTGGCACATACTGTATACAAAAAAAGAGAAGTATTTAAATAACCATCCAACAATATGCACAGACTGCTAGTTTGAGGCTGTCGAAAAATGCTTTAATTAATACCATTGTACAAAGTTGATTTGTATTGTTTTGTTGATACAGCTTGCTAAATAACAACTTCATATACTTTTCCTTCAATCCTTCTCACTTTCGCACACGCGAGTAGAGGCTGCTGAGGGGAGGATGGCTCATAATAATGGCTGGAACGGAGAGAATGGAATGGCATTAAACCATGTGTTTGATGTATTTGATACCATTCCATTTATTCAGCTCCATCCATTACCTTGAGCCCGTTCTCCCCAATTAAGGTGCCACCAACCTCCTGTGACACACACACACACACACACACACACACACACACACACACACACACACACACACACACACACACACACACACACACACACACACACACACACACACACACACACACACACACACACATTCTTTTTGAGCTTACGTGCGCCTGAAAGCTGCCCTGATGTCAAATCCCTCCACAGCCCGGGCCTCTGAAACATGATAGAATAATCACTTATCTCTTCTCTATCATTGATATTTATACCACAGGTACTATAAAAAAATAACTGATATTTACTGTATGCTTTAGCAAGGAAAGGCACTAAGGAGAAAATAAGAACAATTGTAGTTTCTGAACTTCTTGTCAATATGGGGGCGCTGTTTTGACTTTGTAAAAATTTGTTCCCAAATTAAACTGCCTCGTACTCAATTCTTGCTCGTACAATATGCATATTATTATTACTATTGGATAGAAAACACTCTCTAGTTTCTGCAACCGTTTGAATTATATCTGTGAGTAAAACAGAACTCAAGTGGCAGCTAACTTCCTGTCAGGAAGTGAGAAATCTGAAATCGGGCACTCTGTTCCAGGGTCAGTTTACTAATTTGTATGTAATGTATGAGTCAACATGCACTGCATACGATTTCCCCTAGATGTCAGTAAGCAGTGAGAATTGGAATGGTGTTGCTAGGCAGATCTGAGGCCATATAAAGGGTCTTGGAACGTGGGGTGCACTCTTTCAACGTTCGTCATGGCGCAAGACAGACCTCAGGATGGCATTCTGAAAAGCTCTCTTTATAGGCCTTAGATATATCCGGCTCTGATTTTATTCGATATAGGTGTTAAAGACATCATAATGTAGTTATTTTAAACCAAGTTACATCAGTTTATATCAGTATATTGCGATTTTCGGATATTTCTTTGTGCTGCGTTATGAAGAGTTGGGCACGTCTGGGCCACATAGCTAATGTTTGCTGCTAATTCCTAAGTTGAAGACTTCAATCTACAACCGAGCAACGATGATTCTGGACAAAGGACCACTTGCACAAGATTCCGATGGAAGCTCATCAAAAAGTAAGAACTATTTATGATGTTAATTCGTTGTTCTGTTGAAAAATGTAAAACTACTATTCCGCCATTAATTTCGGTGCGGTCTCGCTTTAACGCATGCTGTATGTCGTAGTAACGTTAATTTTAAAAATCTAACACAGCGGTTGCATTAAGAACTAATGTATCTTTCATTTGCTGTCCAACCTGCATTTTTTTGTCAAGTTTATGATTAGTTATTGATTAGATTAGGTGCCTCTCCCAAGATTTCTTCCGACATTTTGTTGGCAACTTGGCTACTATTTTCATTGTATAACCACGATTTGTGCCGCTAAATATGCACATTTTCGAACAAACAATATATGTATTGTGTAATATGATGTTATAGGACTGTCATCTGATAAAGTTTTGAGAAGGTTAGTGGAAAATGTAATATCTTTTGCTGGTTTATTCGCTATCGCTAACGTGCATGAATCAATGCTGCTGTGTGGTTGGCTATTGTAGTAAGCTAATATAATGCTAAATTGTGTTTTCGCTGTAAAACACTTAAAGAATCTGAAATATTGGCTGGATTCACAAGATCTTTGTCTTTCATTTGCTGTACTCTGTGTATTTTTCATAAATGTTTTATTATGAGTATTTAGGTAATTCACGTTGGTCTCTGTAGTTATTCTAGTTGCTTTGGTGAGAGTTGTGATGGTGTCTGCAATGTAAAACTATGATTTATACCTGAAATATGCACATTTTTCGAACAAAACATATGCTATACAATAAATATGTTATCAGACTGTCATCTGATGAAGTTGTTTCTTGGTTAGTGACTATTTATATCTTTATTTGGTCGAATTTGTGATAGCTACCTATGCAGGAAAAAAATGGTGGGGAAAAAAAGTTGTGTCTTTTGCTATGGTGGTTAGCTAATAGAAATACATATTGTGTCTTCCCTGTAAAACATTTTAAAAATCAGAAATGATGGCTGGATTCACAATATGTGTATCCTTCATTTGGTGTCTTGGACTTGTGATTTCATGAACATTTTATTATATGATATCCCTGTGGCTTTAGGCTAGGCTATGCTAGTCAGCTTTTTTGATGGGGGGATCCCGGATCCGGGTTTGTGACTCGTTAGAGGTTTTAAGCTGCCCCTAGTGATTGTACTGTATGAGGGCACCCACCATGCACAGTTAGGTCAAAGTTGCAGCTGTCGAACTTGTCCCGGGATGACACCTCACACCTGTAAGCTCCAGCGAAGCTGGGCTTGGCTGCAATGATCTGCATCTCAAAGGTGTAGACCTGAAAACAAAGTTAAAAAATTCCTGGTAATAATAATGTCAGCCAAAACCATAAAACCTCTGAAGTCTTTTGCAAGGTGATCTCTAGGACTTTCCTGAACAACTTTTAACAGCTCATTGCAGTGTCCAACCTATCATGATGTTCAGAACTGTACATTGGTGACAACAGTATGTAGCATGCTCATGTATGGGACAAAAGTCTAACCTTAGAGTTACGATCATAAAGCTCCTTGAGCTGCAGGTTCTTTCCAGACTTGCTAGCCAGGTCCATCCACTTCCCCTTAAACCACTTGATGGTGGGCTTCTTCAGCAGTGAAGCAGCATTCACTTTAGCCACAAAATGTATGTTCTCACCTGGACACAACAGTAGGGAAACATGCCTTGACATGGCCATAACATCTTTATGAATGGCTTGCATGAATGGCTATGATCTCTGGGGTGCTGTTCCTCACTAAGTTGCTCTGGATGAGAGAGTCTGCTAAATAACTAAAATGTAATGGTGTCATTCACCCACAGCGACCTCCCCACTCTGGGGTTTCTCTGTAAACAGGCCAGTGAGGTCTATCTTCGTGTCAGGGGCTTGACTTTCTGAGAAGGGAACAGGAAAATGTTAAACAGGACAGAGCTAGGGAGAAGCCGGGAGCAAGTAAACTACCAAGGATAGTTATACCATCTGTTTTTTTGTTGTTGTTTTTTTTTCTTCACAGAAGCTCTGTGAAGGCTGATACAAAGTTAAATTGTGATACTGGCAAGTCAAATGCACAAGTTTTTCAGTGAAGTATATTACAATGTCTCCATTGTCATGCATTGTGACCTTACAACATCACCACAAGCGTGTATCCAGTAGCTCAAAGGATCGGTGGAAACAATCTGTAAACATTGGTCTAACCATCAAATCCTGTAGTGTCATGGTCCTGTATATTGGCACCTGGCTGAGGTGCTACTGGTGTAGTGTCCGCTGCTGCAGGGGTCTCTGCTGGGGTTGGGGCCTCTGCTGGTGCTTCAGTGTCTGTAGCAGCTGGATCTGAAGCTGCTGGGTCCCCTGCTCCACCCCGGGCTTCCTCTGGTAACAAAGAGTTAACAATGAAAGACTCATAGAACTGAATGTTTCTCGGACTGTAGGCCATATACACTGAGTCTACAAAACATTAGGAACACCTTCCAGATACTGAGTTGCATACCACCCCCCCCCCCCCCCCCCACAGACCCATGTTGACTCCAATGCTTCCCACAGTTGTGACAAGTTAGCTGGATGTTCTTTGGTGGTGGACCCCCGAAAAACTCAGGTAATACTTTAATTGACTCACATTTTAATTGCATAGACCATCCTGTGAAATCCACAATATCAAAAGTGTCACACAAGCAGGAAGATGGCATGCTTGAGGGGGGCATTCATGCAGGAACCAATGAGATGATCGAGGGGGGGCATCATGCAGGAACCAATGGGATGCTCGAGGGGGGGCATCATGCAGGAACCAATGAGATGATCGAGGGGGGGCATCATGCAGGAACCAATGGGATGCTCGAGGGGGGGCATCATGCAGGAACCAATGGGTTGCTCGAGGGTAGGCATCATGCAGGAACCAATGGGATGCTCGAGGGGTTACATTTTGTGGCGAAGCTTAGCCTATGCGCATGTTCTCTTAACTCATAAAATGTCTTAACATTTGAGAGCGCTTTGTTTCCGTAGGCACATGTTTGATGTTGTTTTCCCAAATTTATAAACATATTTGTTAAATCTATGTTACATATAAACGTACAGTAATCACTAGCGTTACAAAATGTCATTCCCTTACCGTTTTTTTGCAACATTGCACGCATTTTGATTCATGTTTGGTAGGCCTACGATATGTTGTTGCATTTCATTGACTATTTCCTCACCTCTGAGTGGGCACAATGTTTATTATGCAACTCAGTATCCGGAAGGTGTTCCTAATGTTTTGTAGAGTCAGTTTATATGGCCTACGACCTTTGCAAGACTCACAAGGCAAGAGATAATTTTATTTCCATAAAAAGTGTTTGTTTGCTGTTTGTCCATGGCGCTCCCCATCTGTTTCAAATGTGCAGTAGTCAATGAGAGAGTGTTGAATTTGGTCAACAAAAAATGGAATTGCTCATTTGCTACGTGAGTTTTATTTGATTGAATAGAAGTTCCATAATGATTAGGTTGTTACGAATGTACGTGGCATTTCATAAGTGAATGCACGTGGCATTTCGTCAACTTTGAAAAAAACGACTTTATATCAGAGTTGTGCCTGTTGTCATAGAGATAGATAGAGGACTCATCATGGATATAACCCATTTTAACATGGACATTGCCATTGAGGGTTCCACCATTTTAAATTAGTCAACTGGGTCAGGATTCCTAACAGTTGGGAGCAATCAGCCAATGAAGAAGATGAAAATTGTTTACTTTAAAATGGAGACAGCCTCAATGGCGCTGCCCAGCTGGTCACAGACGCTATAATGGCACAGATATACAGTATATCTCTATGACCTGTTGTTCATACAAGTATCTACCCTCTCATTGGCTAGAATGGTTCCACCTGATCTCACCTCTTCCTGCCTGCCTGCCTTCTATCTTTAAAGGACATGTATTTCCATTGTTGGAGTGGTCAATCGACTATCTTGTCAATATAATAGACAATCTTTTGGTAGATGGCTCTGAGTGGGCCTATCTGTAATGTATTTGTGTGCGGGTGTCAGATGCCTCTTGTGACTATCTATCCTGAGCACTGCTGTGGTTACTCATGAGGAAACCATCTGTTTGTGTCAGGCCAGGGTGAAGGTCATCAGGGAGGGTTTGATGTGAATCACAGCAGCACTGGACAGGCTGGAGCTGCTCCAAGTCTGAGCTCTCCACAGCCACTCTCTCTCTCTGACCCCAGGCATTTTATCAAACCACACACAGTTCCTACTGCCAGGCTGAAAGGGTTGCTGTGTGGTCAAATATGTAGGTAATGTTACAGTACACACTGTGCTCTGTGCTTGATGAAATGAAACATACTGAATGATTGTCTAAAACAGACTGTGATTGAGGTGATAACAACCAGCAGTGCAGTAAACAGTGCTCAGTGTTCAAAAAACGTTTATGGTGTTTGGTGGCCTCTGTGCTCGGTGCTCCTCACACTGTGCTCATACGTGAGTATGGCTCTGGAAAAAGGTCTACAACCTAATAGACTCCCACATTCCTTCTCCTTCACTTCCTTCTTCACTTCCTCCTTCACTTCCAATTTGACTTCCTCCATGACTTTTTTCTCCTTCACCTTAAGGTCAAACTTGACTTTTGACCCTCCGGCAATCACTGCATAGGCAGTGCCGTCCTCATTGGTGACTGCTTGGATGGTAAGTGAGTGCTTGTTTCCATCTGCCTTGATCACATACTTGTCGCCAGAGGCAAGGTCCTTTGTGTTGCTCTGCCATCTCACCTTCGCATCAGGCTTCTCTGTCTCGGTCTCAAAAACCACTGTTGCCCCTTCCTCTGCCACCTGAGTCTTTGGTTTCTTGGCAAATGCTGAGACTGGAGAGGCAGGGATGGGTCAGAATGAAAGAATTCTGTTTAACCTTTCTGAACCACCCATCCCGGATCCGGGATAATTGTCATCAGCAACGCTGAATAGCATAGCGTAGCATAGCGCCACAGGTAAATAATATTACTAGAAAATATTCATATTCATGAAATCACAAGTGCAATATTGCAAAACACAGCTTAGCCTTTTGTTAATCCACCTGTCGTCTCAGATTTTGAAATTATGCTTTACAGCGAAAGCAATACAAGCGTTTGTGTAAGTTTATCGATCGCTCGACAAAACAATAAGTACACTTAGCATCAGGTAACTTGGTCACGAAAATCAGAAAAGCAATCAAATTAATCGTTTACCTTTGATGATCTTTGGATGTTTTCACTCACGAGACTCCCAGTTAGACAACAAATGTTCCTTTTGTTCCATAAAGATATTTTTTATATCCAAATACCTCCGTTAGTTTGGTGCGTTATGCCCAGGAATCCACCGGAAAGAGCGGTCACGACAACGCAGACAAAAATTCCAAATTATATCCATAATGTCCACAGAAACATGTCAAACGTTTTTCATAATCCATCCTCAGGGTGTTTTTCAAATATATATTCGATAATATATTAACCGGGACAGTTGGCTTTTCACTAGGACCGGGAGTAACAATGGCTGCCTTTCTCTTTTGCGCACAACTCACTCTGAGAGCCCCCACCTATCCACTTACGCAATGTGGTCGTTCACGCTCATTCTTCAAAATAAAAGCCTAAAACTATGTCTAAAGGCTGTTGACACCTAAGCCATAGAAAAAGGAGTCTGGTTGATATCCCTTTAAATGGGCAATAGGGATGCATAGGAACAGAGAGGTTTCAAAAACAGGGGCACTTCCTGATTGGATTTTCCTCAGGTTTTAGCCTGCAATATCAGTTCTGTTTAACTCACAAACAAAATTTTGACCGTTTTGGAAACTTCAGAGTGTTTTCTATCCTAATCTGACAATTATATGCATATTCTAGTTTCGGGGGCTGAGAAATAGGCAGTTTAAAATGGGTACGTTTTTTAGCCAAAAACGAAAATACTGCCCCCTAGCCTTAAGAAGTTTTAAGATGCCCAGTGGTGGATTGGATGGATTTTTGCAGTAAATTGTGATGTAAAACCTTTGAAGTGCACTACAATGATACACCATAGTAGTTCCATTATCAAATGGAAGCTCTTCAGGCAAATTACAAATAAGGTTATACAGTGCATTCAGAAAGTATTGTGACCACTTTCCTTTTTCCACATTTTGTTACATTACAGCCTTATTCTAAAATGTTTTCAATAATTTTTTCCCCTCATCAATCTACACACAATACCCCATAATGACAAAGCGGAAACAGGTTTTTAGAAATGTTTGCAAATGTATAAAAAAAATTGTAACATAAGGATTCAGACCCTTGGCTATGAGACTCGAAATTGATCATCCTTGAGATGTTTCTAAAACTTGATTGGAGTCCACCTGTGGCAAATTCAATTGATTGAACATGAATTGGAAAGACACACACCTGTCTATATAAGGTCCCACAGTTGCCCGTGTATGTCAGAGCAAAAATCAAGCCATGAGGTCGAAGGAATTGTCCGTAGAGCTCCGAGACAGGATTGTGCCGAGGCACAGATCTGGGGAAGGGTACCAAAACATTTCAGCAGCATTGAAGGTCCCCAAGAACACAGTGGCCTCCATCAATCTTAAATGGAAGAAGTTTGGAACCCCCAAAACTCTTCCTAGAGCTGGCTGCCCATCTAAACTGAGCAATTGGGGGAGAAGGTCCTTGGTCAGGGAGGTGACCAAGAACCCGATGGTCACTCTGACAGAGCTCCAGAGTTCCTCTGTGTAGATGGGAGAACCTTCCAGAAGGACAACCATCTCTGCAGCAATCCACCGATCAGGCCTTTTATGGTAGAGTAGCCAGACGGAAGCCACTCCTCAGTAAAAGGCACATGACAGCCCCCTTGGACTTTTCCAAAAGGCACCTGAAGGACTCTAAGACCATGAGAAACAAGATTCTCTGGTCTGATGGAACCAAGATTGAACTCTTTGGCCTGAATTCCAATTATCACGTCTGGCGGAAACCTGGCGCCATCCCAACGGTGAAGCATGGTGGTGGAAGCATCATGCTGTGGGGATGTTTTTCAGTGGCAGAGACTGGGAGACTAGTCAGGATTGAGGTAAAGATGAACGGAGCAAAGTACAGAGAGATCCTTGATGAAAACCTGCTCCAGAGCGCTCACGACCTCTGACTGGGGCGAAGGTTAACCTTCTAACAGGAAAACAGCCCTAAGCACACAGCCAAGAAAAGCCAAGAGTGGCTTCAGGACAAGTCTCTGAATGTCCTTGAGTGGCCCAGTCAGAGCCCGGATTTGAACCCAATCAAACATCTCTGGAGCGACCTCAAAATAGCTGTGAAGTGACACTCCCCATCCAACCTGACAGAGCTTGAGAGGATCTGCAGAGTAGAATGGGAGAAACTCCCCAATACAGGTGTGCCAAGCTTGTAGCGTCATACCCAAGAAGACTCTATAATCACTGTAATCACTGCCAAAGATGCTTCAACAAAGTACTGAGTAATGGATCTGAATACTTATGTAAATGTGATATTCCCATTGGTTTTTAAAATACATTTGCAAAAAAAAAATATATATATTTTTGCATTGTCATTATGGGATATTGTGTGTAGATTGATGAGGGGGGAAAATGAAATAAATGTTAGAATAAGGCTGTAAAGTATCAAAATGTGGAAAAAGTCAAGGGGTCTGAGTACTTTACGAATGCACTGAATAGAGCCTTAAATTGTACCACAGTCTTGAATTCAGTTGAATGAATCAATTGAAATTGATAAATGCTGAAAATGCTGATTTTATCATTGCAATCATCTCTGCGTTGCAGTGGGTTAATATCAGAGCTCTCCAATGTGTTGTTAATGAGAGGTTTTTATTGTCTAATACATTTCTCCTCTCTGTGAGTCGTATCAGGTGTTTTATTACCCTCTAACCAGGGAATGGTTTCCAATCAGCTCATTACATCACAAATGAAATGACCTCCACATAGAGCAAGATGATCCTATGGGTTTAAATATAGAATGCATATGTGCCCCACTAATAAATGCACTCAGCAGGCAACTCCAGTGACAGGGGCACAGGTAGCACAGTAGAGGGATTAGTGAGACTATTTTAGTTGCGCAGCAAGCATAGAAAGAATGTTACGTCTTTGCTGGGCTTCCAAGTGTGCTTCTTCTTTCAGGCTAGTGATGACTGGTGTCTCCTCCTTAACCTCAACAGTGTATTTATTGGGCCTATTTATATTACATTTCACTCCAATTCCTCCATATAAAGTAAAGTAAATGAGAAAAAAATATAATATAAAGGTTGAAACGTAATTTCAACTAACAACAGTTATTGTAAAAAGAAAAGGAAAAAAAGCAAGCAAGCAAAGCAGTTAGCTAGCATTAGGACCAGTAAGTGTTTACCCAATGAACTTACACTGCTCAAAAAAATAAAGGGAACACTTAAACAACACAATGTAACTCCAAGTCAATCACACTTCTGTGAAATCAAACTGTCCACTTAGGAAGCAACACTGATTGACAATAAATGTCACATGCTGTTGTGCAAATGGAATAGACAAAAGGTGGAAATTATAGGCAATTAGCAAGACACCCCCAATAAATGAGTGGTTCTGCAGGTGGTGACCACAGACCACTTCTCAGTTCCTATGCTTCCGGGCTGATGTTTTGGTCACTTTTGAATGCTGGCGGTGCTTTCACTCTAGTGGTAGCATGAGACGGAGTCTACAACCCACACAAGTGGCTCAGGTAGTGCAGCTCATCCAGGATGGCACATCAATGCGAGCTGTGGCAAGAAGGTTTGCTGTGTCTGTCAGCGTAGTGTCCAGAGCATGGCGGCGCTACCAGGAGACAGGCCAGTACATCAGGAGACGTGGAGGAGGCCGTAGGAGGGCAACAACCCAGCAGCAGGACCGCTACCTCCGCCTTTGTGCAAGGAGGAGCACTGCCAGAGCCCTGCAAAATGACCTCCAGCAGGCCACAAATGTGCATGTGTCTGCTCAAACGGTCAGAAACAGACTCCATGAGGGTGGTATGAGGGCCCGACGTGCATATGAGGGCCCGATGCACATTTGTGGCCTGCTGGAGGTCATTTTGCAGGGCTCTGGCAGTGCTCCTCCTTGCACAAAGGCGGAGGTAGCTGTCCTGCTGCTGGGTTGTTGCCCTCCTACGGCCTCCTCCACGTCTCCTGATGTACTGGCCTGTCTCCTGGTAGCGCCTCCATGCTCTGGACACTACGCTGACAAACACAGCAAACCTTCTTGCCACAGCTCGCATTGATGTGCCATCCTGGATGAGCTGCACTACCTGAGCCACTTGTGTGGGTTGTAGATTCCGTCTCATGCTACCACTAGAGTGAAAGCACCGCCAGCATTCAAAAGTGACCAAAACATCAGCCAGGAAGCATAGGAACTGAGAAGTGGTCTGTGGTCACCACCTGCAGAACCACTCATTTATTGGGGGTGTCTTGCTAATTGCCTATAATTTCCACCTTTTGTCTATTCCATTTGCACAACAGCATGTGAAATTTAGTGTCAATCAGTGTTGCTTCCTAAGTGGACAGTTTGATTTCACAGAAGTGTGATTGACTTGGAGTTACATTGTGTTGTTTAGGTGGTCCCTTTATTTTTTTGAGCAGTGTATATAGTTCACCTGTATCGTCTAGTTCTTGTTTTATTTCAGTCCAAATAGTTCACCACAAACTATTTCTTCATCAGTTGGGGAATTCAAAACCACTTTGCAGTGCAAAGCATCTATGTATCAGTAGAGAGACTCATTTTACATTTAAAAGACACTTCAATAAAAATCTGATTTACAGAATAATTATCTGTTGATAGCAGGGTCTTGATGTTAATACTAAATTACTTTGGGAGATCTGGAACGCTAGATGACATCTAGCGGACATACTGTATCTGAGTAACTGATACTGGGAGGAGGCTGCATTGTCATCTGATCTGTTGAGTTGCTCTTTCCACAGTGAATGGCAATGCTTTCCATGTGACCCAAAAAAGTGGAAAGTCATTTGTCGGGTTGGTATCCTGTGAGGCATTTCTGGATCATCGGCACATGATGAGTGATATTTAAACATGAACTCAGTGGTGCATGAAATGATGCACTCGGAATTTTGAACTTACACTTACGTACACTCCCCTATGTATTTATTTGGACAGTGAAGCTAAAACTTTGAGATAAAATGTTTTATATGAGGCGACAGTACAGAATGTCACCTTTTATTTTGGGGTATTTTCATACATACATGTTTTACCGTTTAGAAATCAACTCACTTTATGTATCTAGTCCGCCCATTTGAAGGTGTCATAAGAATTTGTACAAAATCACTTGCAGTGTATAACATTTTGTCAAAAGTTTAGTATTTGCTCCCATATTCGTAGCACGCAATGACTACATCAAGCTTGTGACTGTACAAACTTATTGGATGCATTTGCAGTTTGCTTTCGTTGTGTTTCAAATTATGTTGTGCCCAATAGAAATGTATGGTAAATAATGAATTGTTACATTTTGGAGTCACTTTTATTGTAAATTAGAATCAAATATGTTTCTGACCACTTCTACATTAATGTGGATGCTACAATGATTATGGATAATCATGAATGAATCGTAAATAATGATGAGTGAGAAAGTTACAGATGCACAAAGATCATGCCCCCAAAACATGCTAACCTCTCACATTTTTTGGGGGGGTATGATATTTATGCCTCTGTAACTTTCTCACTCATCATTATTCATAATTCAGCAATTATTATTCGTAATCAAGTGAATCATACAGTATGAAAATAAAAATCTAATCAAATGTTATTAGGCACATGCGCCGAATACAACAGGTGTAGACCTTACAGTGAAATGCTTATTTACGAGCCCCTAACCAACAATGCAGTTAAAAAATAAATACGGATAAGAATAAGAAATAAAAGTAACAAGTAATTAAAGAGCATCAGTAAAATAACAATAGCGAGACTATATACAGGGGGTACTGGTACAGAGTCAATGTGCGGGGGCACCGGTTAGTTGAATATGTACATATGGGTAGAGTTATTAAAGTGACTATGCATAGATGATAACAACAGAGAGTAGCAGCGGTGTAAAGAGTCAGGGGGCAATGCAAATAGTCCAGGTAGCCATTTGATTAGCTGTTCAGGAGTCTTATGGCTTAGGGGTAGAAGCTGTTTAGAAGCCTCTTTGACCTAGACTTTGCGCTCTGGTACCGCTTGCCGTGCGGTAGCAGAGAGAACAGTCTATGACTAGGGTGGCTGGAGTCGATGACAATTTTTAGGTTCTTCCTCTGACACCGCCTGGTATAGAGGTCCTGGATGGCAGGAATCTTGGCCCCAGTGATGTACTGGGCCGTTCGCACTACCCTCTGTTGTGCATTGCGGTCTGAGGCCGAGCAGTTGCCATACCAGGCAGTGATGCAACCAGTCAGGATGCTCTTGATGGTGCAGCTGGAGAACCTTTTGAGGATTTGAGGACCCATGCCAAATCTTTTCAGTCTCCTGAGGGGAATAGGTTTTGTCGTGCCCTCTTCACGACTGTCTTGGTGTGCTTGGACCATGTTAGTTTGTTGGTGATGTGGACACCTAGGAACTTGAAGCTCTTAACCTGCTTCACTGCAACCCCGTCGATGAGAATGAGCATAACAGGATTTCTTATAAGCTTCCGGGTTAGAGTCTCGCTCCTTGAAAGCGGCAGCTCTAGCCTTTAGCTCAGTGCGGATGTTGCCTGTAATCCATGGCTTCTGTTTGGGGTATGTACGTACGGTCACTGTGGGGACGATGTCATTGATGCTCTTATTGATGAAGCCAATGACTGATGTGGTGTATTCCTCAATGCCATTGGAGAAATCCCGGAACATATTCCAGTCTGTACTAGAAAAACAGTCCTGTAGCTTAGCATCTGCTTCATCTGACCACTTTTTTATTGATCTAGTCGCTGGTGCTTCCTGCTTAAATTTTTGCTTGTAAGCAAGAATTAGGAGGATAGAATTATGGTCGGATTTGCCAAATGGAGAGTGAGGGAGAGCTTTGTATGCGTCTCTGTGTGTGGAGTAAAGGTGGAGTTTTTTTTCCTCTGGTTGCACATTTAACATGCTGATAGAAATTTGGTAAAACAGATTTAAGTTTGCCTGCATTAAAGTCCCCGGCTACTAGGAGCACCGCCTCTGGGTGAGAGTTTTCTTGTTTGCTTATGACGAAATACAGCTCATTCAATTTTGGTCTTAGTGCCAGCCTCAGTCTGTGGTGGTATGTAAACAGCTATGAAAAATACAGAGGAACTCTCTAGGTAGATAGTGTGGTCTACAGCTTATCATGAGATACTCTACCACAGGCGAGCAATAGCTCGAGACTTCCTTAGATATTGTGCACCAGCTGTTATTTACAAAAATAAACTCAGCAAAACTGTCTTTCAAAGATAATTCGTAAAAATCCAAATAACTTCACAGATCTTCGTTGTAAAGGGTTTAAACACTGTTTCCCATGCTTGTTCAGTGAACCATAAACAATTAATGAACATGCACATGTGGAACGGTCGTTAAGAGATTTACAGCTTACAGACGGTAGGCAATTAAGGTCATAGTTATGAAACCTAGGACACTAAAGAGGCCTTTCTACTGACTCTGAAAAACACCAAAAGAAAGATGCTCAGGGTCCCTGCTCATCTGCGTGAATGTGCCTTAGGCATGCTGCAAGGAGGCATGAACTTGCCTACCTGGTTACATAAAGGTGAAATGAGGACTGCAGATGTGGTCAGGGCAATAAATTGCAATGTCCGTACTGTGAGATGCCTAAGACAGTGCTACAGGGAGACAGGACAGACAGCTGATCGTCCTCGCAGTGGCAGGCCACGTGTAACAACACCTGCACAAGATCGGTACATCTGAACATCACACCTGCGGGACAAGTACTGGATGGCAACAACAACTGCCCGAGTTACACCAGGTAAGCACAATCCCTCCATCAGTGCTCAGACTGTCTGCAATAGGCTGAGAGAGGCTGAACTGAGGGCTTGTAGGCCTGTTGTAAGGCAGGTCCTCACCAGACATCACAGCAACAACGTTGCCTATGGGCACAAACCCACCATTGCTGGACCAGACAGGACTGGCAAAGATTGATCTTTACTGACGAGTCGCGGTTTTGTCTCACCAGGAGTGATGGTCAGATTCGCGTTTATCGTCAAAGGAATGAGCGTTACACCGAGGCCTGTAGTCTGGAGCGGGATCGATTTGGAGGTGGAGGGTTCGTCATGGTCTGGGGCGATGTGTCACAGCATCATCGGACTGAGATTGTTGTCATTGCAGGCAATCTCAATGCTGTGCATTACAGGGAAGACATCATCCTCCCTCATGTGGTACCCTTCCTGCAGGCTCATCCTGACATGACCCTCCAGCATGACAATGCCACCAGCCATACCGCTCTTTCTGTGCGTGATTTCCTGCAAGACAGGAATGTCAGTGTTCTGCCATGGCCAGCGAAGAGCCCGGATCTCAAACCCATTGAGCATGTCTGGGACCTGTTCGATTGGAGGGTGAGGGCTAGGGTATTCCCCCCAGGAATGTCCAGGAACTTGCAGGTTCCTTGGTGGAAGAGTGGGGTAACATCTCACAGCAAGACCTGGCAAATCTGGTGCTGTCCATGAGGAGGAGATGCACGGCAGTACTTCATGCAGCTGGTGGCCACACCAGATACTGACTGTTACTTTTGATTTGGACCCCCCCTCCCCTTTGTTCAGGGACATATTTTTACATTTCTGTTAGTGACATGTCTGTGGAACTTGTTCAGTTTATGTCTCAGTTGTTGAATCTGGTTATGTTCATACAAATATTTACACATGTTAAGTTTTCTGAAAATAAACGCAGTTGACAGTGAGAGGATGTTAATTTTTTTGCTGAGTTTACAAAGCCCGCCGCCCCTTGTCTTACCAGACGCCGCTGTTCTATCCTGCTGGTACAGCGTATAACCAGCCAGCTGTATGTTGATAGTGTCGTCGTTCAGCTATGACTCCATGAAGGATAAGATATTACAGTTTGAATGTACCGTTGGTAGTGTAATCTTGCGCGTAGGTCATCTATTTTATTCTCCAAAGATTGCACGTTTGCTAGCAGAATGGAAGGAAGAGGAGGTTTATTCGATTGCCTACGAATTATCAGAAGGCAGCCCGCCCTTTGTCCCCATTTTCTCTGCCTCCTCTTCATGCAAATCACGGGGATCTGGGCCTGTTCCCGAAAAACAGTATATCGTTCGGGTCGGGCTCGTCAGACTCGTTTAAGAAAAAAAAGTATTCTGCCTGTCCATGGTGAGTAATCGCAGTCCTGATGTCCAGAAGTTATTTTTGGTCATAAGAGACTGTAGCGCCAACATTATGTACAAAATAAGTTACAAAAACCGCAAATAAACGAACAAAAAAACACAATCGATTGGGGACACGTAAAACGTCTGCCTTCTTCTCCGGCGCTAATATAAATACCCTAAAATAAAAGGTGACATTCTGTACTGTCGCTTCATATAAAACACTTGATCTCAAATCCAAAATGCTGGAGTATAGAGACAATTTACGTTTTAGCTTCATTGTCCATGTCACACCCTGACCGTAGAGAGCTTTTTATGTCTCTATTTTGGTTTGATCAGGGTGTGATTTGGGTGGGCATTCTATGTTCATTTTACATTTACATTACATTTAAGTCATTTAGCAGACGCTCTTATCCAGAGCGACTTACAAATTGGAAAGTTCATACATATTCATCCTGGTCCCCCCTTGGGAATTGAACCCTGGTCCCCTCGTGGGAATTGAACCCACAACCCTGGCGTTGCAAGCGCCATGCTCTACCAACTGAGCCACACGGGACCACACGGGACCACAGGACCACGGGACACGGGAACATTTTCTATGTTTTGTATTTCTTTGTGTTTGGCCGGGTGTGGTTCTCAATCAGAGGCAGCTGTCTATCGTTGTCTCTGATTGAGAATCATACTTAGGTAGCTTTTCCCCACCGATGCTTGGTGGGTAGTTATTTTCTGTTTTGTGTTTCTGCACCTGACAGGACTGTTTCGGTTATGTGTTCATTCTCTTTGTTATTTTTGTTATTAGTGTTCAGTTGTAAATAAAAGCATGAACACTTACCACGCTGCGCTTTGGTTCAATCCTTCTTCAACAGACTACCGTGACAGTCCAAATAAATACGTAGGGGATTATAAATATGCAACGTCCATGCAGACTCATTTGGTAACAATAGGCTCCGTAATGATCCAGAATAAAATGACAGTGGGCTGGATTCAATAAAACCTAGCCATGTTTATGCAGTAGCTCTGTTTACACATCTCCTGCCACAGCACACATGTACATTATTCCGAAAATTAGAATTCTGTGAGAAAATTTTACAGGGAAAAAGGCTTGTTTATAGGGTGCTGCATAAACACTACAATGTGAGATGATGGTTGGACAACTTTCTTTATGAGTTCATGGGGGTGAATATATAAGTGGTCTGTACTTTTATGTTAATCCTACTGTTGCTCTGCTTTGTAACCAAAACGGGGTTGGCCTCTACTGTATGTGTTTTAAAACATTGAAAGACATGCATTGCTTAGCACATAGACCCTTTTCCCAAGGACTGGAGGATGGAGGAGGGTGTGGTCAAAGAAACACAGTATGGAGACAGCGTTACTTTTCTCACACAGGAGGAAGAGGGGGTGTTACTTCTCTATTTTTAAAAAGGCTTGGAAGTAACCACCAGTACATTGCATTCAGAAAGTATGCAGACCCCTTCCATTTTTCCACATTGTTTTACGTAACAGCCTTATTCTAAATTGATTAAATTAATAAAAAACAGAAATGCCTTATTTACATAAGTATTAATACCCTTTGCCAAGAGACTCGAAATTGGGCTCGGGTGCATCCTATTTCCATTGATCATCCTTGAGATGTTTCTAAAAACTTGATTAGAGTCCACCTGTGGTAAATTAAATTGATTGGACATGATTTGGAAAGGCACATACCTTGTCCGTAGAGCTCCAAGACAGGATTGTGTCGAGGCACAGATCTGGGGAAGGGTACCAAATCATTTCTGCAACATTTAAGGTCCCCAAGAAAAGAGTAGCCTCCGTACTTTTTAAATGGAAGAAATTTGGAACCACCAAGATTCTTCCTAGAGCTGGCCGCCCGGCCAAACTGAGCAATCAGTGGAGAAGGGCCTTGGTCAGGGAGGTGACCAAGAACCCGATGGTCACTCTGACAGAGCTCCAGAGTTCCTCTGTGGAACTGGGAGAACCTTCCAGAAGGACAACCATCTCTGTAGCACTCCACCAATCAGACCTTTATGGTAGAGTAGCCAGACAGAAGCCACTCCTCAGTAAAAGGCATATGACAGCCCGCTTGAAGTTTGACAAAAGGCACCTAAGGACTCTAAGACCATGAGATGGAACCTGTTCTGATGGAACCAAGATTGAACTCTTTCGCCTGAATACCAAGCATCACGTCTGGAGGAAACCTGTCACCACCCCTACGGTGAAGCATGGTGGTGGTAGCATCATGCTGTGGGGATGTTTTTCAGTGGCAGGGACTGGGAGACTAATCAGGATCGAGGGAAAGATGAACGGAGCAAAGTACAGAGAGAGGCTTCAAAGGTGCTTCAACAAAGTACTGAGTAAAGGGTTTGAATACTTATGTAAATGTAATTTAAAAAAAAAAATGATACATTTGAAAATCCTTCTAAAAATCTGTTTTTACTTTGTAATTATGTGGTATTGTGTGAAGATTGATGAGGTGGAAAAAACTATTTACTCAATTTTAGAATAAGTCTGTAACATAACAAAATGTGGAAATAGTCAAGGGGTCTGAATACTTTCGAATGCACTGTACACTCCCTTTACAGTTTCAATGGATCAAATAGAGAGAAAAACTGCACAGAAGACATACATAGCTAATATGAAGCTGAAGAGGCAGGCATTGGTCAAGTTCACCCTTGTAACAGCAACAACTTTCAAATGTAACCTCTCTGAAATGCAACTGTGAAGACAAGACCCTATGACATGAGATGATCAGTGATCAAAAGTCCCACCAGTCCCACAGGTTGGGAGGGATTTGTTATTACAGAGGGAAAAGGGAGAGGAGGTAAAACAATTCAGTGACGTCTTTAGATAGCAGCTGGAGATGCTGCAGTAAAACAAGATGGAATCTGATCAAGCACACTTACCTGTTTTTTGGACCGGCTCTGGCATCCTGATTGAACGTTTCTTCCAGAAAGTAACCGACAATAACTTACACACTCCTTCCTAGCTCACCCCTTGCGTTTAATAGTGGGGTTCCTGAGCAACCCCTCTTCACAACAGTACCAACCCACCCTCTTTTGTCACGATGTCTAGACCCAATCCCCTTTCTGTCCGGCAATGAGATAATAGACGTGCACCTCATCCCTCCCTATCCCAGACCCCTCGACCTCCTGCAGACCATATTTCAACCATCCCTTCTCCCGACACCGCAGATGCATGACAGGCGAAGCGAGGGAGGGGGGGGGGGGAATGGGAGGTTAAATTTAGAACCTGAGTCCAGCAACGTCTCCTGCTCTTTCTAGATTTGTGCCGCTGCCTGGTCTTGCAAAAAGTAGTAGCTGCTTCAGAAGACAGCAGACAGGAGGCTAGAGTAATCCTTTTATCTGTTGGCAGGAATGTGATTGCTTTTCCCCTGGTGAACCAGGACTTCCAGGAATTCTTCCATGGCTGTGTGCATAGCTTTCCATTATCCATCTGGTTAATTTAACATTTATTTTCTGAACAGGCAGCACTGTAAATAGCAAAATACCTTTCCTTATGTTTGTCATGTAACAATACTTTTCATGTAAATCAAGCCTTCCAAATGGCAGGGAATTTTACATCAGAACCTAATTTCCCAAGTAAGTAATACACATATAAGTGGGACCTTTACCCTGTCTAAATAAATCCTGTTCTGGTTGAATCATATATTGTTGCCTGACACACTGGAGCTTTGCATCTTATTAGTAGGGGCCTACCGTTCGAAGCCTCGGCTTGGTGGCATAGCAAGGACATGACAGACTAACAGACTGACTGGAGTAAAGTATTATGGAGTGTTAACTGTGGAGGCGGTTGAGCAACCACACCTTAGTGGAGTATTTTGGGATAATAAGGCATGTCTGATCCTGATCCTTAACACTTCATCTTGATCATTTTAGGACTTTTCTTTTTGTGTTTTACCTTGGCCTTGTGTCTGCCCAGTTTTCTCAAGTGTCCCAACTACCTTATACTTCCTAAAAAGAATACAGTAAAAGTCAAAAGTTTGGACACACCTAATCATTCCAGGATTTTTCTTTATTTGTACTATTTTCAACATTGTAGAATAATAGTGAAGACATCAAAACGATTAAATAACACATATGGAATCATGTAGTAACCAAAAAAGTACAAAAATATGACAGCTTTGCACACTCTTGGCATTCTCTCAACCAGCTTCATGAGGTAGTCACCTGGAATGTACTTCAATTAACAGGTGTGCCTTGTTAAAAGTTAAATAGTGGACTTTCTTTTCTTCTTAATTGAGTCAATCAGTTGTGTTGTGACAAGGTAGGGGTGGTATACGGAAGATAGCCCTATTTGGTAAAAGACCAAGTCCATATTATGGCAAGAACAGCTCAAATGTGTAAAGAGAAACGACTGTCCATCATTACTTTAAGACATGAAGGTCAGTCAATTCGGAACATTTCAAGAACTTTGAAAGTTTATTCAAGTGCAGTCGTAAAAACCATCAAGCGCTATGATGAAACTGGCTCTCATGAGGACGACCACAGGAAAGGAAGACCCAGAGTTACGTCTGCTGCAGAGGATAAGTTAATTAGAGTTAACCGCACCTCAGATTGCAGCCCAACTGAATGCTTCACAGAGTTCAAGTAACAGACACATCTAAACATCAACTGTTCAGCAAAGAATGCATGAATCAGGCCTTCATGGTCGAATTGCTGCAAAGAAACCACTACTTAAGGACACCAATAAGAAGAAGAGACTTGCTTGGGCCAAGAAACACGAGCAATAAACATTAGACTGGTGGAAATCTGTCCTTTGAGATTTTTGGTTCCAACCACTGTGTCTTTGTGAGACGCATAGTAGGTGAACGGAGGATCTACGTGGTTCCCACAGTGAAGCATGGAGGAGGAGGTGTGATGGTGTTGGAGTGCTTTGCTGGTGACACTGTCAGTGATTTATTTAGAATTCAAGGCACACTTAACCAACATGGCTACCACAGAATTCTGCAGCGATACACCATCCCATCTTGTTTGTGCTTAGTGGGACTATCATTTATTTGTAACAGAACAATGACCCAAAACACACCAGGCTGTGTAAGGGCTATTTGATCAAGAAGGAGAGGGATGGAGTGCTGCATCAGATGACCTGGCCTCCAAAATCACCCGACCTCAATCCAATTGAGATGGTTTGGGATGAGTTGGAACGCAGAGTGAAGGAAAAGCAGCCAACAAGTGCTCAGCATATGTGAGAACTCCTTCAAGACTATTGGAAAAGCATTCCAGGGGAAGCTGGTTGAGAGAATGCCAAGAGTGTTGAAAGCTGTCATTTAGGAAAAGGGTGGCTACTTTGAAGAATCTAAAATATATTGTGATGTACAATATAACTTTTTGGGGGGTTACTACATGATTTCATAGTTTCTACAATGTAGAAAGTAGCAGAAATAAAGAAAAACCCTTGAATGAGTATGTATGTCCAAACTTTTGACTGGTACTGTATATGTTTTTATTTTCAACCTTGTTTTATTGCATAGTCAGTAATAAATGCAGGAGGGTTCACTTAAATCAATCCTCACTGTTTCTATGATTTTGCATTATTCAATTGAATTATTCTAACTATATCCCTGTCCTTTATGTCTCCTTTTCAGTTGTATTTATTAATTGATTTATCCCAGAGGTGCTGTAGGGAAAATACACTTAAAACTATTATCTGTCTCTTGATGGTGTTCTCCCTGGATACCTCACTTTGCGTCACTTTTCACTGCAGACTGTGCCCTGTGCTCCCATCATAGAGCTGTGTCAGCACCCAGAATTATTTACACCTAGAGGCTTCAGCTGCCACATAACTGGGCTAGGGGTGGGTGGATGGTGGGGGATGGGGTGGCCTTGTCTGCTGCCAGTGGGCCCAGTAAAGTCTCCATGGCTGCCCACATGTCTATATATTATCTGGCTCGGCCACTGGGGTTCTGCGTACATGGCTGTGATTCCCAGAGGATTTGCTAAAGCCAGTCTGTGATGTGCTGGAACAATGTGAGGATGAGTCGACTAAAACCACATGACGTGTGAGAAATAGAAATGCTTTCGAGTTCGTCACGAGCAGATATGTAACTGAGTCATGCCAACATACAAACATGCCAACATGCATTATACAGAGAGCACATAGAGTACGGGAAAATAACTGGTCATATACACTTTCATACAGTTTAAACAGGGGTCTATGATTGAGAGCATGGGAGAAATATCCCTGTGTTGGTATTCCTAGGCTAGGAATAGATTGCACCCTAGCTCGGAGGAGGCAAAGGTCTGTGCTTCATCTCCGAACACAAGCAGATAATAAGGGCTGGGTGATAAGCCTCTTCACCCTCCCCCATTTCAGGAACAAGTCAATGGGATGTGACAGGGAAGTAATGGTCAAGGGGATAGTCCGGAAAGGTTGCAGGTTAAGTCTCCCAATGTTCAGAAGGGTTTACTTCCCAAAGTCTTGAGCTAACATGAGTTAGTATGTAATACACATGTAGTACCATCATAGGAATATACAAGCTTTATACCACGGCTTGGCTGAATACTCAATTCTGATTAGCAAAAGCTTATGTATAATATGTTGTGTTTGTGTGCTGCTACAGCAAAAGTTAGACAACACGAATTGCTCTTCCAAAGTCAGTGCATCTCAGAGTATCAAATCAATGTCATTAATGCTAAAGAGTTCTTTATCAGTCTTTTTGTTTGTTTACATTGCATCCAAGTCTAATTGATGTCAAATGTGCACAATGGTCAGTGAGTCCAACAGTGTGTAGAAGTCGGTGAACACAGACAGCTTTAAGAAAGGAGATCTCTGAGGACTTCGAGTGGTCATCTGTATTACCACTCTTGTAAGCATTCTGGTGATAATGATTGACAGTATCATTTAAAACGGCCCTGTTTTTAAGTACTATGGAATGTAAAAGGTCCAGATGTGTGTGTGCAATCATTGAGTCAAAATTTGCTAATTGTAAGATTCCATTAAGACACTGGCTTTGACGTTCACATAAATGCTTTTTACAAGAGCAGCAAAAACAGTTATTGTTGATTTAAACACAAACAATAGTTATTACATTGATAACCATCTTGCATACTATATACAGTAAACTATCTCTCTCTCTCACTCTACCGTTCTTCAGGACTTCCACTATGTTTCTCCCTCTACAAATGGGAATATGGCCTCCTCTCCAAGTGAGACCTCCCCCCTAGCACTTCACCACTGAACTGATAAGTCAGCTTCTTCTTGACCTTTTTGACCTCGCCTGTCTTGCCATAGTTGCGAAGAGCCCGTGCCATCTTCTGGTAGGTCATTTTCTTGCGGTTGCCCTTCTGTACGCCCCACCGATGTGCCAGTGCCTCCTTGTGTTTCGAGGAGAACTGGAAGGTGCCCTTGTCCCTGTCCACCCACCAGATACTGTCCTTCATGTCCCCATTCCTCAGCAGATCCAGCAGGAACTGGTACAGACGGATCTTCTTCTTGTTGCCTATATTAATGTTGATAAAAGTACAAAATGGTTAAACCTGCAATGAATCAGTTGAGGATGTTCCCTACCTATGACCTACATGGAGTAGGATTATTGTGACCTCAGAAGCTAAATCAAACATGTGAGATATTAGGTATGCATTTATGAATTAATTCCTTACCCAATTCTCCCCTTGTTACGTGGGCGATGTGGTCCCTCAGACACTCCTCATCAGACACTTCTAGTGGAGGGCTGCGGCCTCCTGGCTCCTCGTCGTCTGAGCTCCTCATCGTCTGAGGAGAGGGGTGCAAGTAGCCCATGGCTCGAGGGTAATATGGCACCTTGGACACCACAAACAACAATAACCATGTAGTCATTACAATACAAAACCATCATTACAATTACAATACATTATTTTTGGAGCAGTATTCACTGAGAAATTACAACTAAACAAATCAGATACCATGCTGATCATGTTATATACACAGTGAGGCACAAGTGTTATTAATGACGGCAACCGTTTTTACTCCCCCAATCAACTATCCCCACCACAGGTGGCTGGTAGCACCTTAAATAAGGAGGAATGGCACATAGTAATGGCAGAATAAATGGAATGGTATCAAACACTCCATTCCAGCCATCATTATGAGCTGTCCTCCCCTCACCAGTCTCCTGTGAATACCCACTCCCTTGAATGTATCAAGTATCAAGTAGAGTTGAATGAATACTTAAAAAGATTCTCTCCCACATATAATGTGGGAGAAAAAGAGCTTGAATGCAGATTTACTTAAAGTTTAGTCAACTTTGTTATAAGGGCAGAAGGAATCTGATTGGTTTGGTGCAGAACAAATCCGGTTGGTTTCGAACTCTGAATCTTGTAAATAACTTTGAGTTACAAGATGTAATGTCTTAAAATCATGTTTGTGTTACAGTAGTCAAACAAACGTGACAGTATCTCTAAGATACAACTGGTCTCCTGACTTGAAGCAAAGAGTAAAATGTAGAAAACTAGCAGCCTTATGCTAAGCTAATTAGAGCAAGAAAGCTAGCTAAGCATTTAGCAACCTCTTAGCTACTCATGTTGAATTTATAAATAGAATATTGAGTCATAGAATATAACTAGCTAGGTCTTGAATGTACCTGTAAAGCCCATTTACTTTGTCAAAGTATTTAGTTGAATAAGCTATATAAACTTCTGGGGGAAGAAAAGTAAAATGCTAAGCTAAATGTAGCTTAGCTGAGCAGAGACCTACCTCCTACTAATGTTGAATTGTAAAATAAAAATAGCTAGCAAGTTAGGTCTCAAATCTGCCAGTAGGTCAGTTAATATTTGTTTTATTAAAAGTTTAGTTGAATAAGCGATATCAACAACAACAAATGGAACAGACTGTTTATGCTACCCTGGGGGCAGAAATGTAAGTTTGGGTCAAGATCACTTGGTGCCCTAAGGGTAGACTTTAAGCAGACTGGAATAAACTATTTAAATTTTTCCCGGGGGCAGTAATGTTAATTTGGGTTAAGATCACTTTGGTGCCCTAAGGGTAGACTTTAAGCAGACTGGAATAAACTATTTAAATTTTTCCCCGGGGGAAGTAATGTTAATTTGGGTTCAGATCACTTTGGTGCCCTAAGGGTAGACTTTAAGCAGACTGGAATAAACTATTTAAATTTTTCCCCGGGGGCAGTAATGTTAATTTGGGTCAAGATCACTTTGGTGCCCTAAGGGTAGACTTTAAGCAGACTGGAATAAACTATTAAAATTTTTCCCCGGGGGCAGTAATGTTAATTTGGGTTCAGATCACTTTGGTGCCCTAAGGGCAACCATGGACATATGGTCATTTCCATGTAAAAGGACCCATGAGCAACAACGTGTGAAGTTCATAGGAGAAATTAAGACAGATATACATTTTTCAACCATTTTCCATCCTAAGAATTACAATAATGTTGAAGTAAAGACCCCTGCCAACTAATATCAACACTTTCATATTTACATGTTTCTGCCTTCTATAAGTTTAAGAACATTGCCCTGTGCTTTGAAATTCCATTACCAAAACCCCACATATCTTTAAGATATTTTCTCATTTCTCTCCTTCGTGAGGAGGGAGGATAATGAAAGTTCACAGAAGTAACAAGTACACCTATCAATTATTATAGTGTTGTTACTCATATCGATTTTGTTAATAAATTATTATGTGATAAAATCTCTAAATTCTGTTACCAAATTGGTAATGGAACTTCCCAAAAATCGGTAATGGGATTTATGCAATTTAACTGGCTACAATGGGAAATCACAGTAGTCACAAACCACAATTGGGTTCACAAGTTTGGACAACACAGTACTATACAGTACAGTAAATAAAAGTAGAGTAGAGTCTAGTACAGTAAAGAAAAAGCAAATTTCCAAGCAAATTTGGTCTCGTTTGGGGGCAGAGCTCATTAAAATAATAGCCGTTGTGTAGAATAATCCCCAAATATGCGAAGGAGGATATTGCACATGTATACCTTTGTGTACCTATTTAGGATAGATCCCCATGAAGGGAATGACATTCATATCCATAATTAATAATTTCTGTGTAGTACAAATCAGGGAGCCATGATGAAACTTTGTTACCGCAATTAATTTACCCGGTGTAAATCCACCACTTATTGTAGTTCCATAACCAAAATAGTTTTTTTCAAAGTCAAGGTGTCGTGCCATAGCTGACACCCCATTATTTCTGCAGACATTGTTGAATCCTAATTCTGAATTCTTAATTCTGAGTTTTTGGAAAACGTGGACACATAAAAAACTGAGGGAGATTTTACAGAAATTCTGTTACCAAACTTTGAATCTGTACAGTTCTTCCAGTAAATGTGTTTTTGTTAAATTTTCTGTGTAATTGTTAAATGTAGCCCTTGTGCATAGAGTCCTTGTGCACTGTATGGTTTGTTAAACTTTAAAATGAATCAGTTTTGTTTGGCATACATTTTAAGTGAAAAATCTGAGTCGTGGAATTGCCCTTTTCTAAATCCTATGGTTATCTTCACCCAAACTAACATTTACTGGCATATTTGAGACCTAGCAAGCTAGCACTATTCTTTGACTCAACATTAGTAAAAGATAGCCATCTGCTAGCCAACTAGTTCTGTTTAGCTGAGCATTTTATATTGATGCCCCTGGAGTAGTATAACTATCCATCCCTGTTGTTTTTTGTCATATAGCTTATTCAACTTAACATTTCAATAAAGCAAATGTTACCTGACTTACTTGTACATTTGACACCTAATTAGCTATAGTAGTTATATTTTTTAATTCAACATGAGTAGCTAAGAGGTTGCTAAATGCTTAGCTAACTAGCTTGCTCTGATTATCTTAGCATGTCACTGCTAGCTCGCTGCATTTGACTCTGTTTCAAGTCAGGAGACCAGTTGTATCTTAGAGGTATTGTCACATTTGTCTGACTACCCATAATAACAACTTGTAACTCAAAGTTTTATTTTCAGTTCAAACCTTCGCCATGTTTTTAAGAGTAGTATATCTGTTAACCTTGACCTGTTCTTGACGATATAATCATCTCAAGTTAGCCCAGCGGTGGAAAAGATTATAGGGCACCGCCCCGCTGCATGAGGTGTGATGTGTGGTTGCTGTTATAGCAGTTTGGATGTTTGGCTGTGCAAAATCCTGTCCAAACATTCAGCACACAGTTCTAAAAACCCAGTATAATCAGTTCCATTCACAAATAGAAAAGGCATCTTTAAGGATATTCTCATCCACACTCATTAGTTAATGCTCTCTGTTTAAAGTGTAATATTTACAATGTTACAATGTAAGATTTTACAATAAGAAGACTGACAATGATTTGTGTGTGTGTGTGTGTGTGTGTGTGTGTGTGTGTGTGTGTGTGTGTGTGTGTGTGTGTGTGTGTGTGTGTGTGTGTGTGTGTGTGTGTGTGTGTGTGTGTGTGTGTGTGTGTGTGTGTGTGTGTGTGTGTGTGTGTGTGTGTGTGTGTGTGTGTGTGTGTGTGTGCGTGCGTGCGTGCGTGCGTGCGTGCGCGCGTGCGTGCGTGTGTGTGTGAGAGACATAATGTTGGGGAGGCCACTTCTGTTTAAAAAAATAATTATTTGTTCATCAGCCGTTAGTGAGTTGGCAGATTATTGTTCTGTAGCAACACCAGCAGGCCCTAGTTAGGAAAAGGCCACAATGTCAAACCATCTGTGTGTAGGCGCACCCTACATCCTCCACGCAACACAGCTCACCAGTAACAAACAGTAGCCCAGATACATTTTCATTGTCATATCTTTATCTGAGCCATTTTATCTGAAGCCAGATGGTTGATTTTATGTTTACCTGTTATTAAACCTTTCTGAAGCATTGCTATTGCACTAGAGGGGACATGTAAACAAGTTCTGCTACTTGCTTTAGTCCTGAACATTCAGAACATTCTCTATTAGTCATGTACACTACATCTGCTTGAAAAGAATGACCAACTCCAACGCTCTGTCTGTGTTAGAGGCAAAGAGGGGTCAGGGGGGTCAGGGCGTGGGCTCACCGGTGGGGGTAGGGCATGGTTGTGTCCCCCAAGGCCAGGGTCCAGAGAGAGAGTGTCAACATCGCTGTAACGAGCCATACTGGGTAGATGTAGTTGCTGGACACTCTGGAGCTCAGTGAAGTGGCCCTCTGGCAGGTTGTCAAAGTCCAGAGGATGAGCATGATGAGTGGTGTGATAGTCCCAGTGATCTGAACAGAGAGAAACATTTTAGTTGTTCATAGAGTAAGAGGTAGGTGTACACTAAATGGCAATGTTCAGATGGCATAGAATAGAGAAAACCTATTTGACTACAGATTCCAAATACACAATGTATGCTATTTGTTTAAAAAGTGTTCAGCAAAATATTTTAGGCAGTTTCCTGTTCACACATCTTTGCTTTGGCAGTTGTCTTTTTCTTTCTTTTTAGCCCGAATGTCACAAATGTGTTAAAACGTTCCGCATGTACACATGTTTTAGTGATCTGTTGTGTTCGGTCCTGACACTGCACCAGAGACTTGCCATTATTATTTTGTAATAATTTAGTTTGTTAAATGGGGCAAAGCCTATATAATTCTACAGCTCGTACTAGTAAATACCAGTTTATTCTTGGCAGTAGGATCAGTTGATTACAGGAGAAAATACAACTGAACCTCTCCATTTCAATAAACCCCAGGGGGGAAAGTTGTTCTACGACTGTAGGTTGAGCGCCTGACAGAAATGGCATCTGTTTCCTGTACTCCATGGGGGCAACATGGTTGGCTCCAGCTGCAGTGTCTTGATACCTTTTACGTACAGTATTGTCTTTAATATAGCTACTGTGTGTGATTTCCTCAGGCCTGGTCAAACACATATCTAGTTGGGCCGGCACTATTCACTTCCGTATAAGTGATATTCAGATTGTTTATTTAAACGACAATTATGTGATGGTAAGGTCATCAGAGAAAGGGAAATTTAAAAAGTATATCATTGTATCATAGTTATCAAGATTATCAATAGATAATACAAGAGGTATTAATACTAGGAAAAATGTTGTAGTGTTTTAAAGCTCACCTCCTTGACTCTCTGCATCGATGACATACGGATATGAATATTCTGACATCTGTTGTCTATAGATGTCGGGTTCGTACATGTCTTCTGATGGCTGTCAAAACAAAAATAATATCCTCAACTGAAATCATAACAAAACTTCACATAATGTTTTACTATTGTTTCCAAGGAACTGACACTCAACATCTATATAAAAATTGCTTTCTGCCCTTGATAATGTTTGTTGATAATGACATTGTTGAACAACATTTTGAGCTTTTTAAACTTCATTGACATTTACTATAATACTTTTCCTGGGGTTTTTTCATGGTTGGTCATAACCTTACAAAATGGATTGTTGTAAAACAACATATTGTTAGTTGTATAAACTATTGTTAGAAATATTGTTCTTTTGCCAGTATGTAGACCACAAAAGTACCAACATTGTGTACCAGTTTAAGAGTTTGAAAATGAATGACGTTAATGCATTTTCTGTATAAGTATATCCTGTGGTATATAAACAAGTACATAAACTCAACAAATAACCACATACCTGTATATACTTGGGCCTATAACTGAATTAACACAAATTGTTTGACTCATTGTGTACTTACAGGACCAGGTGAGATGAGGTACCCCTCCATTCTGTACGGATGCAACATGAAGGCTTCTTCTTGAACCGACCTACTTCAGGCACTTAGCTTGCAATTGTTTCTCACACTCTTTCAAAACTTTTCCCGCACCATTGCACAACGTTTACCAAATTTCCTCTCACCAAACGAAACCCAAAATGTCTCCCTCTGCCTACACAACTTTATCCACTTGTAAGCCAAGCTACTCTCTGAGATTCAAATTCTGTCTAATAAAATTAAATAAAATAGCCCTACTCAATGACTGAAAATTAAAAGGGAACCTGATATTTTGACTTCTGTATATCTTTGTGGGTGTACACATCTCAGTGTGTCTGGTGGCGGTTCCTGGTCATTGGTGATTTGTCAGGGGGAGATTCTAACATCTCACATTTATTAAGGCTCAATTGTGTCGCCTCCCAAACCAGCCAATCATTTCAAGGCCTGTCTTAACTGTCAGCCTTCTAGCATAGCATCATCTGTCAGTGGATAGTATCTTTGCATCTCATTGTGACCAAATTTTGCCAACCAAATTAAATGTGTTTTTTTGTGTGGCTAAAGTGCAGGTATCCATATTCATATACCTTGCATACACTATGGAAATCTAGATGAATATTACAAATATAATATTAAACATGTTTAGCATGTTTCAATGCCAGATACCTAAACATTGTCATTTCACATTTTAAACTGGTTTAATTCCTACTTCTCAGACCAGTATCATTGTGTACATTGGATTTGGTGTTCAGCAACGTTCGGCACTTGGACCCCTGTTATTCCCTATACTATGCTATCCCTTCAAATAAACTGGTCTAAATATGTCAATTAAAAAATAAACCAGTAGCTTGAGTTCTAACCATATCAATGAAATAATGACTCACATACATCGATGAATTCTGCTATATTTCTATCCAAACAACTGTTTTATCTGGGTGTAGATTAGCTGGACAGATAAAATCATGCCACTTCCTTTTTGAAATCCTGCAACAGCTGTGGAGATAAAGGGAAAGGAGATAAAACACCTCCTGTGACAATAGTAGTGTTGGTGGGGGGATTCTTGAGAAATCGCAAATATAATATTTTCTGACCAAATGTGTTTTTCTCACCAAAATATTCTTCTTCACAATGAGTACAGTGTACAGTAGCTCTGCTACTAGACTCAGATGACCCTCTCTCCTGACCCTATGGTCTGGTTTACAGGACACAGTATGAGAATGCTTTTTTATCCAAGACTAGGCAGTGTCTGGGAAACCAGCCCTATCTGTCTCAGGTATGTCTCCCTGACATAACATCTCTGTTTTAACTTGAAGAAAAGTGAGGACACAAGCCAAGCCTCCACTGACAGGCTTGTGTAGGTTTGGACAGCGGAAGAGTGCATCAGTCTGATAATGACCAGACACTTGAAATACTGTAGACAGTAAGATCCAAATCGCACTGAAGATAATTTCGGAATGATTATTATATTCCCTTGGTTGTTCAAAGCTTAATATAACACACAACCAAAAACCCTGTAGTCAAATTTGCTTTATTATGGATGTCCATGTATTCTATTGTTTTTCCTCTCCTTCATCTCTATCAAAGACTATGTTGAATTTTCTATGAATTGTTATAACCTTATCTGATGTTTTGATGTGCAACGTAGCACCAAATACAGTGCGTTCTTTGTTTAATAATCAACATTAACAAAGGCAAACAATCAGTTTGACTTGGTTGCGGTATAACAATCTTAATTTGGTAGGCCTGTACATACGTGGCTTTTCAGTTTGCCTTGCTTGCATGGTCTGGGGTTATAATTTGAGTCCCCTGCATCCTTCTACCACTTGTAGGTCTGCTGAAACCACACAGCCTGTCCATGGCCCCCATGTTAATCACAGCTGTCTGAGCTAAACTGATGACATTTAGTATTAATACACTATGTGCGTTACAGCAAGCCCAGCACGCTATTTTCACCACGGCTATTTTCAGTGCACACAACGACTCTTTTTTTGAATATATATTTTTTTCTCTAACACAAAAATATGCTGCTTTGTCAGGAATCATTCAGGTTTCCCAGATCTGTTTAAAACTATTAGGTGGAGATCGGTGGACATCTCAGTAAGAGGTCGGTCCCTCAGCCTCATGGACAGCACTATAGTTAGTTTGACGAGTATGATATACTGTAATTTCTGTTCCCCTGTACCTTGCTTTACAAAGTACATCCACATACATGTCTACTACATAAGGCTTCAGATTACTAGACCTTCGACAGCTAAGAACAAGATGAAACCTAAACAGGCATCATTGTGCTTATCCCATTTTGGGAAAGACAAGAACACACTTTCAATTTTGTGTTTGAATGAATGGCTCAATACATAAAATGTGTGTTTCTCACAATGTAAAAAGTTACAGGAAATAGGCAGATAACATTCAAACAGAATCAGGCCTATAATTTGGTTTTACATTTCTGTTAGTCAGTCTTGACCATCATCATCATTATCATCATCATACACACACACACACACACACACACACACACACACACACACACACACACACACACACACACACACACACACACACACACACACACACACACACACACACACACACACACACACACACACACACACACACACACACACACACTATGTAAAAGAGGAACTGGGAAATTCTCTTTTAGATTCAGTTCCTTATGGGGAGGGGGGTTGCTGTGAATGACTCCATTTGTGTGTCTAAACTTCAGTATGATCTAGGCCACAAAACTTAAAATATAAATCTATAGAAGTATTTCAGTGATTGTCTTGTCTGATCACATTGGGCCTTTTCATACAGTAAGGAAACAAAATAAGTATCGTGTATTATCAGTCCCTGAGAGATCAGACCAGCTTCTTTCTTTGGTAAAACACAGTAAATAAAATGTCTACTGTGTTTGGTTTCCACCAACGACTTGTGGACAAAGAGCCTGGACCCAGATAAAGTATTTTACTGGAATATAAATACTTAATTAATGGCATTACTTCATAAAACATGCTTTTTAATACAAGACTAGGTCTGGGAAACCAGCCCAGAAGTTCAGTGTGTAATTTTGCTACAGGCACACGGATGCTGTTGTGTTTACTATATCACTTGCACCCATGGACGCGTTGGTTTTAGGCTAAGTACTCGACAACCTGAGATGTCTGAATGCAGTTATGTTCACAAGATGCATATCTCTGATGGCTAAAGCATCCTTATAAGCAAGCAGTCACATTGACACCTCTTACTTCACAGCCCGCTATGTCTTTAATACCCTGAGTTCTCAGGGCCACAGTGTGACATTAGTACTCATTTAGCAATACAGAAAATACACTGGAGCGAGGATCAGTCAGGGTCTCAACTTACTGTTTTGAGTTAGAATAGTAGAATACACAAGGTGCAATTTCGAAAATTTGATTTTGCATCAGCAGTTTTTCTATTGTTATGTCAGTCACTGACAGTCAGTCAATTAGCCCCTGTCAGCTAAATATTTTTGGGATTGTTAAGTTAGTCTAGCTACTGTATCTAAACTTCTAGTAATCATGGTCCAATTAAAATCTGGGGAGCACCGATTGATTTTGTTTGTCACTCTTACTCAAATATCATGTTAAAAACTGCAAACATTTATCTCCACCCATGGCAAAATTAGTAAAATTGCATGAAAAGTTACATATTGCAGCTTACATTTTTTTCTCTCTGCTGCAAAATGTTTTGCTTGCAAGGTGGCACCCCCCCACCCAAAATGTTTTTGCTTAGGGCCCCCAAAAGCAGAGTCTTTTGCAACTGACTGCATGTGTGGGTATGGATGTGGGTACGCAGACCGAGTTCAGATTTTTTGTGGCCCCCATCCCCATCAAAGTTGCCCATCCCTGGTCTAAACTAATTTGAGTTATTTTTTAATTTTTTACAGGCTACAGTTGAAGTCGGAAGTTTACATACACTTAGGTTGGGGTCATTAAAATTCGTTTTCAACCACTCCACATATTTCTGGTTAACAAACTATAGTTTTGGCAAGTTGGTTAGGACATCTACTTTGTGCATGACACAAGTCATTTTTCCAACAATTGTTTACAGACAGATTATTTCACTTATAATTCACTGTATCACAATTTCAGTGGGTCAGAAGTTTACATACACTAAGTTGACTGTGCCTTTAAACAGCTTGGAAAATTCCAGAAAATGTATTTCAAGGCCTACCTTCAAACTTATTGTCTCTTTGCTTGACATCATAGGAAAATCAAAAGAAATCAGCCAAGACCTCAGAAAAAAAATTGTAGACCTCCGCAAGTCTGGTTCATCCTTGGGAGCAATTTCCAAACGCCTGAAGGTACCACGTTCATCTGTACAAACAATAGTACCCAAGTATAAACAACATGGAACCACGCAGCCGTCATACCGCTTAGGGCCCCCAAAAGCCTAGAGTCTTTTGCAAGAAGATACGTTCTGTCTCCAAGAGATGAAAGTGCAAATCAATCCCAGAACAGCAAAAGACCTTGTGAAGATGCTGGAGAAAACATGTACAAAAGTATCTACATCCACAGTAAAACGAGTCCTATATCGACATAACCTGAAAGGCCGCTCAGCAAGGAAGAAGCCACTGCTCCAAAACCGCCATAAAAAAGCCGGACTACGGTTTGCAACTGCACATGGGGACAAAGCTCGTACTTCTTGGAGAAATATCCTCTGGTCTGATGAAACAAAAATAGAACTGTTTGGCCATAATGACCATTGTTATGTTTGGAGGAAAAGGGGGAAGCTTGCAAGCTGAAGAACACCATCCCAACCGTGAAGCACGGGCGTGGCAGCATCATGTTGTGGGGGTGCTTTGCTGCAGGAGGGACTTGTGCACTTCACAAAATAGATGGAATCATGAGGCAGGAAGATTATGTGGATATATTGAAGCAACATCTCAAGCCATTAGTCAGGAAGTTAAAGCTTGGTCGCAAATGGGTCTTCCAAATGGACAATGACCCCAAGCATACTTCCAAAGTTGTGGGAAAATGGCTTAGGGACAACAAAGTCAAGGTATTGGAGTGGCCATCACAAAACCCTGACCTCAATCCTATAGAAAATTTGTGGGCAGAACTGAAAAAGCATGTGCGAGCAAGGAAGCCTACAAACCGGACTCAGTTACATCATCTCTGTCAGGAGGAATGGGCCAAAATTCACCCAACTTATTGTGGGAAGCTTGTGGAAGGCTACCCAAAATGTTTGACCCAAGTTAAACAATTTAAAGGCAATGCTACCAGATACTAATTGAGTGTATGTAAACCTCTGACCCGCTGGGAATGTGATGCAAGAAATAAAAGCTGAAATAAATCATTCTCTCTACTATTATTCTGACATTTCACATTCTTAAAATAAAGTGGTGATTCACTGACATTTTCAACATGTCCCTGATTGAGTCTATAATACCAACCTGTGTCAAGCAGACCACCATAGTCCCTGTGCCCAAGAACACAAAGGCAACCTGCCTAAATGACTACAGACCCGTAGCACTCACGTCCTTAGCCATGAAGTGCTTTGAAATGTTGGTAATGGCCCACATCAACACCATTATCCTAGAAACCCTAGACCCACTCCAATTTGCATACCGCCCAAACAGATCCACAGATTATGCAATCTCTATTTCACTCCACTCTGCCCTTTCCCCCCTAGACAAAAGTAAAACTTATGTGAGAATGCTATTTATTGACTACAGCTCAGCGTTCAACACCGTAGTACCCTCAAAGCTCATCACTAAGCTAAGGATCCTGGAACTAAACACCTTCCTCTGCAATTGGATCCTGGACTTCCTGACGGGCCGCCTCCAGGTGGTGAGGGTAGGTAGCAACACATCTGCCACGCTGATCCTCAACACTGGAGCTCCCCAGGGGTGCGTGCTCAGTCCCCTGCTGTACTCGCTGTTCACCCATGACTGCATGGCCAGGCACTCCAACACCATCATTAAGTTTGCAGATGACACAACAGTGGTAGGCCTGATCACCGACAACGACGAGACAGCCTATAGGGTTGAGGTCAGAGACGTGGCCGGGTGGTGCCAGCATAACAACCTATCCCTCAACGTAACCAAAACTAAGGAGATGATTGTGGACTACAGGAAAAGGAGGACCGAGCACGCCCCCATTCTCATCGATGGGGCTGTAGTGGAGCAGGTTGAGAGCTTCAAGTTCCTTGGTGTCCACATCAACAACAAACTAGAATGATCCAAACACACCAAGACAGTCGTGAAGAGGGCACGACAAGCCTATTCCCCCTCAGGAAACTAAAAAGATTTGGCATGGGTCCTGAGATCCTCAAAAGGTTCTCCAGCTGCAACATCGAGAGCATCCTGACTGGTTGCATCACTGCCTGGTACGGCAATTGCTCGGCCTCTGACCGCAAGGCACTACAGAGGGTAGTGCGTACGGCCCAGTACATCACTGGGGCTAAGCTGCCTGCCGTCCAGGACCTCTACACCAGGCGGTGTCAGAGGAAGGCCCTAAAAATTGTAAAATACCCCAGCCACCCCAGTCATAGACTGTTCTCTTTACTACTGCCAAGTCTAGGATAAAAAGGCTTCTCAACAGTTTTTACCCCCAAGCCATAAGACTCCTGAACAGGTAATCAAATGGCTACCCGGACTATTTGCATTGTGTGCCCCCCCCAACCCCTCTTTTTACGCTGCTGCTACTCTTTGTTTATCATATTTGCATAGTCACTTTAACTATACATTCATGTACATACTACCTAAATTGGGCTGACCAACCAGTGCTCCTGCACATTGGTTAACCGGGCTATCTGCATTGTGTCCCACTCACCACCCGCCAACCCCTCTTTTACGCTACTGCTACTCTCTGTTCATCATATATGCATAGTCACTTTAACCATATCTACATGTACATACTACCTCAATCAGCCTAACTAACCGGTGTCTGTATGTAGCCTCACTACTTTTATAGCCTCGCTACTGAATATAGCCTGTCTTTTTACTGTTGTTTTATTTCTTTACCTACCTATTGTTCACCTAAAACCTTTTTTGCACTATTGGTTAGAGCCTGTAAGTAAGCATTTCACTGTAAGGTCTACACCTGTTGTATTCGGCGCGCGTGACAAATACACTTTGATTTGATTTGATTTTGATTTGATCCTAACTGACCTAAAACAGGGATTTTTTACTAGGATTAAATGTCAGGAATTATGAAAAACTGAGTTTAAATGTATTTGGCTAAGGTGTATGTAATCTTCCGACTTCAACTGTATAATAGTGGCAAAAGTATTCTTAAGGTTTGCAAAATAGTCACAATGTAGGCCTACATTTCTAGTCAGGACTATATCTGGCTTTAACTGATACCTTTGATTACTTATATGTCATAATCTGTCCGTTTAATTCGGACAGACAGAGAGCCTCTACCAGACCTCTGTGGCCTCACACTTTCGGGTCACGGGAACATACCCACAGACCCTCTCACAAGGGGATGACATGCATGACCACTGACTGTGGAAAACAGGATACAGAGACCGTCGCAACAGGAAATGTTGCACTCCGTCTATCTATTCTGTTTGACCAACATTTCTCCAGATCAATGTCCACACTGTGCTGGTTTTGACATAATTTACGTAATCATCCTCTGACAAACTCTCTTGAACAACTAGAGTAATTTAGCTTGAATAGTTGGAAACATGTTATAGCCCAGTAAAACATTCGCTCACACTTTATTTGGATAGTCCGGATTTTCCAACTCATTATGTTGATAAGCAACTTCTTACTAAGGTCATGATTAGGGTTAGGTTCAGAATAATGGTTAGGATAATGGTTAGGCTTAGAGCTAAGGTTAGTAGATAGTTAGTTGAAATGTTACTGATGCTGGCTGTAGAGCATCTACAGATGGACTATCCAAACAGTGTTACCAAACATTCTTCATTCTAGTTATTATTTAAAAAGTACTGTTATTAATTTTGATGTGATAACAACATATTCTAAACCAAGTAATTACATTTAGAAGAAACAAATGAAGACAAATGTGGACACAAAGTATTAGCTGCCAGTGATGAACATAGGTCTACTGCCTAGATGTTAGCTAAAGATAACTTTTAAAGGTACATTTTTACTCTTGATGTAACCCATTGACTCTCAGTCAAAGATACAATATACTATTAATGATCAACAAGAGTAAATTAGCATTTATTTTTCAACAACTTATTATGCAAGACTATCAAATCAAATAATGGATAAGGATATAATGCAAACAACTAACCCAGGGATCTACAAAGGCCAAATTGCCTCTGTCATTACATCAATTCTTTCCTTCATTCAATAAAAAGTATCAAGAATACCAACCCTGGTTATACAGATATATCTCTGAGCTGAAACCAGCAGAAAAACATATTTCATAACATTACAATCTGTATCAAAGGATGCTCATGGGAAGAAATGCCTCCTGTCTCTCTCAGTCCAGCCAGCCTCACTCTTACCGTCACTCTCATAAGTCTTCCAGGAGCAGCATGGATAGTAGTACGCTCTCTGTGAATGCAGGAGAATCTCATTGAGTCGGTTAAAGCAAATTGCCACAGAGGGCAAGAAATCTGAGATTTCTATAACTCACTGAATTAACTAGGGAACTAAAAACTTCCTTAATTTTACCAATTTAAGATGGAACTCAAAAGATTTTCTTCTTCTTCTCCTTCTCCTTCTTCCTTAAACCAGATGGTAACTAAACAGCTTGCCACAAAGCAAAGCTTGATTAGAGGTAGTGGTCGATGTAGTCGTCTGTGATCTGATTTCTACTCCCTCTGTGGAGCCACTTGCTCCTTCCAGGCCTTATACTGCAGGTGCAATCCAGTAGTATGCCATAGACTCCATTAGATTACCATATGATGAACTGAACACCAAGGGCCCTTATTGATTTGGATGTATATCAGAGAGTTGTTTATAATAGAACGGAGTGGACACACACTGCTACGGGCGTGGGTTATCCAAATGTAAGTCGTAGTTATTTGTTTTGTCTACTGTCTACCCAGATAATAAATAAATGGTTGTATGCATATGCCGGAGGATAATCAGAATATCAGATCCCTAAAAAACATTCTCGAAAAAGAGAGCAACTGTCAAGAAAATGATGGTTTTGAGGGCATGGCCTGGATAGACAGGCTGCAGAGAGGACCCTGACCCTGTTTTACTCCCTGACTGTCACCAGCAGTTTCGTTGGCCGTCATCTCTTTCACAATGACATGGAGCCGACCCTGACAGGCGTGCAAGGGGACATCCAGATTTCTCACTTCTTATTCCCGATTCCTCATTTTCCCCCAATGCACTCGGCTTTACAAGATCCAACCATCAGACAAGGCTTGGATAGAAGACAAAGTTAAATCACATGGCCGATTGACAAGCACGCACACACGCACGCACGTGTGCACACAAACACACACTATGTTTTCCATTAAACTCTGCTTCATGGACCCTTGTCCCAACAGCCATAAGTTCCTCTTTCTATATGCATTGCTCAAGTCAGGCAGGGATGACTCATAGTGCGAACATTATTCATGTTTTCTGTTATCTTAACCTCTCACAAACAATCTGCATGTGTTTTCAAGGCCCTTGTGTGTCCATTGTGTTGCATTGGGTTGTCCATTGTTTTTGTTTTTTCAAGATGGTAGGGATAAAAACAGCAAACAGAGGACATAGAAGGCACAGTATGTGGGTATGTACGGGTGTATTGTGGTGGAAGGCGGGGTGTGTGTTTTTGTGTTTGGAAAAGTTGGAAATGCCAGAGCCCATATGTGTCTGCAAGCAGGAGTTGTGACAGAGAGAGCTTTCAATTTTTTGCAAATATGGGATATACATTTTAAAATAGATTATAAATATTGCCTGATCATGATGAAGCGGTCCCCAACCCTGTACCCTAGATACCCACCTGAGCGACCCACACACTAAGAAGAAATCCTTATCTGTTTCATCGGCGTACTGCAAGTAGCCTATATCCAGCCAAGACAGAAAAATAAAGGTGGTCAGTGACCCACTAAAGCAGCACTGCCCCCTCAAGTGTCTGAGCCTGCCTGGCAGGATTGGTCCAATAAAGCCAAAGCCCCCGGATGGCTGAGCACAATATACAAGGAATTTCTCAAAGCTGCTAATGAGAACCTTGATGACCTTGTCAGTAGGGATTATGCTGGGGTGCCCCCACCCAGGTAGTGGCAGTGCTGGCAACACTAGCTGCAGTTACCCTTGGGGAGGGGGTCACACTTGAACAATCAGAGAAGGGGCAAATTATTGTGGCCCCTGTGGCACAAATTGGAAAATATTCACAACAGGGAACCAGTGTGTGTGTTTCAGGGTAGAGGGGTGTATCTGAACGCCATCAATTAGGACTTTACATTGGTTAATCATTCTCCCCATTGTTGCTAAATTTGCATGCCTTCTCAAACAGCTACAATTGTACAGTTGAAGTTGGAAGTTAACATACACATTTACATTACATTTACATTTAAGTCATTTAGCAGACGCTCTTATCCAGAGCGACATACAAATTGGTGCATTCACCTTATGAAATCCAGTGGAACAGCCACTGGATGTCATAAGGGGGGGGGGGGGGGGGTCAGAAGGATTGCTTTATCCTAACCTCATAAGGGGGGGGGGGGGGGGGGGGTCAGAAGGATTGCTTTATCCTATCCTAGGTATTCCTTAAAGAGGTGGGGTTTCAGGTGTCTCCGGAAGGTGGTGATTGACTCCGCTGTCCTGGCGTCGTGAGGGAGTTTGTTCCACCATTGGGGTGCCAGAGCAGCGAACAGTTTTGACTGGGCTGAGCGGGAACTGTACTTCCTCAGTGGTAGGGAGGCGAGCAGGCCAGAGGTGGATGAACGCAGTGCCCTTGTTTGGGTGTAGGGCCTGATCAGAGCCTGAAGGTACTGAGGTGCCGTTCCCCTCACAGCTCCGTAGGCAAGCACCATGGTCTTGAAGCGGATGCGAGCTTCAACTGGAAGCCAGTGGAGAGAGCGGAGGAGCGGGGTGACGTGAGAGAACTTGGGAAGGTTGAACACCAGACGGGCTGCGGCGTTCTGGATGAGTTGTAGGGGTTTAATGGCACAGGCAGGGAGCCCAGCCAACAGCGAGTTGCAGTAATCCAGACGGGAGATGACAAGTGCCTGGATTAGGACCTGCGCCGCTTCCTGTGTGAGGCAGGGTCGTACTCTGCGGATGTTGTAGAGCATGAACCTACAGGAACGGGCCACCGCCTTGATGTTAGTTGAGAACGACAGGGTGTTGTCCAGGATCACGCCAAGGTTCTTAGCGCTCTGGGAGGAGGACACAATGGAGTTGTCAACCGTGATGGCGAGATCATGGAACGGGCAGTCCTTCCCCGGGAGGAAAAGCAGCTCCGTGTTGCCGAGGTTCAGCTTGAGGTGGTGATCCGTCATCCACACTGATATGTCTGCCAGACATGCAGAGATGCGATTCGCCACCTGGTCATCAGAAGGGGGAAAGGAGAAGATTAATTGTGTGTCGTCTGCATAGCAATGATACACCTTAGCCAAACACATTTAAACTCTATCTTTCACAATTCCTGACATTTAATCAGAGTAAAAATCATAAGGTCAGTTAGGATCACCACTTTACTTTAAGAGTGTGAAATGTCAGAATAATAGTAGAAAGAATGATTTATTTCAGCTTTTATTTCTTGCATCACATTCCCAGTGGGTCGGAAGTTTACATACACTCAATTTGTATTTGGTTGCATTGCCTTTAAATTGTTTAACGTTTTGGGTACCCTTCCACAAGCTTCCCACAATAAGTTGGGGGAATTTTGGCCCATTCCTCCTGACAGAGCTGGTGTAACCGAGTCAGGTTTGTAGGTCTCCTTGCTCGCACAAGCTTTTTCAGTTCTGCCCACAAATTTTCTATAGGATTGAGGTCAGGGCTTTGTGATGGCCACTCCAATACCTTGACTTTGTTGTCCTTAAGCCATTTTGCCACAACTTTGGAAGTATGCTTGGGGCCATTGTCCATTTGGAAGACCCATTTGCAACCAAGCTTTAACTTCCTGATTGATGTCTTGAGATGTTGCTTCAATATATCCACATAATTTTCCTATCTCATGATGCCATCTATTTTGTGAAGTGCACCAGTCCCTCCTGCAACAAAGCACCCCCGCAACATAATGCTGCCACTCCCGTGCTTCACGGTTGGGATGGTGTTCTTCGGCTTGCAAGCGTTCCCCTTTTCCTCCAAGCATAACCATGGTCATTATGGCCAAACAGTTCTATTTTTGTTTCATCAGACCAGAGGACATTTTTCCAAAAAGTACAATCTTTGTCCCCATGTGCAGTTGCAAACCGTAGTCTGGCTTTTTTATGGCAGTTTTGGAGCAGTGGCTTTTTCCTTGCTGAACTGCCTTTCAGGTTATGTTGATATAGGACTCGTTTTACTGTGGATATAGATACTTTTGTACCTGTTTCCTCCAGCATCTTCACACGGTCCTTTGCTGTTGTTCTGGGATTGATTTACACTTTTCGCACCAAAGTACGTCCATCTCTAGGAGACAGAACGCAGCTCCTTCCTGAGCGGTATGACGGCTGCGTGGTCCCATGGTGTTTATACTTGCGTACTACTGTTTGTACAGATTAACGTGGTACCTTCAGGCATTTGGAAATTGCTCCCAAGGATGAACCAGACTTGTGGAGGTCTTGGCTGATTTCTTTTGATTTTCCCATGATGTCAAGCAAAGAGGCAATGAGTTTGAAGGTAGGCCTTGAAATACATCCCCAGGTACACCTCCAATTGACTCAAATGATGTCAATTAGCCTATCAGAAGCTTCTAAAGTCATGACATCATTTTCTGGAATTTTCCAAGCTGTTTAAAGGCACAGTCAACTTAGTGTATGTAAACTTCTGACCCACTGAAATTGTGATACAGTGAATTATAAGTGAAATAATCTGTCTGTAAACAATTGTTGGAAAAATGACTTGTGTCATGCACAAAGTAGATGTCCTAACCGACTTTCCAAAACTATAGTTTGTTAACAAGAAATGTGTGGAGTGGTTGAAAAAGGAGTTTTAATGACTCCAACCTAAGTGTATGTAAACTTCCCACTTCAACTGTATATGCATTCGCATATATCAAGTCTCTCTTGAGTTGGGATCAGGGATGTTTGTGGGGGAAGGGTGGGGAGTGTGTGTTTGTGTGTGTGTGTGTGTGTGTGTGTGTGTGTGTGTGTGTGTGTGTGTGTGTGTGTGTGTGTGTGTGTGTGTGTGTGTGTGTGTGTGTGTGTGTGTGTGTGTGTGTGTGTGTGTGTGTGTCCCATGTCTGTTGCTATGGGGTAATGATGTTAGGGACAATACAGGAGGAATCACAATAATTGTTTGCCAAAATAATAATTACTTGCCAAAAACGAAAATGTTGTAATGCCAATCCTGGTTATAGGTAACCATCTTTCATATGAACTGCCAACATTATTACGCATATTATTTGTTAATTTTGGAAATAAATTAAGACATGCAAGATTTTTTAATATACATTATATTTACCCCCAAAATATGGGGAATTGGAAATGATGCAGACAATTACATTGATGGAAGCTACAATCTATCTGCAATATTAAAGCTGATCTACCCCCTTAAAAAATGTGTCTGCATCATTTAAAAATATATAGAATAAAAAAGTAGAAACAGTGTTATAGATTAATGTCATACTTTTTCTTGATACGATGTTTTATTCTAAACACACACTGTTTGAAAGAGGTCTCTGAGCACTACTCACCCACCCTTGGACAGGTGCTGTCTAAAGAAGTCATTGGCAGGTAGTTTGACGGCGTGACCAGAGTCAGGTTCACAACAGCACCTAATGGTCAAAGAAGAGAGGCGCAGAATCACACACAAACGTGTGTGCGCACATACACACGCACGCACACACACTTCCATTGGTGTGTCAATCAGTATGGATCTCATAAATAATCTTACGGAAGAGTTATCATTACGGATAGTATTTATGGGAATCCAACCTCATTCCCAGGCTCAAGAGAGAGAGAGCCGTCTGGTGGACGAGATTACTGAGTGCCATACCTTAAAATATCTAGAAACTTCTGTACTGTAACTGTCAAATGCACCATCTGGTGGTCGAACTAGAAAGGCATGATGATACATTCTAGGCCGCCTGTCATTTTTGTCAGGAGTCAATTTGTATTCCATAGATCATGGCGTTAACGGCATCATGAATCATAACGCCTGGGTCCCCAATATTTACTTCACCATCCATCACCTTCCAGGTCACTGGCACAGTGTGAATACAACAACACAAGCCTTGAAACCTTTTTGGCAGAGAGGGTGCCTTTTTGCCCTGAAGGCACAGTTTCTGTCCCATTTGGCTGCATTTAAATAAGCTCCCCTATTTTGAAAGCACAATATGGATGTATAATCATATTCAAGATGATTTCTTTATCAACATTAACGTGTTATTGCCCTGGTGGATTTATCTACCCCCTAAAAAAAATGTCTGCGTCATTTAAAAAATAAAATGTTTAATGACATTTCATTTGTCACCATATAATAGAATAAAAGAGTAGTGCTGCGGTCTAAGACACTACATCTTAGTGCAAGAGGTGTCACTACAGTCCCTGGTTCGAATCCAGGCTGTATCACATCCGGCCGTGATTGGGAGTACCATAGGGTGCGCACAATTGGCCCAATGTCGTCTGGGATAGGCCGTCATTGTAAATAAGAATTTGTTCTTAACTGACTTGCCTAGTTAAATAAAGATTTAATAAATAAATAAATACAAAATATCTTTCGATTTTCTATTGAGGTGACCTTATAGGCTACTATTTAAGGCAGAGGTGTAAAGTAACTAATTACAAATATACTCTCGTTACTGTCACTGAGTACTTATACTTTTTTTTTGTTGTATTTTTCAAGTCATTCATTTTACTTCTACTATAGTGAAATGTCCTTAAAGTACTCTTTCCACAACTGTATTTAAGATACATGACTGATACAAACATTCACATGAAACAGAAGCATTAGTACTGGACATACGCCTACAGCACTGCAGGCAAATGTCAAACCTGGGGTGTAATCATTACACGGATTATGTTGCAAAACGTAACGTTTCGTCTGTTGCAAAACGTTTGGCAACAGCAACCGTTCACTCTAAATGGAAAACGCAAACGAGTTTATATTGGACAAATCCAGGTAGGTCGCTCCCCGTTTTGTCCCGTTTGCTGTTTGGCTCTTAAACGGTAAACGGTTTCCGTAATGAATAGACCTCAGAAACCTCCATCGCAAACATAAGTACCTAAACTACATTTTGTCACCCCTCCTGTCAGGAATAAAAATACACTTCCGGTGACGTGGCTCCTCTGGAAAAGGGGAAGCCGTGGCAGGAATGTTAGCTGCGGAATCAGCTGGAGCGCTAGTCTACCTCACTGAGCTGGATGGCAGGGACACACTGGTGGAAGAACTTCAGGAATCACAACAGGGTAAAATATATTCATGTAACATTACTTATGTACTTTTTCTTGTAAGTTGACTGCGTGATTTTAGCAATCCAAACTAAGTGACTTCAACTTCTAAGGCTTGAAATGCTAACGTTAGGCTTGGCTAGTTAAGCGTGCTAACTGAGTTTGTTTATAGACAGCCATTTGGGCGTCACGACCATAACTTTCCAAGTAGCAGAGCGAATTAAATAGCAACCGGTTGCCAAATAAACAGTAACCTATAAGTAAAAACAAAAGTCACCTAGCTAACGTTAGCTAAATAAATCAATGCGATGCACATCTAACGTAGTAGATACAGCTGTTGCTACAGTGAGTGAGATGAGTTACATTGTAATTAACGTTAGCTGGCCTACAAATTGTTACTTTTTTGCAATTCATCAAAATGTTACAATGTTTGGGCCTTTCCGGAACGTGTGCAGCACTCGCTTGTGCTATGTCAACTTTTACTGTGCGAGCTGTCTGGCATCACACAACAGCATATCATCAGCATCCCATATCTATCGTTGATGTAAACATGCATTTTACTCGTTCCTGCAAGCCATGTTTGCGAATTCTTCACAACAGCCTCCAACGTTTTAGTGTTGTCTTTCTCCCTTATATATTTGTGATTTTCGTCGACCGTGAACAGCGCTCTGATGAACACGTTCAAAATGCGACGCAGGCGCGCTGAGGTCTAGATGGTGTACCGCAGGCCAAGGGGCTCGCGAGCATTATCACACACAACCATATAAAGTTAATATAATAATACTTTTCTGAATTAAACGTCAACCATAGTTATTTGGTTTAGTTAACGTCACGATGCTGTGTAATAGGTCCCCTTAGACACGTTTTCTTAGACATTAACAGACCTAAGCAGTTGCTCATGGAGCACTTTTTCCATCTGTTTTGGTGGAATAACTACCCTACCAAGGGATTTATTTTGTCCAGTCCATTTTTACTGTCATCACCCATTACTGGTTACACACAATATCGCAACCTTAGCCAAAAATGTCTATACAAACTGTTTGGCAGTGAATGTGCATGCAATTTATTTGAGAAAGTATCTATGTTGAGTTGGGCCTGCATGCATTCTTATCTACATTATATGATGACCTCTCCGTCTTGCAAAATTGTCCTTGTTGGTTGCAGGTGCTCTTTGGAACAAGGGACAGATGAAATCAAGAGGCGGTAGGCCCAGCTGGGCGTTGGCTGCACTGTTCACAGGTGCTGCCCTGCTGGTCGTCTCATCCAGAGGGGCGTCCAGTGGTAAGATGTCCCAGGCAGCCATGGCTCATGCCACAGCCACAGCCGCTGGATCAGGCCCAGGGCTTCCAGATGAGTTCCTAGGCTTCCAGGCCTTAGCTGACCTCTTTGCAAGTGAACGTGCCGATGTCTGGCTCTGCTCTCTGGTTGGGTCTGTTGCTGTAGGCCTCACTGGAATTTTCCCCCTTCTTGTTATTCCTATTGAGGCAGGAGCGGCCCTCGAGACAGCGGGTAAGTTGTGACCTAAACTGATATGTAACCTTGCTGTTGCCAGACTAATGTAGGCCTACTCTTTCCTCTGAAAATGAGCCATGCTGGTTATGCCTTGATCACCACACACCCAGAATTAGACATCCTGGGGTAGCCTACAGTGACTGACTTACCATCAAGGGGCCTTTGTGAGCTGGGCATAATTTTTAATCATAAAATACGGTTCTGCACCGTTTTTTCTGAAAAGCCATTTAAATGTGGAGCAATGGCACCTCTATTTTTCTCTGAGTAAACTGCTGCTAATGAGATGAACCATGTGGTTCTGAACTCTGCCTGACCACACCCTTTAAAATACAGTCTTCAAGTAGAATATATAGAGGCCACAGTCACTACCTCCAAAGCTGCGTTGCTGATTGTTGTTGTTGCCTTGAGTATTTAACCATGTGAGATACCAGTACTATTTATGTGCATAGTGTTACAAACTGTAACATTTTGGTCAAATGTCAATGATTCCTTTGCATCATTGTGATTATGCTTTTAGATCACACAAATCCTGCAGTGTTTGTTAAAAAAAAAAAATATATATATATATATATATATATATATATATATATATATATATATATATATATATATATAAAAAAAAAAGTAATTCTGAAGGTATCACTGACATAAGCCTAGTTGGATAATGGATAAATGTGTCAATGTGAATGGTGCTGAATTGGGTGTGTCCTCAGTTCCATGCTGCATTCTTCACTCTCAAAGAAGAGAAACCAGGCCACTATGTATTGCATTTCTACACCTCTCAGAAAACACAATTAACACTGAAGGGAACTGGCTTTGCCTGTCCTGGTCCTTTGTGCTTATTAGTATTGGTAAGGAGAAATAAGTCAGATCACTAATGCAATATTGTAATACCATAGCAATGGCAGTTGCATTCTCTGAGTCTGTTCATTCAGAAGTTTTAGAAAATCGAGGCAATAAATTGAGAAATTACCCAGTAGGCCTGTCATAGTCATCATTAAGTCATACTTCATGCAAAGATGAAAATGTTTAAATAGACAAACATGTAATGGCTCTTAATTTTAAAGCCAGAAATAGAAAATCACTTATTTTGCAGATTTATTTTAAATGAAGCCTGTAAATATTTTAGCTCAAATAGGGAAGAACCAGCATTTTTGTATATCATGGATGATGCAGCCTACCTCAACTACACTTTTCATAATTGCCATCTCTTTCTCACTTGTTACTCTCCGTGTGTCTCCAGCTGGCTGTCGGAAGCTAAAGCAGCTCCTGAGCTTTGCCATTGGTGGTCTCTTGGGTGACGTGTTCCTCCACTTGCTCCCGGAGGCTTGGGCACATTCCCACTCCTGCAGCACAGGTGGGTCAACCTTCTCTCTCTGTTCTTTCTATAACCTTTATCCCTCCTGGAGACATCCCCATTCCAAATTTCCTGTGCTTATTTCTCCCCACCAGTATAACTCTTCTGACCCGTCACACAAACCAGTGGAATGCCTGTGTCCTTAGGCTTGTCTACTTATCTGACATGTCAGCAATATTGTAAAGATGGTCTGTTTGCGAAAACAGTTGATTTCGACACTTTTCAAACTGACAGACAGGGAATGACAGCTAACATTCCCAGTATACTACATTTATTTTTTCAATTAAGTTAACATTGGAAGTGCAGATATTCTCTTCAGTATTAACGATTTGTCAAATATAGCGTTTTACAATGACTCTTCAAAGCAGTTTTAGTGCAAACGTATACACTGAACAAAAATATAAATGCAACACTTTCAAAGATTTTACTGAGTTACAGTTCATAAGGAAATCAGTCAATATAAGGAAATCAGTCCATTGAAATAATTGCATAAGGCCCTAATTAAAGGTTAAATAAAATTTAAAAATCTATGGATTTCACATGCCTGGGAATACAGATATGCAGTTATTGGTCACAGCTACCTTAAAAAAAGTTGCGGGAATGAGTCAGAAAAACAGTTAGTAGCTGGTGTGTCCACCATTTGCCTCCAACAGATCGACACATCTCCTTCACATAGAGTTGATCAGGCTGTTGCTTGTGGTCTATGGAATGTTGTCATACTGCTCTTCAATGTCTGTGCGAAGTTACTGGATATTGGCTGGAACTGAAACATGCTGTCGTACACGTCGATCCAGAGCATCCCTAACATGCTCAAAGAGTGACATGTCTGGTGAGTATGCAGGCCATGGAAGAACAGGGACGTTTTCAGCTTCCATGAACCGTTTACAGATCCTTGCAACATGGGGCCGTGCATGTTATTGTGAATGGCACAATAATGGGCCTCAGGATCTCTTCACAGCATCTCTGTGCATTTAAATTGCCATTGATTAAAATGCAATTGTGTTAGTTGGCTGTAGTTTATCCCTGCCCATACCAAAACCCAACACTACCATGGGGCACTGAAGATGAGCATTTGCCCATTGAAGTTGGTTATGACGCCGTACTGCACTCGGGTCAAGACCTTTGTGAGGACGACGAGCATGCAGATGAGCTTCCCTGAGACGGTTTCTGTAGAAATTCTACAGTTGTGCAAAACCACAGTTTCGTCCGGTGGCTGGTCTCGGATGATCCCGCAGGTGAAGAAGCCAGGTGTGGAGGTCCTGGGTTGGCGTGCTTACACGTGGTCTGCAGTTGTGAAATTGGTTGGACATACTGCCTAATTCTCTAAAATGTTGTTGTGGGTGGCTTATGGTAGAGAAATTAGCATTCAATTCTCTGGCAACAGCTCTGGTGGACTTTCCTGCAGTCAGCATGCCAATTGCACGCTCCCTCAACTAGAGACATCTGTGGCATTGTTATGACAAAACTGCAGATTTTTAGTGGCCTTTTATTGTCCCCAGCTCAAGGTTCACCAGTGTAAGGATCATGCTGTGTAATCAGCTTTTTGAGATGCCACACCTATCAGATGGATGGATTATTTTGGCAATGGAGAAATGCTCACTAACAGGGATGTAAACAAATTTGTGCACAACATTAGAGAAATATGATTTTTGTGCGTATGGAACATTTCTGGGATCTTTTATTTCAGCTCATAAAACACGTGACCAACACTACGTGTTGTTATATTTTTGTTCAGTGTCTCTTTTTTGTTGTTGATTTAATTTAGGATTGCCAGGGATGCGTTCAGAAGGACGCAACATTTTGGAACATTCACATAGCATATATATATTTCTATGTAAACAGACATGCTTCTCTGTCAAGTATAGCAGTGTTTCCAAACTCCAGTACCCAGTCCTCCAGTATTTTTTTTTAAAGAAGAAAGAAAGTAATTGTAACCCTGGAAAGTTAATTCAGGTGTGCTTATCATCAAGCACTCAATGAGATGAATAAGGTGTGCTTGCATTGGGTACTGGCATTGGTAAACACTGATGTATAGTAAGGAATCATGTCCACTCTAGTCATAGCATTTCTATCTGCAACGTTTGACAACAATGTGGCCCAAGATTAAGTTTCCCTGACCTGAGGTCCGCTGGTTGTCATGTAGAAATACACTTTAAAATGCTTTGCTGACTTCTGTGAAGTCCTCAGTGGTGATGACGAGGAACCCTAAGCCATGCCTGCATTCCACTGATCCATGTGAAAGGGGGTCACCATGCAATCCTAGAGAAAGTTTTCCAATTAGTTTGTCATCCTGTTAAAATAGAGCCTATCTCACACTCTGTCTCTTCCATCCTCCCTGTGTTCAGACGAGAGCCAGCTCCACTGCAGGACCCAGGGCCTGTGGGTTATCATGGGTATGATGTCCTTCCTTCTCCTGGAGAAGATGTTCCCAGATGAGAACAGCCAGGAGGACTCCATTGGTAACAGCCAGCATGTCCCTGTGAGTAGTTCAATACTGTTTTATTGTCCATGTTGTCTACATGAAAAGTGCAACAGAGTCGAGTCAATGCACCGGATACAACTCTTTAATAGCCCCAAATGATTTAAAGAAATAGTGGGCATGTCTTTCCAAAGAAGGTTAATGTCATGCATCTAATTACACACCTCATCTCATGCTGGAACCCTCACATATTTATTTAGAAGGTGTGTCCAGTGCACCAGTGCTCTTTAATCTCATCACTGGTACCACAGTGGCACTGCTCTTCCACGCGGTGGGGTGGCTAGAGGATCATTTGGCTCTGTCTAGGGCTTTCTGTTTGGTCTGAGCTGGTCTTCAGTGGATAACTCTGATCTAAACTTAAACAAGGCACATTAGATCATCTTGTTTGATAATGTTGTTGCTGAAGAAACCACAATCAGTCTTTATTCCACTCTTCAGTGATGAATCATTAGCATTTTGACTTCAACAATCAACTTCTGATTTTAAGCCGCTTTAAGGTAATGATTAAACAGTGCTGTGATGACACATTATGTCCTGAATGGGAATCTCCCAGAATTGTCTTATTTATAACTTTATACGTGGAGTTTGGGTCCAAATGGAAAATAAGAAATCCGAGTCAAACTAATGCAATTTTCTACAGATTTGAATGTGAATATTATAAAATATGCATTTAAAAAATATATGCACATTTTCCAACCAGAGGTTTGTTTCTATCAAACGGGTGTGTTGTGGATAAAAGGCTGTGATGCAGTGTACATAGAAACCACTTTGGTGCTAAAGTTTGACATGTACCGACTAAAAAAACACACGGTCAATGTGTTTCCATTGCATTTTCCACAATCGATTTGGTTTTTCACACAAACTGTTGCGATAAATGGCGAACGTGCCCAATCCAGTTTTGGCGTATTCTCTCTAGACAACAGCTTGCTGATAAAATGGACAGGTTAGCTTATAGGATTGGATGGATAAGATCATTTTTATTCGTTAATTGGCAGCGAAGCACAAATCGTGTCACTAGCATACAAAATAAGATCCTTAATATTTATTGGAAAGAAGCATTAAGCTCACGACCGTGCACCACCCTGTGAAGTTCATCATAACTTCTTTCATCTGAAGCCTAATAAACTGGGCAAGCTTTTTCAAGTTAGGACCACACATCATAGCATCGACTTGACTTCAAATTTACCTCGACATGATGGTAATGCTATCAACAATTGCGCAATAAATAGTTTCCACCTCAATTTGTCACATAATTAATTTTTAACACAAAAAGATCCCACCATGTCAAACAAGCAAATTGTCTGTTGACAATTGTGAAATTGTACCGACACTTCCTTTTTCCATCCCAGCTGTTGTGATTTTTTTTTTCACGCGGTATAACTTTAATCTGGATTGAAACATGGTTACTGATGCAACTTTATCGCTCCCCTACCCCCACAATCTGATGCAGAGACCCATTGTGCCGAAGCCCTGAGTCTATCTACTAGACACGCTTGGATCAAAGCTGTATTCTATCTCCCCTCCATTTCTCTAATACCAGTGAGGCCCTTTTTCATATGGGATTTGGAGTGGGTATTAGTGCAGAGTATTAGCTTCAGGATTCTTTTGAAGTTTTGGGGTATGGAGTGGTTTTGGGTGGTGCATTTTCCCTGTCTGACAGTGTGGATTTAGATGAGTTGAGATGTTCTCTGCTCTGTAGATATGGGAGAGCTTCTTGTGGCGTGTGTAAAACAGAGGTACACAACTGCAGTCTTTTGAAGGCCTTAATGTCTGTAGGCTTCCTTTTTTTATCAATTTTATTTCACTGATATAGTCAGCTCTAAGTTGCTGATGAAAAGTTAAGGGTGAAAACCAGCACTTTAATCATACTGCATTTGTGATCCCATATGCTAAAATGTTCTGTTATTCAAGAGATAATCCTTAATTTAATTTCAGGTATTTCTGTTTCTTATCGTTGTGCCCCATACTTCTCGCAAAAGGTGTGTGTACCACTTTCCTCTTCCTTCTCTTTTGCTCAGGAGGAGGAAGATTGGCATCCATGTCTGGGCTCATTCATTGTAGCTATTAATAGAGATGGGGAGGAAGCAGCTGCTACATCTACTTCAGAGAGGCCAGAGGAGAGTGTTCAGGGGTGGATAGTGAGACTCAGGGTAGATCAGTGTTCATTCCAAAAATGGAGTCTTATCAAGCATGTTTCGATGTCAGTATCAAGATGCCGTTACTATTCAATTCAAGGACATAGGTCATGAATCGTGGTCTCACCTGGGGTCAAACTCCCACTCTCCAATGAATTACCCAGCCCATTCACACATTAGGAGACAGATTGATATGTACTGTTTGACTTCTTCCTTGTGGTGTGGTTACAAAAATAGAGAACATTTCCCAGCCACATTTAGAATACTGCAGGCTATTTGCCTCATTTAATTTGACTATTAAATGCCACCGTACTGTAAATGGCTCTAAACGAGGAAGGAACAGGGAAGTCAGCCCTGCTCTGGAAAGGAGAATGGCCTGGGGTAGAATGATTTTTTTTTTTTGTTCAAAGCACGCAAATTCAGTGGAAGATGCGATGACTGTGACAGGAATTTTAGGATGTACTGTGCAGTCAGTGGTTGGAGGAGAGAAGCTATGGGTGACATAGAACAAACACAGTACTGTAGGTTGATTCAATGGAATGTATATGTGTACTATGTAAACCTTTGCATGCTATGGAATTTCCTGCTGATTGGGCTAATACCTGTTTTGTTTTTTTGTCACCCCTTCTCCTCAGACCTCCCATAGCTCAGACTCCAGTAGTGAGGTGTTGTCCCACATCAATGGGCACCATTTTGATACTTGGAGCTCGTCCTCCAAGACAAAAAGCAGCTTGCAGCAAGTTCCAAAGAAAATAAAGGTAAGTTGGATCAAATGGGTGAAGTTTGTCTGATGGGATATTGTTCCTTTTAACGAGCCATATGTAAATGACAAAAGGAGAACAATCTGGAAATCTCCATTGCTTAAGAGCCACCAAACTGAAATCCTCTGTACTAAGTAACCCCTTTCACTTTATGTATATGACTTCAGTGTGAGTCAGCTGTGGGATCCTGTATAGACTTGGTTCTGTGTCTCTATCTGGCAGACGTGTGGGTACCTGAACCTCCTGGCCAACTGCATCGACAACTTCACCCATGGCCTGGCTGTGGCAGGGAGCTTCCTGGTCAGCAGGAAGGTGAGTTGGTCTGCAGCACAAATAAAGGCAATGAAGTCTGTCCAGGTACTCTATACTAAATACTCCCCATGTGTGGGTTTTTAATAAATGCAAATTAAACCTAATAGCAATTACTAATTTCAATGCAAGCATTTCAACAAAATGCACCTTGGTCATAAACAATGCATACAATACTTCAACTTAGAGCAGACTTATTACATACTACAGTATGATAGGTGGTTGTTTTGGCATTTGGGGCTCATGCCCATCTCGTGCCCATGATTGGCATAGGATCCAACCCCCTTGGCAGACTTGTAGATAGCTGTATCAGCGCTCACTTAGCCATAACATTCACTATTCTCAGCTCAGTCAACTATGAGCATGATACTGCACCCCTGCTTAAGAGACTAGTTTCAACAACACAATTCTATGATTTTGATACTAAGTACGGTATTGTCATTATTACAGAACATTGAGTCAGGACATTGATTTCTACCTTGCTATTTTCTGATGTAGAATAATGATTACATTACCCACGGTCGTGGGGGAGAAAGTCCAGCTGGAGAGGCATAAGGCTAACAGCATGAGCCAAAGGGAGAGTTTGCCAGAGGAAGTAAACTAGCTAGATGTCTCTACATCGCTCACACACATGGGCATCCCACTTATTTTGGTTTCCATCTGCATTCATATTTCTATATGCAGGCATGATGGTGTTTATCAAAGTAGAAGCCCAGTTGGATGCATGAAACAAACATTGTCATGTATACACACTGTAATGTAGTACAGGAGAGGCGTTATCAGAGTTTGAGTAATATAGGATTGGAAACACGTCTTGTACAGTATATATTTTGCAGAGCCTGATCAGAGACATGTTATGTGTATTTCCTGACAGGTTGGGTGTCTCACCACCTTTGCCATCCTGCTCCATGAAATCCCCCATGAGGTAAGTTCAAACTTGTTATTTTTAGGGGATGTGACCTATTTATTTAGAATATTTTTTTTGTACCATACTTCATGCAATGAAAGCTAATTATGACTGTTTTTTGAGTCATGAATTGATTCAGTTCTAGTTGATCTCCCCATCTTTTTTTTCTTACATAAATGTGATGCATTGCTGACATGATGTTTGCTCATCTCTAGGTGGGTGACTTTGCCATCCTGCTGCGTGCGGGGTTTGACCGCTGGAGTGCCGCCCGCATGCAGCTATCCACAGCCCTGGGAGGGGTGCTGGGGGCTTGTTTCGCCCTATGTGCCCAGTCTCCCAGAGGGACAGGTGAGCCGCCTAGCATCCTCCCTATACAAAACAGCATCAGAGCACTCAAACTAGAGCTCCACACCAGGTGCTTGACTTGGACTGAAATAAGGAACGGTATTTATTTTGGGTGCCGGTACTGTTTATATTTAGCTGCAAGAGATCCACAATACTTTTGATTTAATATTCTATAAGCGGTGCAGGAGCTAAAGCAGTAGACCGTTAAGTGCTGGTACTCTGCTCCGGTGAGCTCCTGCCCATGTCGAGAACTGTCCACACCCTTGGCATAGGCTATCAAGGAACCATATTGTCTTCAGTGCTTTGGCAGCCAAGCAGCATGAAAAGCTTTGTTTAATTATTAAGCAAAATGTCTTTCATTCCGCTTTATCCTGTGTAGAAAATGCAACAGCGTGGATCTTACCATTCTCCTCGGGAGGCTTCCTGTACATAGCCCTGGTCAATGTGGTGCCTGACCTCCTGGAGGAGACCAGCCTCGGGTATGTACACTGGTCAGTCTGGACAGCAGCTGACCACCATGCAAATACCTACTAAGAGACTAAATATGCAGAAGGGGAAAAAAGTGTTACGCTAATATGAAAATGAATGGGTGGACACTGAAGCAAAAACATGTTTCTTATTTGTTTCCAGACACTCCCTGTTGCAGATCCTGCTCCTGTGCTGTGGCATTGCCGTCATGGCAGTCTTGTCTGCCGTAGTGGATTGAGCTCAAAAGACAAGCCTGCTTTACCAAAATATAATTGAGAACATCACCGCAACATTCACTGGACTGGGAAGCAATCCCCCTTTCTATAAAGTTAAGTCCTCAGATTGCACTCAATCGCCCTTTTTTTATATGGAACTGTTTTTAATACTCCACCTAGTGCCAAAACATCCTATCAGCATGACCATCAACATGGAAGCGATCTGACAATCAGAACGGCACCTTGAATCATGATACCTGCTTTTTCTATCAGGACTCTAGACCAACTGTGTCCACCTTGTCTGCTGATCTCTGACTACTGTCTGTGTGGACACTAATGTGCCAAACCCAGACAGACAGACATTTTGAAATGGCAAGAGAGCTGAAGAAAGCTTATTGAAGCTTTCATGGAAGTAACTGGACTATCTGAGAGCATCAGACCATAATGGGTAGACACTCAGTCTCATTCTGTTTTATTGCACATACTCAAACAGGTCATATCGGACACTTATGAGCAGCTCATGCATACTGGTACAAACTTAATCTCACATGGCTTTACCAAACTAAAATGCATACACATTTCCTTACATTCTTCAAATTAAATGCTCATGTGCTGCTTTCTATTTGTCTCTTTCAGGCTAATTTATATTTGTGTCTTATTGGTTTCTGTATCTGCTTATACTGATAAGTATTTCAGAAAGTAACATGGTGCAATGTTTTTGTCAAATTCTGTTGTGACTCCCATCACGCACCATTGCATTTTGTATAGGGTTAATCTGTTACATTGATGTATATTCAAGCAAAAAGAGCATGTATTTTTCAATTGCATACAATGCTAATTTGTTAAGAGACACTCAGACAGATATATTTGGAACTCCTTAATTATGAGAGCTTAATTTCCGGAAAATATGGTTTAGAAATGTTATAATAATATTATGCAAAATATTTTTGATCTTGATTTTACTATATTGTGTTTTCAGAAAGTATTCACACCCCTTGACTTCTTTCATGTTTGTTACAAAGTGGGATTGAAATATTTTTTTTATCAGCAATCTACAAAACTCACGTCAAAGTTTAAAAATATATATATATATTGGAAAATAATTCACTGTCTTGATTAGATAAGTATCCAACCCCCTGAGTCTGTTAAACCTTTGGCAGCGATTACAGCTGCGTCTCTGGGTAAGTCTAAGAGCTTTGCACACCTGGATTGTACTATAGTTGCCCATTTTATTTAAAAAAAAATCAAGTTGGTGGTTGATCATTGCTAGACAGCCATTTTCAATTATTGCCATAGATTTTCAATGATGTCTTGGTGATCAACTCGTGTATATGAATATGAAGTGCTACGCTGTTGTGTTGGACCCAAACATAATGCTTTGTATTCAGAACAAAAAGTTCAATTATTTGCCAATTTTTTTTCAGTATTACTTAAGTGCTTTGTCTCAAACAGGATGCATGTTTTGGAATATTTGTATTATTTTCAGTCTGTCATTTGTCAGTGTTGTGGAGTAACTAAAGTACAATGTTGTTCCATCCTCCATTAAACTCTATTTTAAAATCGCCATTAGCCCCATGGTGAAATCCCTGAGCGGTTTCCTTCCTCTCCGGCAACTGAGTTGGGAATGGTGCCTGTATCCTTGTTGTGACTGGGTGTAATGATACACCATCCAAAGTGTTAACTGCATCATGCTCAAAGGGAGATGTAATGTCTGCCCCCCCCCCTCTATTATTGCGCAGAGTCCGTGGAATTTATTTGACTTGTTAAGCACATGTTTACTCCTGAACTTTATTTAGGCTTGCCATAAAAGGGTTGAATACTTAATGAGTCAAGACATTTCAGCTTCTCATTTTTAAATCATTTGTAAATAATTATTTTATTCCACTTTCACATTATGGGGTATTGTGTGTGTGTATATCAGTGACCCAAAACCTCAATTTAATAAATGTTTAATTTAGGCTGAATACTTATGTAAATAAGGTATTTCTGTTTTTTATAAATATTTATAAAAAACTGTTTTTGCTTTGTCATTATGGAGCATTGTGTGTAGATTGATGGGAAAAAACTATTTTAATCAATTTTAGAATAAGACTGTAACGTAACAATGTGGAAAAAGTCAAGTGGTGTGAATACTTTCTAATTGCACTGTATTCACTCTTGGTAGTTGCACGCTCACAAGTTACACTAAGTGAAAGCTATGGAGATTATGCATCAATATGTTATGCAATAAAATTCCACACTAAACATGTTTTCTGTAAGCACATGTTCTGCAGCAAAGAGTCTGGACTTAAAATGTAATGGGAGCCAGGAGAGGGGTGTATCGATTGTTTGTTCACTCTTGACAAGAGCCCGTTGCCATAACGACTCCCCTGCAGATTACCTTCCTTAGTCCTGTGAGAAGCCTACTGCCTGTGGGAGCCTTCCTGTGAGTTAAGATACTGAAGCTCCATTTATACCTGGTTCTAACACGCACCATTTATCCTAATCTTGTCCACATTCTGATTGTGCCCACACCTTTAGACAGGTGGAGTTGATTAAAAGACGCACTGTGATCTGGTTGTGATCAGATCTTCCTGACCACCTCCGGAGGTAGTCGGGCACACATTGGGAGAATCTCAATTGAATACTCCTCACACGCTTTCGCCTTGCCTTCTTAAACCCATTGGATGAGAAGGCCAGAGGTCCCTCCCCTCTGACATCCTCCAGTGGAGGAGGAGGTGAGAAGAGAGGATGCAATTGAGATTCTCCCATAGTGTCTGGATATCTTACAAGTGTAGATGGATCTGGACTGTGAAACCATTTTTAAATCATCAGTATCAGATCTTCTAAAATCATTGACTTATGGTATCTATTTGTGTCTTAAAATAAACACTATTTTGAAAGAAATTAAAATATTTGTCATGCAGGGCGGGACCAAGAAATCTAATCACAATGCGGACACAGTGGACAGCTATGAGAGACATTTTAATTCCATATGTGGACAAGACCAGGACAAAAGACGCATGTTAGTGCCAGGTATAAATGAGACATGAATGACAACCTATACCGCAAAGCGAGAAAATCCATAAACTTAACACAGTTGACCTCGAGCATAAATCGCCTCACCATCTATCAGAACATTGCACAACATTTCTAACAGGAGATAGATTTTATTTATTTTATTTTACCGTTATTTTACCAGGTAAGTTGACTGAGAACACGTTCTCATTTGCAGCAACGACCTGGGGAATAGTTACAGGGGAGAGGAGGGGGATGAATGAGCCAATTGTAAACTGGGGATTATTAGGTGACCATGATGGTTTGAGGGCCAGATTGGGAATTTAGCCAGGACACCGGGGTTAACACCCCTACTCTTACGATAAGTGCCATGGGATCTTTAATGACCTCAGAGAGTCAGGACACCCGTTTAACGTCCCATCCGAAAGACGGCACCCTACACAGGGCAGTGTCCCCAATCACTGCCCTGGGGCATTGGGATATTTTTTAGACCAGAGGAAAGAGTGCCTCCTACTGGACCTCCAACACCACTTCCAGCAGCATCTGGTCTCCCATCCAGGGACTGACCAGGACCAACCCTGCTTAGCTTCAGAAGCAAGCCAGCAGTGGTATGCAGGGTGGTATGCTGCTGGCACTAGACAGGTCTTGATCCCACTAGGTCCTAGGAAAGACAAGTCCAGTTCAGGATCAGTGGACCTCCAAACTCAAATCTGGCACACAATTATACACAAGCCTTGTCTGAAGTAAATGTGTGATACCTTGTTGTATTTAAAGGGATCATGTATTGCACATGGTATACCCAGAGAAAACAAATGCATGTAAAGTCTTTCAAGGACATCTATTTGTTGCACTATTGAAAATGTGCCGGTTTTCATTGCTATCTTTACCTCCCTTTGCCTCAGATGAACAATTGAGACCCATATGCACAATTTTGAATAGGAATATGTCCCCAAAACTTCATTGATAACACTTTACACTGTTGCTCTTTTACTTGTGTAATAACAATGTAATTACTCTTAACAATGTAATTATTCAAGTAATAACATCTAATTAATATGTACACCTTATTGCTTTGTATTGTAAATTAAAACCTATCCCTAAGTACTGATTGAATGTCTCTCCAAAGTTGTGTAAAACTTTTCTTTGATATACGTTAGCAGTGTTTTTGGATCAGCCGAGCCTGAGTGAAGGAGGAATATAGTTTGATTCATCTTAAATATTGATGTTGTTATCATGTAGCCCAGAGGTCTCCAACCGTGTTCCTGGAGAGCTATCCTGCTGTTGGTTTTTACTCCATTCCCAGTTGTAACTAACCTGGTTCAGTTTATCAAGCAGCTAATTATTAAAGCAGGTGTGCTAGATTAGGGTTGGAGTGGAAACCTACAGAGCAGTAGCTCTCCAGGAACAGGGTTGGAGAGCCCTGATGTAGGCCTTTGGAAACCCTTGGTCAGTGTGTCTCCATGTTGTTTTATACATTGAAACTTCACTATATTGATAGGCTGTGGGCTCAATTCAATCAAACCTGGATTGTGGTAGTTTGTAAACAAAGACACCAATCATTGCTGTGCTGGGTCCAATTGAATTTCAACTCGCACCTGTCTCAGTGTGTTTGTCAACTGTGCACAGAAAAGGCTTGGAATGAAATATGTTGGGTTACAAATAGGTTTTGATCCAGCATGTGGTCCATGTGCATGTGTATGTTTCTTCATGATACATAAAACATGGCCCAATATATATACTTAATATGATAGTTAAACAACTGTGTCAGGTCCTTACAGTTGTAGCAGATCACAATGTCCCAAATAATAACAATACTAATAATACATATGATATAATTCGTATATTAACACAATGTATTCCTATTTAATCAATCATACATGTTTACCCCTAGTAGTAGTATTATTATTATTATTATTAGTGAACAACCTGCGGGAGATATATTGCCAGTGCTTAGTTTCTTCGCATCCTACTGAAACCCGAGAGGAGAGAGAGTGCATTGCATCACTACCCACTCCTCGCAGCATTGGTCGCCATCCATCCCCTCTCCTCTTTCCAGTACCAAAACAGATGGTGGAAAAATCATCACATCTGCCGGGACGCACGACAACAATAGACAGCATCTAGCCCAAGAGACCCGGGGCGTCCATCATGTTTGCTGTCCAGAGCTCCATGAGGGTGTGAGCGCCTTCGGGATTTTTGACACGGGGTACCATCACGGCAGCCGAGGATTCTTCTCGCGACTGTCTGGGCTCTCCATCGAGTGGGGAAGATGGCCGCCATGAAAATTTTAACCAGCAGTGGGCTGTTCTTAGCGTTCTGTGCGTTGGGGTTGCTAGCCATGGCAATCTGCACCGACTTTTGGTATGAGACAGATGCGCGAAGACACCGAGAAAGGTGTAAAAACTACGCCAACAAGAGAAACGACCCGGGGTACATCTATATCTCAAATAGCAATCTCCCCCTCCAGATGCCTCCAAAGGGCATTGAAAGGAAAGGTAACAGTCCAAGTGCCGGAGCACAGCCTCTTATTAGGGAAAAACGGCACTTTCTGGCCGCAGCGTCAGCTATGGAGTCCCACTGCAGTCGCCAGTTCAATTCAACCATCTCTGGGCTCTGGAGAAAGTGTCATCGAGATGGATTTGACCTGGAGACAGAGGATCTCATATATAAAGGTAAGGGTGCTACAGCTAATAGCCTACATCAGGCCCTGGTGTGGTACTGATGCTGCTCACTGAGTGTAAGCTTGATGCTCAGATCCAAGCTCAACACGATCATATTGATACACTGGGCATGGGATTAACTGATGCTCATAACTGCCACTGTAGGGCCGTTGCCATAATAATATTTTACAAGAGGGCCGTTTGTTCATCATTGTAAACTACAGTAGCAAATAAATAATCAGTAAATCATCTAGATGGAAATGCCAGTCGTGTACGTGACACCGAAGACGTGACACTTGCGATTTTGTAAGCTTTGTGTGTACAGCGCTGTCCATGGTGCTGAATTTATTTTCAGGCTTTGCGCCCAGTCCGTTCGCCTAGCAGCAGCATATTAACGCGGAGGAAGGGGGTCTTCCCTTATAAAAGCGAAACGGTTTTGTCTCAGGTGCTATTTGGACTGTTCGATTTTGCTGAGTGCATTTGGCATCTGTTACATTAAAATACTAGATCATGTGTTATGGGTGATGCGTTGATTGTCACGGGGGAGACCGAGAGAAGATCAATGACTGAATTATTGATAAACATCCTGCTTCGTGGGAATTTTGAGCTGCAAGAGAGGAAATCACAGTGCATGGAACTCTCGCAGAACGGCCTCGTCCGACACACAACAGCAGGGCTTTCTGTGCAATGCCATGAGGCGTTCATGCCTGACTACTCTGAGATTCTGACGAATGATGAGCGAACAACAGCATTAATGTTAGCATAAACACAGTACCTTCGTTCAAGGAAATTCAGGACACTGAATATTTTTGAGAATTCCCCACAAATTATAGCATGTTTGTTTACCAGGATGTTTTCCTAATGTATTCAATCAGATTCAAACTGTCCAGAGTAGGCCTAGAGGACAGTGAAAACATACATGTTCATGGGTTGTTCCACGAAAATAAAGTTCCTTTTGCATCCCTTTGATATTTTAAGTAGAAATTGTTGAATGGTGAATTTTAAAAGCCTGTTATATTGAATACATCTTTACATTTTTATCAAGAATAAAGACTGTGGTGACAATATTCAGCATTTTGACATGTCCATCTATGCACCCTCGGTGACTTCTAGGAAGATTTTAACCCACTTGACCCCAAAATGTATCCAGGTTTTCAGCATCATCGTAAAGCCCTAATTATTTTTGTTGCGTTGAAAAAATAATTTCTGAACATTATTATTTATTTTATGTGATTAGTGATTATTTTACGTCCGACCCTCATTTTAAGGTCAACCCTGTTACGTGAACTGAGCTCTCGTTCTTATATGGTGAAACTATTCATTTTTCAAAACATTGAACATCTAATAGTTGAGTCGAGTTTATTTTATTTTTACAGGGACAGTGCACATTAATCAACAATGCAGTAAAAGTGCCAGTTTTAGCCAGCCGGCTAATTTTCAACCGCAGTCCCTAATAGATGGGTTAGCTGACAACGTCACGAAAACGATGCTCGCGATTCAATGGGGCAGAAGTCTGTGTTGTTATTCTGGATGGCCAGCTAAGGACAATGACAAGCTGCCATGTGGGGAATCACAGGTGGCTCATTTCAGCTAGTTGTATCTTGTTCTTGATACCAGATCTTGTTTTGAGGTGTTTTGACTGATGTCATTTCTATGCCAATATGGCTCAAATTTTCTAGCTAGCCTTTCTGGGACCGGGGGCAGTATTGAGTAGTTTGGATGATAGAGGTGCCCAAAGTAAACTGCCTGTTGGCCCAGAAGCTATGATATGCATTTAATTGGTAGATTTGGATAGACAACACTCTAAAGTTTCCAAAACTGTTAAAATAGTGTCTGTGAGTATAACATAACTGATATGGCAGGCGAAAACCTGAGGAAAATCCATCCAGGAAGTGCCATTATTTTGAAATCGGTGTTTTTCCATTGAAAGCCTATCCACCATATAAAGGGATATGACCCAGATTGCGTTCCCTATGGCTTCCACTAGATGTGAACAGTCTTTAGACATTGTTTCAGGCTGTTATTCTGAAAAATGATGGAGAATTACCACTTTGAATGAGTGGACAGTGGAAAGTCCCAGAGCTGTTTGGTGCATATTGACAATGCTATTGTCCGGTTGAAATATTATGAGGAATGATTATGATGATTATAAAAATCGTTTGACATGTTTCTTCGAACTTTACTGGTACTATTGGAATTTTTCGTCTGCCTGTTGTGACCGCCTTTGAGCCAATGGATTACTGAACAAAACATGCCAACAAAACTGAGGTTTTTGGACATAAAGAGGGACTTTATCGAACAAAACAAACATTTATTGTGTAACATGGAGTCTTGTGAGTGCAACCATATGAAGATCATCAAAGGTAAGTGATTAATTTTATCGCTATTTCTGACTTTTGTGACTCCTCTACTTGGCTGGAAAATGTTTGTATGGTTTTGTGTGCTGGGCGCTGTTCTCAGATAATCGTATGGTTTGCTTTCGCCGTACAGGCTTTTTGAAATCTGACACAGCGGCGGGATTAACAAGAAGTTAAGCTTCATTTTGATGTATTACACTTGTGATTTTCTGAAAGTTAAATATTTATAATACTGTAATTTGAATTTTGCGCTCTGCAATTTCACCGGATGTGTCGAGGTGTCCCGCTAGCGGCACGCCTTTCCCAAACAGGCTAGCTAACCAACAACTGTAACGATCTATTTGAGAAACAACAAGTAAGTGCTCATTGTGCAAATGTATTTGTTTTCAATAAACTTTGGAAAGGAAATATAGTTTACGTGTTGTCAACAATCTAAGCCAACCCTGTCTGCTTTGCCCCATAGCTGTGCATGCATTTTGTTAAACAACCATCCCATCTATAGTAAAATCATAGTGTAAAAGCAGGTGAGCTGGTTCTCCTTTTTTTTTGCCTGTTTTGTGGTGGAAAACTGAGCGGGTCGAGCATATCACGTCAACCCTAGAAATGTTTTAACAATGTCATTTTTTTGGGTGTAGCTTGCATTTAATTGCCATTCTCTGTTTCGCACAACAATCTTCCATTCCCCATGTCATACGTGGATGTATGCTGACTTCAACCCTGTTATGGTCAACCCTGGCACTTATTAGGCACTTACTACAGTCATTTATTTTATTTAACTTGAGATTTTTATTTTAATTAAGTTGAACATGTGGTCTTAATGACAGAATGCTACAATTAGGTGAAAGCAAAAAAATATATCATCCTAAAGTTACACTTCTCAAAAGGCACCGAATTGGTGGAACGACCCTCATGCTGAGGTAACTGTTGTCAGAATTGTGAGAAAGTGAGCTGATTTCTTTGATAGAATAAGGTAATCTGTAGCATATCATAAATTGACAACTATATCCACTACATCCTCAGGTTGAATTGCATTGAGACACATAGGCCCACTGGACAACATGATATTCTCTCTAGTTGCTCCCTTGTTTATCAGAATGATGAGTTGGTCTGCATCTGCAGACACCTCCCAACTCCCACCTCAAAGTGTCTCTATAGTGAAGTTAGTAGGTCTGTATACCACCATCACAGTAATACTGATATAAGTAACCTGGTGGGACCAGGGGGTAGCCACTAGCCAGATATGTTTGTGATTCAATGCTACATCTATGGCATGAAAACAAACGACAGATGAGTTGGCTTAAGCACAAACAGATCTGGCTACCACCCCACTATGAGACCAGAGCACATTGAAAGTGATTAATTTGGCCAATACTATAGATTCTCCTCAGTAACTGGGACATGGAACCCAATCCAGAAATGTCTATTTCTTCTCTCAGGCTGCTATAGTTCCATATGAGGGTGTGAACTGTTGGCTCCATATTTTAGCCTGCGTACAGTACTTTTGACTTCCTTAGCTTCATATAGCTGAATGTTTGCAGCTGAAGTCCAGGTGTTCTAAGAGTGGAGCTTCACATTGTGACTTTTGACAACTCTATCACATTTGGTAGGTCAATACCAATGTGTTGGTGATTTCCCTGCCTCAACATTGGGTTCTCACATTTGATTACTTGTTTTTGCTGCATTTGACCTAAAATGTATCAAATAATATTAGCGAGTAGGTAGTCAGATCTGCTACTGAGCAAGTGCTTAGTAAATTGGTCTCCATCCATAGCTCTTGATCTTGAGGCTCACACAATGTTAGATTTTGCAGAAGTAGTCATGGGACATAAATGTCCCACCGCTCATCTGGATGTATTGTGCTAACCCACCGAACATGAGAACAATGAATTATGTATTTCTGTACTCTGAACTGAGTGAACTCAATGCTAATCCTTGTCAACCCCTTTTTTGAACATTCACACTAGCTCATGTTTTCCTTTTTGATTCTTCCTCTTGTTTATGCCAGAACCATATAGCCTTTTCTGTTCATGGTGACTGACTAGGCTTTATGGCAGGGGTCTTCTTCCACACTTACAAAACCACGTCATGAACACATTACAACATAAATCTCCCTTCTCCCTGATCTAACAAGTAACTGTTGGTAAATCAACCACAATAATTACAGTACACAACATCCAGGAATATGTGAAGATATTTGCAATAATTTGAGCATAGGTGGTCTATCTCATCGCAGTGATATGATGAAACAGTAATGCAACTCTCGTCTCTTCCTGTTGTAATAATTAGTCTGGATACCCACCTCGCACTGAGAGATAATTAGAGGCTGATCTACATGAATGATGCCGGATGCTGTTTCTGCCCTGAATCACAGCTAGCTGTCTCTCACTTTGAGAGGCACACTGAGGATATTGCATGATGACATCATTCACAGTGACACAAAGGACTCATAACAATCTTTCTCTTTTAGAACTACTGTAGTGTCTACATGCTTAACTGAGTCACCATATTCAGTGTGGTTGAGTTTATTGTCTGCAAAGCAGTCTGTTTTATCAAGATCTTATCAAGACTGTGTTTCTATCATAATCATAAACTCTTTTCTTCAGGATTGATTCAGCGGTGCATCCCAGTCAAGTATCACTACTCTTCCTCCATCCTTCCGCGGAATTTACCCATCAACATCACCAAGACCATCCGTCAGGATGAGTGGCATGCACTCCGTAAGTCTGAGCCTGTCTGTCTGACTGTCTGTCTGTCTATCTAATGGATGTCTTACTGGCTGTACAGTATGTCTGGACTCTCCCTGTGTTCAATCATTTTCTCTCTCTCTGTCTATCTCTCTAGTTCTCTTTCTCTCTAACTGTTATCTCAGGATCAAATACATTTAAAGTGGCGGCCATCGAGAGCAATTTCATCTTCTTGTTATCGCTGTTCACCCCTCCCTGTTGCCCTCTCTAGTTTTGATATCCTTCAAAAAGATAAGGAAGATTACATGGTTCTATGAAGGAAGTGACAGGGATTTGTAAGGGTGTATGGCTCTATTTGTGTCAGGAATATTTCGATGTAGCATATGCCGAGAATATGATTGTGCAGACATTGCATTTCTGTACTGTGCATGCTGTAGATCCCACTGGGCCTCCTGCTCTGAACTCCACTGTTCTTTGTCCACTAAAATGACGGAGGTGTGTGTCTGTTGGTGCAGATCTACGCAGGATGACGGCTGGCTTTGTGGGCATGGCCGTGTCCATCATCCTGTTTGGCTGGATTATCGGAGTGCTGGGCTGCTGTCAGCAGCATGACCTCATGCAGTATGTAGCTGGACTACTCTTTCTCATGGGAGGTAAGAGCTGGCTCCTCTCTGTGTGTGTGTGTGTGTGTGTGTGTGTGTGTGTGTGTGTGTGTGTGTGTGTGTGTGTGTGTGTGTGTGTGTGTGTGTGTGTGTGTGTGTGCGTGTGCGTGTGTGTGTGTGTGTGTGTGCGTGTGTGTCTTTGTTTGATGCATTGTGTAGACTACAGTAGTTGTGGGTATATGTGCTTGTGTGTGAGAGAGAGCTACAGTGGGGCAAAAAAGTATTTAGTCAGCCACCAATTGTGCAAGTTCTCCCACTTAAAAAGATGAGAGAGGCCTGTAATTTTCATCATAGGTACACTTCAACCATGACAGACAAAATGAGAAAAAAAATCCAGAAAATCACATTGTAGGATTTTTAATGAATTTATTTGCAAATTATGGTGGAAAATAAGTATTTGGTCACCTACAAACAAGCAAGATTTCTGGCTCTCACAGACCTGTAACTTCTTCTCTAAGAGGCTCCTCTGTCCTTCACTCGTTACCTGTATTAATGGCACCTGTTTGAACTTGTTATCAGTATAAAAGACACCTGTCCACAACCTCAAACAGTCACACTCCAAACTCCACTATGGCCAAGACCAAAGAGCTGTCAAAGGACACCAGAAACAAAATTGTAGACCTGCACCAGGCTGGGAAGACTGAATCTGCAATACGTAAGCAGCTTGGTTTGAAGAAATCAACTGTGGGAGCAATTATTAGGAAATGGAAGACATACAAGACCACTGATAATTTCCCTCGATCTGGGGCTCCACGCAAGATCTCACCCCGTGGGGTCAAAATTATCACAAGAATGGTGAGCAAAAATCCCAGAACCACACAGGGGGACCTAGTGAATGACCTGCAGAGAGCTGGGACCAAAGTAACAAAGCCTACCATCAGTAACACACTACGCCGCCAGGGACTCAAATCCTGCAGTGCCAGTACATGTCCAGGCCCGTCTGAAGTTTGCTAGAGAGCATTTGGATGATCCAGAAGAAGATTGGGAGAATGTCATATGGTCAGATTAAACCAAAATAGAACTTTTTGGTAAAAACTCAACTCGTCGTGTTTGGAGGACAAAGAATGCTGAGTTGCATCCAAAGAACACCATACCTACTGTGAAGCATGGGGGTGGAAACATCATGCTTTGGGGCTGTTTTTCTGCAAAGGGACCAGGACGACTGATCCGTGTAAAGGAAAGAATGGATGGGGCCATGTATCGTGAGATTTTGAGTGAAAACCTCCTTCCATCAGCAAGGGCATTGAAGATGAAACGTAGCTGGGTCTTTCAGCATGACAATGATCCCAAACACACCGCCCGGGCAACGAAGGAGTGGCTTCGTAAGAAGCATTTCAAGGTCCTGGAGTGGCCTAGCCAGTCTCCAGATCTCAACCCCATAGAAAATCTTTGGAGGGAGTTGAAAGTCCGTGTTGCCCAGCAACAGCCCCAAAACATCACTGCTCTAGAGGAGATCTGCATGGAGGAATGGGACAAAATACCAGCAACAGTGTGTGAAAACCTTGTGAAGACTTACAGAAAACGTTTGACCTCTGTCATTGCCAACAAAGGGTATACAACAAAGTATTGAGATAAACTTTTGTTATTGACCAAATACTTATTTTCCACCATAATTTGCAAATAAATTCATTAAAAATCCTACAATGTGATTTTCAGATTTTTTTTCTTCTCATTTTGTCTGTCATAGTTGAAGTGTACCTATGATGAAAATTACAGGCCTCTCTCATCTTTTTAAGTGGGAGAACTTGCACAATTGGTGGCTGACTAAATACTTTTTTGCCCCACTGTATATGTGTGAACACATATAGGTTTATATAATAAGATGTACAATAAATCATGACATCTCTGTAAATGGAGTGTGAAGATGTTACCATTTATTGTCTGGCTGACCCACTAGGCCTACCAACATAGGAATGACATAATACTGTATATAGTTCATTGAAGTTTCTGTGAATCCCATACATTTCCGTTTGTCTCCTTGTCCTCCCTCAGGAACGTGCTGTATCATCTCCCTGTGTACATGTGTGGCGGGCATCAACTTTGAGCTGTCGCGTTACCCACGCTACATGTATGGCCTCCCAGAGGATATTAGCCATGGCTACGGCTGGTCCATGTTCTGTGCCTGGGGGGGCTTAGGCCTCACTCTGCTGGCTGGTTTCCTGTGCACCCTGGCCCCATCCCTAAGCACCCCCTCCCGTACAACCGTCCACAAGCCCAGACAGGAAAACGGAACCGTGTGATGGGACTGTGTGACTGGCCCACAAAGCTCGCAAATAAGCAACACCCATCCAACTTCGTCCAACGTTTTTGTCCAACCACCATCTCACCTCATCCCCTTCCCTGACCATACCACCTCTGTCATCCATCTGAATCATGAGTGTACCAGAGAAATTGTACATGGGAGAACAGAGCAAAGACAAACCACATCAAACTGTACTATTTACTGTACATCTAAGACACAGAGCAATGGCCCCCAGAATACTTTGGGACATGGCAAGACCTTTTTGTTGTTAAACGTTTGACTACTAACTCTATGGCAGCCTAAAGGCGACTGTTTGTCTGTTTTAGTTTTCAAGAGGAATTGTCTTAAAATGGTGCTCTCTTTTAACACACACAACACAGAACACAGTCCAAAAGCTTAGAAAGAAACTACAAGCATCTCTAAATGGAACAAACCAACAAACAAGAAAACGTGGCAGAGCATCCTGTCATCATTCCTCTTTTAGTCGGGTGGTCTGTACTGTGTTTGTTATTGTTCGCAACAAAAATTATGCTGGCATAAACTGTCCGTTGTTTTGAATCAGCTGACTGATGTCAAACATTATCCCTAGGAAGCATTATCCCTAGGAAGGACTTTACAGTTTAAGCCTAAAACCTGCTTCTTGCAGCAGAGAACCAAGAGCACAAACTGGAAATGGCAGGGGTGGAACAGAAAGATAAAATACAGAACTGTGCTTTTGAAGAGCAAATCTTTCAGCGCTTCTATGATTCAGTATGTACAAATGCATCTCTACGTAGATTCAGGTCATTGTTTGTATAAAGTAACTCTTGAATAAGAATTTTTTTCTGTTTGTTTCGAGGTAACAATGGCAATTTGGGTCTTCAGTGATGTTGTTTGCCGGAATAAATTGTATGCTTCATGATTAGAAGAATAAGAGTGATCGCAAGGCGCATTAAGTACTGTTTGAGAGTAGCAGAGGCAGTTAAAGGTCCAGTGCAGTCAAAAATGTGATTTGTCTGTGTTTTATATATATTTCCACATTATGCGGTTGGAAAATACTGTGAAATGCTGATAATGCCATTTTAGTGTAAGAACTGTTTGATCAGTTTCCCCCTCCCCACTCAGACCATTCCCAGAACGTCCAAGCAAAAGTCTTGCTTGAGAAATTGCTCTTTGCTAAGAAGCTATTTTAATTGAAAACAATCACAGTAAGGTACTTAATTATTACCCAGAAATGATTTGATATTGAAATAAGAACATCTGCATTGGACCTTTAAGAAACAGTAAATATTGTATGTTGAAGGACGGGGTTCAATGTAAAAAAATGTAACCTTCTGGTAACACATTCAAACTTAGAAACAATGACAGACAGTAATTTACAGTTATAAGTGACAATACCTGCCGTCTTGGATTTGGCAGGAATTGAACGGCAGACACCAGTGTTGGACTTGCATTTAATGTATTCTGGCACAAAAACCTTCACATAGCACAAAACATTGTATGTAGCAAGTATCAATGCATTAAGTGATTTGGTTTGTGTGAATTGCTGCAAAATGCCGGTATTTGCACAGCATAGATTCCCAAAGCTTCTGTTAAAGTTTATCATTGAATACATGTCTTATTCAACATTAACATTTCTGTTAATATTCTTCTGTAAGTGAAAATGAGTAATGTTGAGATTTACATTGAGAGAGCAGTAGGGCTGTAAAAAGTCATACTTAATATTATGTTTACATCAGTAACACCGCTGGTATGTTGTTTTTTCCAGTCTACCAATCCTTCTGTCCTCACGTTTGAGGCAGGGGTGTCTGCTCTTGCCCATAGCTGTTCTTTGTATTCTTCCTCAGTAGGTGGAGACTAGGAATCAGCTTAGGTCTCTTGGAGACAAGACCAATAATGTGGCATCTTGTAAGCAGACAACATGATGTCCTGTTAAAGCATCATCTGCGTCACTTCAGTATGAAGGATCCCTATTGAGTCGACCACTTTCCTGAATGAATTGAGGGAGCTCACCATTTCTTAATTTCAGTGCCACTTTTGCCCTAGGCAACAGGCAGTCTTACTGGCCCTTTGCAGAGTCCCCTTTGCAATTCATAGAGACAAGGAGAGGTCAAAAGGCCCTCATTTGGGTAACATTTGATTAATGTACAGTTCTCGCAAGACTTGAGACGTATAATAATTATACAAGCAGACTTGTGTATTACATAAAGGGTCTGGGATGAAACTCAGGCCATGTTGGGAGTTTGTTTGTGGCAGGTCTGGGTTCAGGCAGGCTTCGGAGGCTAGCACTGCACATGAATTAAGATGGAATTACAGGTAAAATGGAATTGATGTGTTTTGTGAGTACAGAGTACTCAAGTAACACTGTTTTGTTACCTATATTTAAAAAAGCACTCATTGTGACACTTTTTCAGCAGTGTTATGAGGTGAGGTGATGAGCTATAACCTTTCCAGTGAATTAGTATTTGACTGTAGATAAAAACATTGCCTCAAAGTGACTACAAAGTGAAACATCCCAACATTGTTACTACATGTAGCACCACCTCAGACTTGTAAAAGAGTTGTGGATATTGGTGGTGTTCTGCTGCCATTCTGAGCTCATCCACAGTCTTCTCCTCCAGCTTATATCAACACACATGTACAGGTTTTGTCCCTTAGATCTCTAAATTGGCCAATGGGATTGAATGCATGGATAATTGCTACAATAAACAATACATTTGTTGCAATTGCGTTGTTTGAGTAATGATAAAGGCTTTGTTGCTAATCCGGTTGATAGAGAAATATCTGGGTAGCATAGCAAGATTTCGGAAAAAGTAGTAAAATGGCCACGTAAAAAAGAATGAGAGAAGGGGTAAGCACAATATACAACTTGAATGCAAAGTGACAGCTAAGTACTTCTCTTATTGGGACTTCTAGTGTTTCATGAGGAACTGGAAAGTGTTCAGCGTGAGCAATGTGGGACACTGTATAAATGCCACAATTTCAAGTGGCACCTCTTTAAGTAGCACTGCTATGATTTTCTACAAGTCATTTATACTGGTTCAATCCACGAGGATGGAGAAAGACTATTAAAATACATTATAGTCTCGCATGAGATCATTATGGTTCATTTCTTTTAATGTATTCAAATTTGTGTCCATTTTTTAATCTAATTTATTTTACTGAAATAAAATGTAATTAATATACTATTCTGAAGTCAACTGTGTCTGTATATTTCATGTATTTTAGATGTCTATGTCATCCTATGTCACAACAGAAAAACACTGAGCTTAGGTAAAGCTCTTCCTGTGAACTGCCCATCTGGGCTTACATGTACACTATTTCACACCCACGGAGACTATAATCAAATAGGCTGTTATGGTTCTTGCAACCACTGCAGTAAAGTTTTGGTTGGACATGTGGCTCATTTTTCAGAGGAATTACACGATTGCCACGATTTCACAATAAAAAAACACCATCATCCATCTCAGTTTGTCTTTCATCAGTGTGTAGCACATATTCATTCTCCAAACTAATACAGCATTTATGAGGTTTTAAAAACAATCCCATCGATGTTGCTGACATCTGTCAGTTAGTGAGCTGACACTGATTTAGTCCAAATGCTAGACTTACTTTAAGTGGACCTCAGTGGATGAATTCCCTGTAATAATATTAGGCTGTGTTTAGACAGGCAGGCCATTTCTGATCTTTTTTCCCACCAATAGGTCTTTTGACCAATCACAGATCTTTTCACATTAGATCATCTTTAGGGCTGATCTGATTGGTCAAACACATATCATAATTATGTCGCATGTCTAAATGCAGCCATAAAGGCTAAGAAACCCTGGGCTAGGTGTTGCTTGTCCCATCTATTGCTTATGACACAGTGCCACCTAGAGGAGAGTTGGGTATTTTCTGGCTATGTCCTCTGTCGTGTTAATTCCAGTCATTTCGGAAGAGTCAAGGCTGCAGGGTAGCAGCTAACCATCGAACAACTGACTACAGATAAATTCATAGTTTACATGGGCATGAAAAAAGGTAAACATGTGATGTCATTACATGATATGCAATCAGAGTACATTCCAAAATATACATAAAATACTGAAAAATAAACATTTAATAAATGATCCCTCTCTCGTCTTCTCTATTTTAGTACAATAAAACAATTCTTATAGAGAAATGACTGGACAGTCTTGAGATGAGCCCTCATCCAACATATTAAAATACATTTATAAACACCATTAACCCTCAGCTATACTAGCCTTTCTGGATCAACTCTTTTAAAGACGACAGGATAGATTTTTACAGATAATATCACTTTTTCAAACTAATCTTAAAAATAACACCATACCAGGTATTTTGTTGAATTCCTTTAGATGATAAAATATACCTTTCTACATACATGTGAGCCACTAAACCCAACCTACCAGATATATATATATATTTATTACACACCTCTGGTCACTAGGCAATAGCTTTCATTCAAATAAATCTCCAGAAAAAAACCTTGATATGCTCAGAATAACCAGGACGCTTCATTGCTAGGTTGTGGTGTCAGTTATCTGTTATGGTTGAACAGATTCATGTTTTATTTCTTGGCACGGTAGTGTGCCCCCACCACCATGTAGCTGTCTGGTGACAGTGGTGAGAAGTCCTTCATGTTGGGGGACTTTCCTTTGGCCCGACAGGTCCTGACCGGGGTGACCGGTGGACTCCGGCAGGGGTCATGCTTCAGCATGTAACATCCCAAGGTCTCCCAGCCTCCCCCGATGCGCACCATCACATGACGCTCATTCAGCATCTGCAGGAAGAACAAGATGGAGGGGAAAGTCAGAAACAGCAGGTACAATAAAACCCATGACTGCTATTCCATTTGAGCAACTTAACCAATTCAACCATATCACAACAAAAGTACTTGTTTGTTGCTCAGTACCTAGCTTGGTTTTGAATCCCCCTTCACCTATGTCTGATTTCAAGTAGGCCAAGGCATAATAACCTTGGAAAATGTTATGATCTACTCCCCAGACTGAAACTGCTCTTGTATGACCCCCCTGAGCCAAGAGAAGATACCCTTCCAATCAAATATTGACCTGTTCCTTCTGCCTGTGTAACAGCTCTCATGAAAGTCAAATGATCTCTGAGCCATAGAAAGAGACAGCTTTGTCAAAATCTCATTAAGCCAAATGAAACACTGCCTCATGACGCCAGCTGAGCACATGCAGTGGACTAATCCACAGACATGCACGCACGGGCACGCACACAGAGAACCCAGCATTCATAAATAGTACGTTGTTGTGAAGTCACCATGTACATAGTTACACTTAGAACACCCGTGATAGCAGGCAAACACAGACATCAGCACTCTTTAAATCAAGCCCTCTGACAACTACTGCATAGACACCTTCCTCTACACATCACCCGCTGGTCTGGTGCAAATCTGACGCTACCATGGCAACAGCTCTCAAATAATACAGTCAGATTGTAAGAAAATTAAAGCAGCGAAATAGAGACCGCGGTCTCTTTACAAAGCTGTAGCTCCACACAGACATCTAGATTCCCAAGAGGCCTTTGCCTGGCCCTCCGTCCTGTCAACACCAGCCCACCCCCTCCTTCCTTATCGCCCATAACCCCTTCATTATGGAACCATTAAGAATGTGATAATACAAGCAGATTTACACCCCTGCTATACGCCTCCTATCCTCCACTATGCATACTAATGGCGAGATGGACGGTGGAGGGGTGTAAGTGAATACACACACGCACATACACAAGCACCCACGTGCACACAGACAATGCCTGGTAATCCCATTTACCAACCCAAGGAGCCCCTAAAACGTGATTTGCCTCAGCTGTCCACCGGCAGATTAAAATGTTATTGCTGACAGAGGGGTCAAGTTTGACATAACACACGAACACAAGGGTAAGAGGGAGGGAGGGAGGGAGCAGTGGAGGGAAACACCTATTTATGTTTTTTCCATTCATCAACCTTAGGTAAGAGCTGTCCATACAAATGTGGGATAAAATACTGTAGGCTATAAGGATTTGTCTTTTCAGTAGTCTCTCAAAAGCACTATATTTCAAGAGCTCTATGAGGAAAATATATTTGGGTGACTGTATTTAATTAATTACATATGTAACAGAACACTAGTCAACTCAGAATACTAGTCAAAATATGTTATGACTGTTATGGCTCTCAAAACTCAATATTCACATAGTGGAATTATGCAAGTAGACTTTCTCAGCAATTGTGCACACAACCCCCTGCGGCAGACATCTTCTTCGATATAATCAGATTCATTCTAACAGCCCCTGCCCCCCCACATGTGTGCCTTTACTCCAGCCCATAAGCTGACTGCTTGATTCCCCTGTGTCCTCCTTCCCTGGCAGCTCTATTGATTCTCTCTCCTCCCGTTTGTTGTTGAAAGATTCATGAGAATGCTAATGGAGAAGAGGCCTTCACCCATCATCCACTAGGGGCCATGCTTTAACCATTCCCTTCTGAGGAAAGATTATTGTGATTGCACTGGTCATTACATGAGAGATGGAGTAATTGTATTGGAGAAATTCACATGTATCTCACTCTACGGGAGGATCTTGTCACATGCAAAAAGTGCAGGGACTTTAGTATGACCTAACCACAGTCTCCTACTTATTCTTAAATGAAACTACTTTTTTCTTTTAGGTAACCCCATAGAACTTTAATGATTGCTTAAATGGAGATATGTCTTCTTTTTATAGCAGTCAGACCACTGCTAAAATATAAAGCAAACCAAACAAAGCTCCTATGTGTTCTGATGGAAATAGGAAGTAATGGAAGTGAGAGGTTTTAATGTCTCCCTTCTTTTCAGTGCCAGAAACAGTTACCATCCCTGCTATAAAGCCTGGTGCTTAATTGGGCTTGGAGAAGAAAAGCCTTCCTTTCTTCAACAGCTGAGAATGCTGCATGGAGCCCTCCAGGGCTAGCATGATTGAAAAATCTCCAGTGGAGAGGGGGGGTGTCATACAAGGCCAGGCTTCAATGAGCTGTCTGATTAAATCACACCACTAATGACTTGGTCTTAGTAATCAATAGATTCTGCTCTTTAAAAAGCCAAGCAAACATCAAATGATTCATACATCCAGACAGACATACAGGGGTTATCAGGGCATCACTCCACACATTCACAGGTAACATCTTTACAGGGGAGTGGACTGTAGTGCTCTATTCATACAGAGAAGAGAAGTCTGTTTTTAGTGATTGAGAGAAAGGACTCTGTATCCTACAGGTAGTGCTGTACAGCAGGGGTCTTCAACCTTTTCTTGCCCAGGAACCTCCTCCTAGGCAACCGGCGACCCAGGGACCCCCATCATACATTAGGTGACATTAGAAAGAAAATAAGATATGCTCTTTTCTGGTGTGGATGACAATAATATACAGTATATATATATTCTCTTCTTTTTTTGTTATTCACAATGCATTCATTCTGTTGTTGCTAGTGATATTATTTTTTTAAATATATATATCTTTTTTACCCCTTTTTCTCCCCAATTTCGTGGTATCCAATTGGTAGTAGTTACAGTCTTGTCTCATCACTGCAACTCCCGTACAGACTCAGGAGAGGCGAAGGTCAAGAGCCATGCGTCCGCCGAAACACAACCCAATCAAGCCACACTGCTTCTTGACACAATGCACATCCAACCCGGAAGCCAGCCACACCAATGTGTCGGAGGAAACACCGTACACCAGGCAACCTGGTCAGCGTGCACTGCTCCCGGCCCGCCACAGGAGTCGCTAGTGCGCGATGAGACAAGGATATCCCTACCAGCTAAACCCTTCCTAACCCGGACGACACTGGGCCAATTGTGCATCGCCCCATGGGCCTCCCGGTCGCGGCCGGCTGCGACAGAGCCTGGGCTCGAACCCAGAATCTCTGGTGGCACAGCTAGCCCTGAGATGCAGTGCCTTAGACCACTGCGCCACCCGGGAGGCCACTAGTAATATTCTTAAAAACATTGAATTAATACAATTAAATACAATCACTTTTTTATAGTATTTTTTATTTATCTTTTTTCGGACCCCCTGCGGTACATGGGCTGCAGACCCACGGTTGAATACCTCTGCTGTACAGTAATAACAGTTAGGATGGAGATGTTGGGCACACAGACAATCTAAAATGAAAAAAGTAACGTAGCCTGGCACAAGTCCATGCTGCTGTAATTAAATCTGTAATTAGCAGTTATGCTCAGGAAACCACAGAAGACTAAAATAAGCCAAAGTGTGTTTAGGGGAGGGCATCAGGAAAAATACAGAGCTTCAACAGACATGCAACCAAACCCCAGTCATTTGACCTTGGTTGCTGAGAAACACTGAAGGATGAAAGAAAGGAAAAATACAATACCCTGAGCATGAAACCGTCAGGGTACGCATATTTCTCAATTTTGTAAATGTTCGTCCTAAACATACAGCCTCACTGAACTTGGCCATAAACCAACAACATCCCTTGGCTATCCATTTTTATGACCTCCATTTTCTTTGATGTGGCGTAAGGGTATGTTTCCCATGTTAGACATTTGACTATTACTGAGAAACAGGTGTTCAGTGAGTCTAAGGCAGCCATTATATCTAAATGGGCAGTAAAAATAAGTCATCTGTTGCTCAGGGAAGAAAAATAGGAGTGCAGTTGTAACTCAGCGTGTCAGTTTATTGACAAAGACAGCTAAATCACATACTGTTATTGAGTAACACATTCTAAGCCAATGGATTTCAATAACATTAACTGAGCATTAAAACAGTCTTCTGTTGGTGACCAATTGTCCCCAAAAGATGAGAAACAACATACGATTTGGTCTGTCAGCTCAGTGTGGACAGCAGACAGATGATGCTACAGTGTCAGTCAAGGCCATATAGGGAAAGCTTCCACTGAGGAAGCAATTGATGCATTTCTGGTTCATTGAGACCATAGAGTTCGACCACATCCAATTATTGGTAAATTGGCTATGGAATTGAATAGTCCATTTCAGAATATATTAGATATGGAGCAACTGAGTAAAATGTGTATTTGAATATAATCAAGTATAAATGTTAATTTTACATTATAGCTAAGATTTCACTTCTTGTTTAACAAAATAATATAGAATAACTTATTAGTAAGACACATTCAATACATATTAAGACAAATCAAGAAATACAAAACTGGGCATGTTTTAATAATATTTTTTTCCCATTAGAGGGTGTGAACTCAGTCTACCGTTGCCAAGCAACCCTGTATCCCATGGGGCTTTGCCTGGAACAAGTTCTTCTCTATAGATTCCCACTTATTGCAGCTTAGTGCAGCAAACATACCCTCATTGCTCAATATATGTCAATCAACATTCTTAAATATCACATGATTAAAAAACAAACACATAAAGAAATGCAAACAATGTAATATGTTGGTATTAAGTCAATTCCAACAAATTAAAATCCTTACATTTCCTTATGTGGTTGTTGGTTTAAATTAATGTTTATGTCCATACAGTATGTGTCCTATAAATAATGTCACTCACTGCTGTATAGAACAATATAAATATAATCTACTTCCATGGTTTCACGCAAATGCCTGAGGTTTATTAACCCCGACAATTAGGGTGAAGGAAGGGGTTTTGACATACTCGTACGTAGAGGACCTTCTCCCCGACACGGTAGCGTCCTTTAGGATGCTTCTCCACAGGGAACTTAGTGGGGCAGCTGCATGGCGGGTCCTCGATAATGTTTCTCACCTGAAACACAAAACATCTCTCAGATAAAGCAAACAAAGACATAACCTCGTCCTACCCGTAGGCTATACCTACCAGCATTATCACCGCTAAGAATGTTTGCTAAACAATTGGAGAGGAAGTCTGGTGTGCTAGACTAGGTCAATACTTAAGATCTTTCCTACGATACAGTCAGTGGGGCAAGATGACACTGATTAGCTACTGTATTTCTCATTACATTGATGGGTAATTCATGGTTACTTTAGGCCTATTTGAGAGTAGGTACTTACTATGTCATCCAACAAGTTGCATGTGCTTGGCGTTTTCTTAGCAGAAGATTTGCTTGGACGACGCGCCTTGGGCTTAGGTGAGGGAGAGGGTGATGGTGGTGACGGCAGTAGCGGAGGATGTGAAGGAGGAGGTGGAGAGGGGGAGATAGGGGTCTCTGTAAGGCTCAGGGATGAGATAGTATCTGTGATTGGTGTTGTGGGAGGGGTCTCAGTGGAGGTTGTGACAATGGTAACAGATGAGGTTTGAGTGGAAGTTGTGCTAGTGGTGGTTGACGAGGATGAGATGGAAGTTGGAGAAGTAGGGTCTACTGGGGCTTGGGAAGGGGGTGGGCTTGGACTGGGAGGTGGGGTTACAGAAGCAGGGGGTGTAGGAGCACGGAGCAGCGGTAAGATCAAGTGAAGAGTTGTGGGTGAGGGGAAGGGGAAGGCCAGAGGTGATGATGGGGTGAGAGACCCTCCCTCCTCCCTCTCTATCTCTCTCTCCAGCTTCACCAACCCTGGGGGCTCCACACCATAGCTGAGAGTGAGTCAGTGAGACACCACGACTGTTAGACGGTTAGTAAAGAAAGATTCCATGAACTGGGAAAAGCGCGGTTGTGCAAGTCTCTGAGGGAATGATGTACACAGAGTCATGACAACTCACCTGGCTGCAATCCTTCCCAGCTCCATAAGACAGAGACACACCTCCCGAGGTTGTTTGTGGAGCACTGCCCATAAAGTACACACAACACATGTCATGGCTAAACAAATACTGTCATATTCATTTGTAAAGCCTGAGGACATGAACAGCAGCTAAATGTGCGTTTACATGAACGTCCATGACAAACCACACAGACTGTCAGAATGTCAGGACACACAAAACAGCCTTCATCCTGCACCAAGCTATTTGAATATCAGGAGGCACACAGACAAAATTGAATATGTGTTTACATTTCAAGAACCACAAACATCACACATGCTACCGATTAACAACGAGTATCATTCAGCTGCTTGCAAAGATAAAACAGGACATTATCTGTGAGGAAAATGAAACCAAGAGCAGCATTTTGAATACGGGTGAATGTCAGTGAGGACTCAGGAGGGGTTATGCCTTTCTCCAGCGCCCAGCTATTGTTGAAGCTGAACTCAAATCCCTGTAGGCACTAGACACGTGTGTAAAGAAAACGTGGGCATGCAGGCTAAACACAGCACGCTTAATGCCTGTAATCATCCGTAGTCTTCAAAGTTAGGCTCTCCAAAGTGATTAAAATACTTATCAAAACACATCTTGTTCTAAACATGTAATTTCATTTCACAGGGACAGAAGGTGTGGTTTTGTTTTGGAGGGAAAGGAATCATGGATATACTGTGTAGTGAAATTAACTTCTCCCAGTAGCCTAACATGAAAAGGAAGCACCACCAAAACACAAAAAAATGGGAAAAGTTATGGTATTATAGTTCAAATGTGAGACACATTGGACACACCTCCCGACAGTGTCCATAGGTAACCTTTGATCTTTGAAATTGGCAATGAAGTTCCTTGTCATTGCTCTATTCTGTAAATCCATCCCTACACCAGGGATGCAGCAGGGAAGCGGGAGGAGAGAAAGCAGGAATAGAGTAGAGCAGACATAATGCCACAAATACACAGTATACACTTACATGGAGTTGTACGTTGAAGTACAACAATTTAAGCAATTACGTACGTATGAAAATATACAGTATGAATGACTTTAAAATTCCTGTTAAACATAAATATTGAAAAATACAGCAGTCATATGTACATGTCCTATCATTCTGAGTGCAATTCACCAATAAGCCAGTTTAGTCAGACTAGGGGGCAAACTGATGTGTATGGTAGTTAAACATACACATGAACACTCTCAGTGTCACGCATGCCCATGCAGGAACATGCCCAGGTGGAATAGGTATACCGCACACACAGTTAATATCACTAAATGTGGTCAACATGCAATAACTAGTCTCCCATGTTCCTCAGTACTGAAGGCATCAAACAGAAACAGAGGTGAATGAGTGATACATGATCCTAAGACAAGACAATCCAAGTCAGAGAAGAAGATATATCATCCCTCTATTCAAGGTACAGAGTCAGCTAGCACTGTGAGCTGACCTGCTTTCCAGCTCCACCTGAACATCTGTCTCTTTCATTCCCTTTAAACCATCTCACCCACTCGCTAAATCCTCTACAGCTAGTGAGGAAGCATGGCTGGCGTTCTCATAGTGACAGTCACAGATCAAAGCTAGGGAGTCAGTGGAGGACAAAGACAGGTGACACTGGAGTGTTTTCCCAGTGGGGCCATGCTTCTACAGGACAGAGAAGAGGACAATGGGACACAGCACAGTCTTTCCACAGGGGAAAGGCTACTAATCCAGAACAGGCACAAGAAAGAAACCATTCCAGAGACTACTGCCAGAGGCCTCCCATGGTCTGATAAGAGGGTATGAGAGTATATATATGGATGAGAGTAGAGATGGGATAGGGATCGGGAACGTTTTAAAAGCATATGTTCTTGTGACGTGTATGACGTGTATTGTTTCTCAATAAGATTATCTCTGGTAAATCTCTGGACGTCGCACATCCTGAGCTCAGATTAGAATCGGCAGAAGTGTGTTAATGAACTAACTGTAGGGTCTGTTGCCAATTAGCCACACCATTGCAGTGTTCATGAGTTAATCTTGTTGACTCTGACAGAGATTTACAGATTCTCTCTTAGACAACTTGATGGATATTGGCTGTTTAAGTACAGATTTGTGTCCTGTCAGTACCAGACGGAGATGGACAAGCAAGTAGGCACTCACCCAAACCTTCAGACTCAAACAGGTAAGTCTCATCCACACCAATCTTCCGACACCAGTAGAGGAAGTTGGCAGCGTTGTCCCGGGCAAAGAAAGAGCCAGAAGTAGCATCAGCTCGCCATTGAATCACCCTGCGGACGAAGGGCTGGGGAAAATACACAGGGACAATCACCAAGTCAGTGTCAATACTCCGATTCAGCTCAATACACTGAGTATACCAAACATTAAGAACACCTTCGAAATCGTTCCACAGGGATGCTGGCTCATGTTGACTCCAATGTTCCCCACAGTTGTCAAGTTGGTTGGATGTCCTTTGGGTGGTGAACCATTCTTGATATACACAGGAAACTGTTGAGCATGAAAAACCCAGTAGCATTGCAGTTCTTGACAGAGCCTGGCACCTACTACCATACCCTGTTCAAAGGCACTTATATTTTTTGTTTTGTCCATTCAGTCTCTGAATACACAATCCATGTCTCAATTGTTTCAAGGCTTAAAAATCCTTCTTTAACCTGTCTCCTCCCCTTCATCTACACTGATTGACGTGTATTTAACAAGTGACATTAAAAAGGGATCATAGCTTTCACCTGGTCAGTCTATGTCTAAGAGCAGCTGTTCTTAATGTTTTTTTCTACTCAGTGTATAACATGGTATATTAGTGCATTATAATTATTAATAACAGCTCTTTAAAAAAAATATATATATTATTTTTATTTTATTTAACTAGGCAAATCAGTTAAGAACACATTTTTATTCACAATGACAGCCTAGGAACAGTGGCTAACTGCTTTGTTCGGGGTCAATCCCCGAACAATTTGGGGTCAATCCCACTACATTATCCTCTTAGCCTCAATTATTTTCTTAAAGGCCCAATGCAGCCATTTTTATGTCAATATCAAATAATTTCTGGATAACAATTAAGTACCTTACTGTAATAGTTTTCCATAAACAGTTTCCAAAAGAAACAGAAATAGCTTTTTAGTAAAAAAACTATTTCTCAAGCTAGAATTTTGCTAGGACTGTCTGGGAGTGGTCTGAATGGGGGGGGGGGGGGGGGGGGGGGCAAACTGAAAATTAACTGTTAATGCCAGGGAGGTTTGGAATTCTCTTTGTTATTGCTCTATTAACTAATTTACCACCAAAACTCCATCCCACCATAACAGGCTGTAATTTAAGGCAGTCTTTTCAATCAGCTCTTACACTAAAATGGCATTATCCTCATTTTCACAATTTCACAGTATTATTCCAACCTCATAGTGTGGAAATGTATATAAAACACAAGAAAATCACATTTTTGACTGCACTGGGCCTTTACCTAATTAACCGCCTGGTGATGTCACCAGGCAAGCCGAAACTCCACCCATGCAAAACCTGCTGATTACAAGGTCCTGTGTAGATTGTATTTTCAACCAGCAAATATCAGGAAATAACACTGATCAAATGTTTTCACACTTTTACAGTGTTGGTTTCATCAGCTGTTGAACAATATTTTAAAAACAAAAAACTTGGGCCTTTATTTATTTATTTATTTATTTATGTCTAGTCAGATGTGAACCATAGAAAGTAACTCCAACAACCAGCACTTGGGCAGATTCTGTGTAAGATTATAAACAATATTGAGTAATTTTGTTTATAAACTTAGGAAACAGTTACTAGTAAACACAATTCAAGAATGACAATGAAGCGTGGCATAATGCTGTTCTCAGTCAGTATCAGTATCAGCAGCAGCAGCACTCTGAGAAGGGGTGAGGAGAACCACAGATGGTGACTTCAAAACCAGAGACACTCAGTGAAACATTCTGTCCTTTATTGTCTACTTTCAAGTGATGGCTAGGTTTCAACATAATAAAAAATACACCAAATGTACACCAGAGATAGCTCAATTGCAGATCGCATTTTTAGACTGAGCCACTGAAATACAGACATCTGTATGGCATAAGTAAGTTGATGAAAGATCAATATTCTTAACTGTGATCATTTAATGTATGCTGTCTATGGTCATGTATGTTTGTATGTTACCTTGCCATTACTGGCTTGGATCATCCTCTCCTGTAGCTCCTAGGCCAGCTGGCACAGCAGAACCCCATTATCCAGCCTGTCCATCAGGCTGTCAGCCGTGACCCCAGAGTCTGTGGTGAGAAATGTCAGTCACCAACACCATGCTAAACAGATCACAGAAAGGGGAGCCCATTTGACATCAAATAGTTGTCTTACATCATTGTGTGCTTTACATCTGATAATAATGTTTTATAAAAAAAAAAAAATGTACATGATAAGTGACTATATAGTGGCTACATACTGATCATGTAGAGCATTATATGTCATTACACAGGTGTTTTTGTCCTGAGGGTACTACTCACTGCGATGACACAGATGTACTATACTGCTCCAGCATTATTTGTGAATAATGATAAGGGCGTTGATCTGGAGTAATGCATTTTTATTATGCCATATTCAACTGAAGCATTTGCCTTGTTAATGGGACCTTATTACTAACAACGTCATTCTCATGCAAACTTCCTGGTTGTAGACCTAGAAAATACCTATGTGTGGCTTTGCATTGTTGCAAGTCGATCCCTATGCGTGAGGGATGGATATTATCTAGTCATCTCCCCAACAGGCTGTGACATGTTCAGGCCCTTCCTGACTTCCTTCCAATAATATCTTAACAGGGTTCCTTTCAGTGACCAGACATGCAGGAGTATTTCAAGCATTTGGGTTCATGTGTGCCTTTCCAGTTCAGAACACCAACCAATAGCTTTGTCCCCATTATCCAATATAAAAAGTATGATCCAATTTCATGTCCTCGCATAACCTGTATGTCATTGGGTGACATTCTAATTGATGTTCAGAAATGACAAAAATAGGCCTATGTTGCACAAGAATTGAGCTAAACCAATGCATCACATTATCTTAGTCACATTCCTTGTTCAAAGTGTTTTAAAAGCCCCAAACTCCAAGATGGTTACAGGTTTGTTGCAGGTGTTTCGTAACAACATAAAAACCATGTGAAGGTCACCCTACCCAGAAACATGTTGAGCCAGAGAGCCAGGTCCTCTCTCATGGGCAGCAGACTGGCCTCGTGGCGGCTGGGGAGCCATTTGGTGTACTGCTGTGGGCTCTCCAGACCAGGCCCATTGTGGTGCTGTTTGGGACTGAGGGGGCAACATATTCTGAGCCCAGTGAGATGTATTGGACTGTATTTGTCGTCCTCTGTTTCCACCGGACTGTTCATGGTTCCCTCCTCTTTTGCCTGCAGGACAGGAGGAAAAGAAGCTGTTAATGTTATATTTCATTCATATTTAAAATATTCTGTATTGTCATTTTTCTAGATTTGCAACATTTGAATATGTCACATCAAAGGAGGGAGTTGGAGAGCTTATTTGTGATGCGACATTTCTATCTGTAAATCAGCTCTTTGTCAGAGGGGCGTCGACCTGTCTGTCAGCCTCTGGTGTTTCAATATTTTCTGTACATTTCTAGTTGTATACGTCAGGACAGTCATTCTGTTTAAAGTTTTAATAGCCTACTACAGCAAGAGTTCAACCCAACTCAAACAAGCTCTAGCCTCTTGTTCAGTTGACAGTAAATCTAATGGTGTGGAACACCCTCATTGACCCTAACCAGGCCTAGGAGAACTCCACACCTTCCTCCCAGAGCAGGAGCCAGGACAGGGGCATACAGCTGAGACAGGAGCCAAGCGTGGGCCAGGACGGGGGGGCCTATGAGAGTCATCAACAGAGCACAGTAGGAGGACTGTCCACCAGACTCCCACATGAGCGGAAAGGTTTGGAGTTGGTGGAGGTCCGGACAGGAGAAGGTTTTGTCACAGGTAAAACTCGTAATGGTCTTCAGTGTGGAAACCAAAAGCATGGATGATTTACATTTACATTTAGGTCATTTAGCAGACGCTCTTATCCAGAGCGACTTACAAGTACATACATTCATACTTTTTTGTACTGGCCCCCCGTGGGAATCAAACCCACAACCCTGGCGTTGCAAGCGCCATGCTCTACCAACTGAGCTACACAGGACCGTATGATAAACATACAGACAACATACTAACCCACACAATAAACACAAACATGAACACACATGCACCAACCTTTTGTCATAACTGTTAGTGTAACTGATGTCAGGAAAGGATTTCATAGACAAATATCTAAGCCAAGAGTGAATCCCCTGGCACTATTCTATGCCTCATTACTCCTCTTTCCAGACAAGTATTCATCATAAAGGCCAACCCCATGCAGAGACATGCTTTGGCTTCCCGTAATCCCCACAGTTAATCTGCAGGGGTAAGAAAACAACACATGCACCGGGGTTGCAGAAAAGGACTGAAGAAAATATACTGGTCAACTTCAACAAACACTGTTACCATAAGATGCCCAGATTCTATGGTATGTACATAACTTCAGATGTGCCGTTCATTTCAATTGCCAAGAAAATGTGAGTTCTGTTTAAAGTCACAGACTATTGGAAGGTAAACAAACTGATTGCTGACAGGGACGTAACCCCCACAGAAGCCATCACTCTAATTGTACTGAAAATAGCATTTGTTGATAGGATACACATGTGCAAGCAGTATAATTTCAAGGTATTGTCCTATTGTCTTCAAATATTGACTATGGAGCTGTCATGCTGTCACATAGGCACCCACGTGAAAAAATACAACAGTTTCCTATAGAATTCTACAATAAACTGTAGTATACTGTAGAATACTATACTACACACCGTAGTATCCTTCTATCATGCGTAGTACTTACTATAGAATGTTGTAGTGTACTATAGAATACTATAGTAAATACTACAGTATTTAATTTGCATATACCCTGCCCATTCCCCTCCCTATATCACAATTTGTGCCACCCATAATTGAGAAACATACATGAAAAGTATAGACCATATACTGTATTTCCTACAAGTTTTAGAAAAGAGCAGAAGCGCTGAACTATCCGTTCAGAATTTCTCCAGTAGGTTTCCTGAAGGAGAAAGCCTCCACTTCTATGTCAAAGATAATAAAACAAACACACTATAGTAAATACTACTGTATTGTCCGCAAAACACTACAGTACATACTACAGTACACTACAGTCCGCAAAAACACTACAGTAAAGTACATTCCGTTAAAACCCTACAGTAAATACTACAGTACACTTCAATCCGCAAAAGCACTACAGTAATTACTATAGTATATATTACAGTTCTCTTTCACTACAGTATTTATACAGTGCATTCGGAAATTATTCAGACCCCTTGACTTTTTCCACATTTTGTTACATTACAGTCTTATTCTAAAATTGATTAAATAGTTTTTTTCCCTCATCAATCTACACACAATACTCCATAATGACAAAGCAAAAACAGTTTTTTATAAATATTTATAAAAAACAGAAATACCTTATTTACATAAGTATTCAGACCCTTTGCTATGAGACTCAAAATTGAGCTCAGGTGCATCCTGTTTCCATTGATCATTCTTGAGATGTTTCTACAACCTGATTGGAGTCTACCTGTGGTAAATTCAATTGATTGGACATGATTTGTAAAGGCATACAACTGTCTATATAAGGTGTCAAAGTTGACAGTGCACGTCAGAGCAAAAACCAAGCCATGAGTTAGAAGGAATTGTCCGTAGAGCTCCTTGACAGGATTGTGTTGACGCACAGATCTGGGGAAGGGTACCAAAAAATGTCTGCAGCATTGAAGGTCCCAAGGAAACACTGTGGCCTCCATCCTTCTTAAATGGAAGAATTTTGGAACCACCAAGACTTTTCCTAGAGCTGGCCGCCCGGCCAAACTGAGCAATCGAGGGAGAAGAGCCTTGGTCAGGGAGGTGACTAAGAACCTGATGGTCCCTCTGAAAGAGCTTCAGATTTCCTCTGTGGAGATGGGAGAACCTTCAAGAACAACAACCATCTCTGCAGCACTCCACCAATCAGGCCTTTATGGTAGAATGGCCAGACGGAAGCCACTCCTCAGTAAAAAGCACATGAGAGCCCGCTTGGAGTTTGGCAAAAGGCACCTAAAGGACTTTCAGACCATGGGAAACAAGATTCTCTGTTCTGATGAAACCAAGACTGTTTGGCCTGAATGCCAAGCATCACATCTGGAGGAATCCTGGCACGATCCCTACGGTGAAGCATGGTGGTGGCAGCATCATGCTGTGGGGATGTTTTTCAGGGGCAGAGACTGGAAGACAGGATCGAGGGAAAGATAATTGGAGCAAAGTATAGAGAGATCCTTGATGAAATCCTGCTCCAAAGCGCTCAGGTCCTCCGCCTGGGGTGAAGGTTCACCATCCAACAGGACAACGACCTCTAACAGCCAAGACAACGCAGCGATGGCTTCGGGACAAGTCTCTGAAGGTCCTTGAGTGGTCCAGCCAGAGCCCGGACTTGAACTCGATCAAACATCTCTGGAGAGACCTGAAAGTAGCTGTGCAGCGACACTCCCCATCCAACCTGCCAGAGCTTGAGAGGATCTGCAGAGAAGAATGGGAGAAACTACCTAAATACAGGTGTGCCAAGCTTGTAGAGTCATACACAAGAAGACTCAGGTCTGTAATCGCTGCCAAAGGTGCTTCATAAAAGTACTGAGTAAAGGGTCTGAATACTTATGTAAATGTGATGTTATTTGCAAAAATGTCTTTGTCATTATGTAGTATTGTGTGTAGATTGATGAGGGGAAAAAAACTATTTAATCAATTTTAGGCTGTAACATAACAAAATGTTGAAAATGTCAAGGGGTCTGAATACTTTCTGAATGTGCTGTACTATGGTTAACTGTAAATACTACAGTATACACTACAATGAATACTACAGTAAAGTCTGACAAAACACTACAATGAATACTACAGTATTTATGCCATAGCATGCCATGGTATTTTTTCAGTTGGGCAGGAAGGCCTACATAGTTTACGCAACACAAGCCCCAGGTTAAGGGAGACACCTGGGAGACCTGGGAGCTGTATGGAATCCAGGCAGGTAGGAAGGGGGAGGAATGGCTGCTACTACCTATGTAGTCCATTTGCTAGTGAAAGCAGGTAGATGGCGCAGCAAGCACACAACCTACAGCAACAGTAGTAGGTCAATGTACCAACAAAGCCCTCAAACATGGACAGATCAGATTGATGACCTTGTAGACTTACGGTCCCTCTATGTTCGTCGTAGTGACTTTAGTAGGGTGGCTTTGTAAATGCACCAT